>NC_135265.1:9338662-9642710 GCF_051311805.1 Agelaius phoeniceus | reverse complement strand
TCAGGGAAGACTAATAATAACGACAGACTGAGGAGATCAGAGAGCTAAAAGACTACTGCAGCTAAATAAACAAGGAAGCCTCTGACCCCTCTGAAATCCAATAAGCTGGTTATCAGTCTAAGAAACAATGTTGCTCTATCAGCTCATTTTTAAATGGGCCAAAGTATCAAGTACAATGAATTTTTAGACGTATTTATAATAATCTTTCACTTAATCTGCTATTTTATTGCGCACTGATTGCTGCTGTTTTCCCAATGGTGGTTTCTCTTTTTCCCCACAGGAATTTTCTTTACCTTTCTTTGGAAAAAGTTGAGGGTAAAAAAGGAGAAGAAATATTTAGCCCAGCTGATTTCTTTAGCTGTGTACTTTCATTTTACTTAATAATTTTTATCCTGCATCCCTGGTAGTGTTTGATTACAGATTCTATGCTGGAGTTGGCATGTTAAACAATGAGTATTTTTAGAAATATATTTTTTCACAGCTGACAGGACAACTGAGGGGTTCTGGTTTTGGCAGCAGGCTGCTTGGTGACTTCACAAATCACTTTTATCTCACTCATTCACAACTTTCTTGTCTTTTATGAAAGACAAAGGCTTTTACTGATGCAGGTATTACTGTATAAAGGGGATATGTCTGTATTATGCAATCTCTTTCCAATCACAAAGCAGAAGTAGCATGATATGACTTTTATGTCTAGCTGAAATTGATGCACAGCAGTTATATTTTGAGGGAGTTGAACCAACTGCCCATGAAAGTGTGACCCTATAAAATCAACAGGATGTGGGTCCCCCTTGACAGCACCTATATGGCAGTGAAATCAGTGAGGTGGCTACGAGCTCACTCCAAGTTTCAGCCCTGGGTGAACTTCTGAGTTATGGCCCAAGAGTTATGCACAGAAGACTGTTCTTCAAATTAAGTCTGACAAAGCCATAAGATCAAGATGTTGGAGACAACTTGCAAACACATAAAAGAATTTTGTAAGAATTCATATTTATTATTTTATACTATGACCCTTTTATACTATGACTAGAGCTAAAAAATTGTTCAGATGCCTTTGCTATCATCGGCCGAGTAACCAACACTGTGCCTAGTTCTTGAATGCTCAAATAAAACTGCAAAACAGGGAAAAAAATGCTAGCTCAGTAGGGAAAATATGCTTTTTGCAGAGTTGAATTCTTAATAAATTGAGATTAATTGGGCTGTATTGAGATGCAGAGATGCACAAGGATGGCTTCAGCTACGGGGCTGAGGCAGACATGCTCTGATAGCTTTGGCTGCAAAGTGGGAAATGTTATATATGGCTCCTACTTGTTCATTTTGCCAAGGGCTATCATTGCCATGGCAGCTCAACAGGCTGGGGCGTGTGTCCAGCTGTCCCTTGTCACTGCCAGGCCCGGGGAGGGCAGGGCCTGCCAAGATGCAGCATCCACCTTGGCAGCCCAGACACAAACACAGATTCTGCTCTGAAGTAGTAATTTCTGTGAGAGGAGTACCAGCTGCAACTTTTATTAGCAACATCTTAGGTTCCCCCAAGTATGTGCTCTAGACTGTGCCAGGGAGCTTGAATGTGGGTCAGATGCTGATTACATGAACAGTGGGAAGAATTGTGTTCATTAGAAAGAGGTACTTTAAAACAAATCTGCAGCAAAATCTAATAATGGAAATAAAAGACAGTTATCTACTTATTTTGTTTTTACTTTTCATAAAACCACTTTCCCTGGTTCTCCAAAAACTTTTGTTTAACATACATGCAATGTTCCATCCCTTGGGAAGGAATACTGGGAGCATCTTCACATGTGGTGTTATCTAGCACCCAGGTTTAAAATGGGATCAGCATCTTGAATATGACAACAATCTCTTGATTCTGCTACAACTAAAAAATAATAACATGGTCCTTTTGAAAGTCAATATTAATTAAACTAAACAGTATATGAAATTAAAAGCTGCAAGTTTGAAAAAGACTTAATGCCAAATTCAAATCCAAAAGTCACTTTAATTAATTTGTTTGTTGAAGGCTGAAAATGTGTTGTATAATATTAACTTGTCAGAAAAATAGTCTATTTAAGTATTTTAACCTAATTGTTGCTAAAAAGCAACCTCTGCATACCTTATAAAAGATACTTCGAAGTAGCTTCTTCTTCCCAATTGTAAATACAAGTAATGGTTGTAGTTTTTCTAATCTCTCTGGTCCAAATGTGTCATATATTTGTCTCTGAATTACTACCATGCTTGCTGATAACAAGCCTAATAATAGAATAACTTGTATGTCCTTCTCAAATACTACATTTTAGTTAGAGCAGCATTTAAATTCATTGGGGTCTGTTCAGACTTTCATTGGATCTGCAAACTATTCAAGGTAAAGGAAGCCTTTCAAAATCCAAAATCAATACAGGCATTCTGTGGCATCAGATGGTGGGGCCTCCTTTGATGCTGCTCTGCTCTTCTCTCCCAAGTACTTCATGTTCCACACCAAAGGCAAGGCTTCACTTTGAACAACTGCAGTTCAAACTGTGCATAGAAAACATATTTAGGTACTCTGAGTGCTTTCCCCCTCAGATGTATTAGGCTTTATAAAACTGCTGTTTTCCTTTAGCACTACTGCTGTTGAAATATTTTTAAAGTGTGGCATAGTACATAGTAACATTGCACAAGTAATAGTGTGGCAGTTTAAAAGAATGAGGTAGGTGCCACACTATGATCTATATAATAATGGAATTATAAGTTGCAGTTATCTAATAGATGGTATATTGTAATTCCTTTTAATGAATTGTCAGCAGTGCCTGTAATTTGATTTAGATAGGCTTATGTCCTTAAAATATTCTAACTACTAATATAATTCCCACCAAGTAATACAGTGCTATATTTAAAAGTTAATTTTATATTAATTATTATTTAAGTATTAATATATTTGGATTTAATTTAAAGATTGGAATTGATTCAAGAGTATAATGCATTATTAATGTCTATTATTTAATGTAATTTATAATACCAAACATCTTGTTGATATTTTTAAATAAGAAAATAGATGGGTGGATCATTATACACTGTGAAATTAGGGAAATGAAAGAGATGCATCTTCTCCCTGTTATCTGTGTTTCTCTTTCTGCCTTTATTGCATTTTGTTTCACAATATTGAAGATCTAATGAATATTCAAATATATGCAAGTCCTATTGCTGTAGCATACATCATACACACAAAACACATACACCTTGCATATACTTCCATCCTACATTTATCTGTATTTACAGGACCTTGGTGTTTGTATCCATTTAAGATGAATTTTTGTAGGATTTACATTTCTAACTTGACCCAAGGAATTATCCAGATACAAAATTACAGAACATCTAATTGACTTAGCCATCAAAAAGAGATGGAGCAATCTGTAAATTATCTTGCCTTTATCTCCTCAATTCTCCTACACCTGAAAAAGAACCCTCCCTTCTCTTTCCTATCCCCACTTGTAAGGTAGCAGGACATTCAGCTCCTCATCCAACCTTTGGTGCAACTAATTGCTTGAAATTGCTCATTTTTTGTATTTGGCACACTGTTACCTGAAGGAGCATCAAGCCTTCCTGCAATGTGACAATGTAATAATATAGAGATTGCTCCTTTGCTGGGGCCCCCATTTATATGAATTCCCACAACAACCAAATCTTTCAGCATAACCCTGGAGGTACTTGTTCCTCCTGATGACTTGTCAACTTTGTCTGTTCAGCAAAAGTTATGGGGTAGGAAGTTTTTTGTACATCTTATCAATCAAAATTGATTCTTGTAATACAGATAGTTCTGCTTTTTTCTTTTTTTTACCCCAGTGGAAATACAAAAAACTTTAACATTCAATTACTTTTGAAACAGGCTGCAAGTACTGAATGAAATAATTCATATATTAAAGTATTTTGTAACGTAATTGCAGTACAAAAAAGCATTTTAATCATTCAGAAAACAAAAATAAGATGCTCTAGTCTGTACCTAGTAAAAACCATACTCAATATTTTAAAATTAATGAAATATTTTACAACTGTCATTTTATGCCTTTTATTCTCACTTTGAATTTTTCTAGATCAATTTTATCACTCTGTGGTTAGTATTACTCACTACTGTGTTATATTCTAGACAGTATAAAATTTAAAAATATATCAATGGAGAAAAAATACTGGTTTGAGTTTCTTTTTAGGAGAAAATCCAAAATTATTTTTGCATTTGAAATTGCACTTTCAGAATCATAGGAAAACACCACTCGAAAATGTTAGAGGTTTTTTGTTGTAGTCTGGGTGACTCAGCCTGTGGTTAGGAGAGATTTTTCCCTTTTTTCTATGTTGATTTTCTACCCATTAATTTGATATCCTTCTTCCTTGAAATATCACCTACCTACTTCTGTATCATGAAAATCAATTCCTGCAGTCTTTGCATCAACCCCCAGCTGCTTTTGGGGTATCGTGGCTGCATGTCAAATGGATGGTGACACTGTATTTGTATGTGAATTATGTCTTCCTCAGAGAGGGTGAAGCACTCTCTGGAAATGCCTCTCTCTATCAGCTAGAAGGGAAGTAGCAAAGCAACTTTAACAAAATGCCTGATTTTCAGATATCTAAAACTACATTTGGAAACTGCCATTGAATTACAGGTGGAAAGTGTAGGGAGTGGCCAAACCTAACCTGAAGTCCTGAGTGGTTTTTTCCTTACCCCCATCCTCTGTGTTTCCATGGTTCCCTCTCTCTTTCTCCTCTCCCTTGGTGTCTGTTTGCCTCGTGCTTTGGCTGGGATGAAACTCACTGTGTCCTTTAACCACCTGCCACTTATGCAATGACATCACCCTGCTTCAAGAAGAGACCTTTCTTTTCTCTAAAAAGACTTTTATTTTTTTTCACTATTCACATAATGTTCCAATTCTAATCCTTGCAGTATCTCCAGTTTTGCTGTCATAGCCTAGTTCAGCTCTGCTGTGATCACCATGAAGATTTGCATGCCCCAAATGTTAGTTGGTTTTGAATTTTCCCAAATTTTTCACTTTCTCTTCTTCACTCCAGTGCTTTTGGGTTGTGATTCATCAGCTGAACATGTCCTAAAGTGCTTGGCTGCATAAGAACAAACTGATCTAGAAATGAAACTGCTGGATCTGACAGATGATGGCACTTTTGAGAACAGCAGCCTTTCCTCATAAAAACATGTAGTAACTATTTCAAGGAAGGGTTAGTCAGTACTTCAGAAATGTTGAGATGAAATAACAATAATAGTTTCCTGTGAAGATCATTGTCCTTAGTGTTTTTTTATATGTATATATTTATAATCACAGGAAGATTGAAGTCAGAAGGGATCTCTGGAGGTCATTGAGTCCAACAACCATTCTAAAGCAGTGCCAAATTTTTGTTCTTGGTGCCCTGCTCCACTTGAATTGTGAAAATATCAATGAATTCTACAGCTTCATGTGGCCACCTGTCCCAGTGCTTAGTCATCACTTACTAACAAATAATTCTTTCCTTCTGTCCAATCAGATTTTCCTTTGTAGCAATTTGCCTCAAGTCCTTTTGGTGTGAGTCTCTGCAAAATTCTGGCTCCTTTTTATAATCCTGCCCAAGCAGCAGCCAGCAGCAGTTAAATTACCATTTAGATTTCTGTCAAGTCTTTGCTGGACAAACCCCAGGCTGAGCCTCTGCTTGAATTCATGTTTCAGTCCCTTTATTGGCCCTTCTCTGGATCATCTCTGGTTTGCTGATGTCTTTATTTTGTTGGAGAAACAGAACTGTCCATAAGAAATCTGAAACTGTTCCATTAATCAGTCACCAGGTAAAAAGGCAGTAGCTGCAAAGCTCTGCATCTGGCTAAAAAAAGCAAAATGCTGGTAAAGTTCTGCAAAGATGAAGAAGAAAAAGGCAGAAATGCCCTTCATTCCCAGTGTTCAGCAAAGCAACAGAAGGGCACCAAGGAAATTCAAATTACGAAACATTCTTGATGAAATATTAATAAAACCATACTATGCTCTTAATTGCTATAATTTAACACCCTGTATGGTATAAATATTTTAGAAACGTGGTAAAATGGAACATTAAGAAGGGGTCAAGGGATAATATACATTAATCTTGATGGGTGGAGATGTATACCTCATACTTAATTTATGATTATACTACAGTTCTGTATTCCTTTTTGAAGAGTAGAGTGTGGAATAAGCTGTATGCATGCATCTTATATTGAGACATGCATGTTATGTGTGTGTGTGCAGATTATTGTAGGTTTTTATAAAGTACAGGGCTCTGGTGTGTAATATAGATCTATAGGGATATAGATGATAGAGATATATAAAGGAATTTTAAAATACCTTCAAAACTGCATGCTCTCCTTTAGAAATCAGACATGGATCCAGCAGTCTACAAAAGCAAGAGGGTCAGGAAATATGCAAACCACTTTCTCACAAAATTATTTCCCAAGGAAGTCATTATCTATACTGCTCTTGCAATAGCCACCTTTCTTTTTCAGTAGCAAATATTTCTTTTAAGGTTAGTTTCCATATATTTCCATGAAGGGGAAACCCTAGAAACAAATCTGTGCTATGGCTACAGTGTCAGGGAGGAGAAAGCAGGGCTTTATTCACAGTCTTAGGGGTACTTTACAGCCTGTCTTGGTGGGACAGTGTCTGCCTGACAAACACAGCAGTCACAGAAGTCAGAAAATGTTTCACTGAGCTTTTAACTCTCCTATAGATTTTCACCCCATAAGAATGCTATTGTGCTATTTTTTTTTCTGAAAATAGCATGCAGAAATGGCTTGAAATTGCTGGCACTCTAATAGTGACCTGTGCCCATATATGCATAAAGCAGATAGGCATTTCATTTACATTTCTCAAAAATTGTATGCAGTAATGATTCCTATGTGTTAAATTGCATAATCCATACCAGTCTGACAGCCTTATAAAGGCTGTGGGCCAATGTCTCCTTCTGAAAGTATCAGTGCCAATGAAAGGGGTTATCACACCCTTGAGAGAGGTTACTGCTGTCGTGTGTTGGCTGGTGGAACTGCTCCTGTGGTCACTCTCTAAACCACATCAGTCAAAATTTACCAAGTAGGCTCAACTGTTTAGTTTAAATAACGGATTTTTTGCTAATGATGCAAAGGAAATGCATCATTTGAAAATGCAAAGGATAAGGGGCTACTCATAAGAGGGTGTAGCTGGCATTTTGATGGGCAGTTTCATTAGCAGGGCAGACTCCTGATTCACAGCATTAGTCCACAGCCTCTCACTGTCAATTTACCTGTCTTCTTTAGCTTGAATATTGCTGCAGTTTCTTATGATTTCTTTTTAAAAATGCAGCATGACAAAATGCTTTGCCTTTGGGATGTAGGATTCTCACAAAAAGCACACAGGTCTGGGACACAGAACAGCATTTTGCCCAATGAGAAGTTTATAATTGGATTTTTAACCTGCTCAGATGGAACTGGCACCATGGGGAGAGGCACAGGCCAGGTAGCCTTTTCTACATTTTGAAGGAATGTCCTAAAAAATCTTTACATAGAGGAGGAAAGAGGAGGGATGGTGCCAGCAGAAACTCATTCCAATGAGCACTGGGTTAAACCTACCATAAAGGAGACACCTCTCCATCCCATCATTTACAGAATGGGGAAGCTTTACCTTTGCTTCCAGCACTTCTGGGAGAGCTGATCAGAGTGTCCTTTCCTGCCATTTCTCCTTATTTTAAACCCTGCCAATAAGTCTCTTCTGCCCCTAACAGTGCAATGGTGAAAGTGCTGCAGCTTTTAAAGGATTTATAAGGCTTAGCTGAACACATCACTTCCCATGCCAAAAAATAAGAGAAAGAATGTTGTGTGGATGGAGGCAGCTTTGGCATTCTGCTGTTCTCTTGCCTAATATCCATTCCTTGTTATCTCTACCCCTCTGCCACCAATTACTGTCTCCACTTGTTTGGTAGATATAAGCTCTTTTGCACAGGAACCACCTTTTAATAGCATGTTTGCACAGTGTCTTTGGCACAGTGATTCTGGCCATCAAAAGCATTGTAGGGAAGGTTGTAATAGTCATAATATTTTGAGTACTGCAAAGCAGCCATCCTTCACACACTCAGATCCTTCCTGTTATATCCTTCTCCTCGTTCCCATCAAATGTGCATACCTGCAGACACAGGCACATTCAAATCCTGTAAATGCATTTAGGACACAGCTATCTCTGTAGGCAAGCATTTATCTTCTTTATTTTTCACTTCACCCACCCAAGGATAAAAATAATGGATTTTTATGACATGATTAAAGTTTATATTCTTCAAAAAATATTTGGCCTGTATTTCTGAAATATAAGGGTTTTTCCATTCTTGCTGATTTTCAAGAATTCCTTTTAAAGGTAGTGAAGTAGCCTCCAGAATTTTCATGAAAGCAGAATTATGAAAAACTGTTCTGAGAAACAATGGGCAAGTTAACATCGTCCCTATTCACTCTCATCTGAAAGCTTTATTGTGACTCTTGTTACTAGTGGCATCCTTGGTAATAAATATTTTCATTTTATTCTGAGGCACAGCAAATAGATTTTGTTAGTGAATGACCTTGTGCATTAGCTGTGCTATTCATGATTTAGTGAGCCAGTCAGTTGAAATATTGCTAATGTTTTTATGACTCAGTCTTGTTACATTTGTGCCACGAGGATGACATTAAGTGCAGTTGTAGATGAATAACAAATAACGTGTCTCAAAGTTGTGTTTTGGATCATTAAAGAAATGAACCTACAGGGTGCTGTTTATTAACTGAGGAAATGACTGGGGAAAAAATGACAGTTCTTGAATGTGTATTTATTAAAAATAACATTTGGCATGCTGAGAATTAGTGGTAGTGTCCGTTAAATCTTTCATAAACCAGCGCCAATACACCACAGTGTCCATCCAAAGATTTTGACAAATTTTAAACAAGTGTAAGAATAATTCATACATTTCTTACTGTTTCAGGCTAAGACTCAAAATGATGCAAGCTGGAGAATGATAAAAAAGTAGAGCATAACAAATGTGAAGATTAATTATTAGATGCTAATATGAGTATTTTAAAATATTATGTACATGAAAGAGGGTCAGTGTACTTTCCAGGTACACCCTAGGGGAGGCGTGGATTGCTTCTTTAAAAATGCAGCAACTATTCTTGGATTTACTTTCCTGAGTCTGCCTGTTTCTTTTGTGTTAAGAAATAATGGAAACTCTAGAAAAAGTATCTTGTGGACTTCTAGAGAGATGACTTAATCCTTTCCTTTGCCCCAGTAACACATCATCTATTCTGAAGAAGGTCAGTTAAGTTTCAGATAACAGGGTTTCCTGAATTTCTACAAAGGTACAACCATAAGCATCAACCTCTGGATGACTTCAATAGTTCTTTCTGCTTGTTTAAAAGTAAGTAATCACAAAGAAGAGATGCAATGGATATCCTGAGAGATCAAAACGAGTTATATGGAAAGAGAGGCTATTCAAATAGAAGGAAAAAGCAGATACAAAACCAGAATGTTAGCTACTCTTGAAAAGCTGAGTTACTGCTATTATCTGCTTGATTTTTTTCTTTTGGTAGTATTTTCAGCCCCAGAAAATTAAAGCAATCTGTTGAATTCTTGACTATAAATAAAACAAGGGAGAAAACCTGTTCCTTTATATTGTTTTTCCAAAAACTTTTCTATTTAAAAGGAAAAAAAGCTGTAGCCTGAAGTTTGTCTCATGGACTGTTACTTTTCACAGGGTTGTGGAGGTGAGGAGGCCAAGAGTGCTCTGCCTGGGAAGGGCTAAGAAAGGCCCAGGTGGTTTTTCTTGCCTGCCCTTCCCCTGCGACCACAAGTCTTGCTTTCTGGTTTTTAAATGTGAAGGTTGGACATACGATGGTGAACTTTGACATTAAGCTAAGGGGGACGTTGAAATGACAATTAATAGTTGATCCAGACCTTAGCAATCACTCAGAAATAACTCTGCAGAGGAGCACTGCACTGGTAGTCACACCTTGGTCTACCTGAACCAGCTCCCGTTTCAGCTCAACACCCTGCAGGTTGTTTCATCTGAATTTTCTGTTCAGAGCTGATACTTGTCAAGGAATATTTATGTGAACAAATTTTGATGTGAAAAGTGGAATGACACTTCTTTTTTTCATTTTCTGCTAACACTGGCTGAACTGGTACAACTTTTGCTATAAATAATGGATAAGTGTTTTAAGTATGCAAGCGAGTTGTTATATATACATGCATTGCACTCTGTCAAGTAATGTGCAGCATTGAATTGTCACTGTTAAAATGGCCAGTAGTGTTAAAAATTGTCACTGTTAAGCATTCATTGAAATATATTTTGTGTTTCTAAAGCATATACAACATATAACAATATATATATACATACACATATCCACACATATATGCATATATACAATATATAACAAAAAAATACATCTCCAGAGCATGGTTATTTTTGTTATTACTCAAAACTCTTGATGGACACCAATCTGCTCATATTATTTAAGAGAATATTTTTGAAAATGGGTTCCTTAAGTTCTGCCAAAAAGAAGTATTTAGGGTAGATAAAGGTTTTTCATTTTTACAGTTTCTAATTCATATGAACTGGGTTTGTTCATGCTTCAGAAACAGAATCATCCTTACACCACACCTTAAAAATCCCTCTCTGTAGCCATGGCATTGTCTGTTGAAATGTTTTACTGCTGAAGTATTTTGGAGGTTGTGTACATGTCTTTTTTACAAGGAAATGCCTGTGGAAACAAAAAAAAACCGAAAAAAATTAGGATTGGTTGATGCAGCAGGCATTTCCAGGCACATATTTTTATATATACATATCATAAATAAATGATACCAATCTCAGGATGGGATAAGTAAATCTCTGGTGATATCTATTTACTTCTCTTGACAAGGCAGGGAATTTGACTGACTTGTTAGTTGAGACAGCAAAGTTTGTAGAGATGGATCCCATCACAAAGCAAAAAAAACCTCCAGAGAAATCAAAAAGTAATTTCATACATCTCAAAACTCCTTTATTGCAATTTAAATATCAGATTTTAGAATAGCAGTGTGCTCATTTTAAAGGAAAGTTAAAGGAAGAAATAGAATTGAGCAGTTATTTATTGAAAAAGTGGAAAATAAGTCAATACAAGCAGTCATGCAGAAAGAATGTGTTTAAAATGCATCCCTAATCTATGCAAAGACATAGGTACCTGAGGTCCTGCTGTATAAAATTATTGCTACTCTATCCTTGAATATTACCTGGCCATGGGTGTAAGAGGTAGATGGTTTAGAGTGGGGAAAGTGACATTGTTTCAGTGAATAAGTTTAAAAAATATACAGCTATTGACAGATATTCAAGTGTGGCCCCATTTCCCTCTTAGGGAAACATGCAGGGTTGCTATTTCCCTGACAAAGGGATTTTGTGTGTATTATTTGTGCAGAATTAAATACAAACAGAGATGGAAAATTCCTTGATTGTGAGCATGGAGATTTAGCTGCCTCATACCAAAATCTGTGAGAATGCAAAGGTGCACAGGGAGTGGTGAGCATGGTCTGAATTTCCATCTGCTGGTTTTATTGGCTAGAGCAGGTTGTAAAGGATGTGTGCTCTCAAAATTGCTGGAGATGCAAACAATATTTTAAATTACTCCAGACAGCAAGGTACTGCATCTGAACAGATTGAAAGCTGAAATGTTGATATCAGAAATTAAATTAATGCACATGAGATTGAAACAATATCTAATTAAAATCACTTGAAAAATGACTTGAAAATTGAATATGACATAGTATTTAGCAGGCTGTTGCTAGCACAGCGACATGGCTTTGACTTTTCTGCAACCATTTCCAATCCAGGCCTGGCTGCCAGTTAAATAGAAATTACACATGAAGCAGCTATCTTGTGCCATCACCCTGTAAAGATTGGAGGACAAAATACCTTCTGCCTGCAGCTTGTGTACTTGTTCCTCACTAATGGCATTGTAAAATTTAGTATAGGCACCTTTCTTCTCACTTTATCTGCCCACTTGAATTGGTCATTCTTGTTCTGAGCTGATTATTTTGAGTATTCCATGTTTTGCTTTTGACTTGCTGTGTATATGCATGACACAGTGTGTGGCCCTGCCAAAGACAAAGGCACTCTCTCTGAACCATGCTATGAAGAAGCTTTCCAAATATTCAAGGGTTCCTTGTAGGGGAGGAGACAGAAAAGTCCAGCTTCATGTAAATAAATGTAACATTTGCTTGTCTTAGAGAAACTTGTTAAAAAGCTAAAAACTGTAATAAGCACATCTCTCTGGAATTCCCTTCCTCCTTTCCTCAGAGAGGAAAATAAATGAAATTCTTCTAAATGTGGCTCTTTGAAAGGAGCTTTGCAACAAGCTCATGGGAAGAAAGCAGTGGTTGTAGAATTCATTTGACAGCCTACAGTAAATCTGAATTAGTTGCTCTCAATTTATTGACTGGAGGTCCAGTCAATATAGTTAGTGAGTCTAGAGCATGAATTGGCTCATTCTAAAATGGGCAGATAATAGAAGACAGGGGAATCATATGCCCATAGGTCCTTTTTTCCCTACATTCAATTAAATACAACACACACTCAAAGTCAGATAGGTACCAACAATCAAGTTTTCCTTGTGAGTGATGCTATCTTCCCAGAAACATTTTTCATATTTAAGGATGGTTTCTTTCTTCTTTGGGGCAGGTAAATCCTGCAACAGCCTGGGAGACAAACTGGGGAGGCTTCCTGCTGAAACCCTGCTGAACCTGGTTCCCTTTTCCCCCAGTCGTGATAGTGGGTGCTCCCATGAGTCAGCTGGAGGGTGCAGCTGTGCTTGGCAGCCTGCTTGATTAAAAACCTCCTTCCAAAAGCACAGTAATGAGACTGGAGCTCTGCTCAGAGCCCTCCATAACTTGCTCCTTCTAATAACTGATGGACTCTGAGGTTAAACCTGCCAAACCTACGCACTCCAATTCCTGACTGTGCCGCTGACAGGCAACTTTGCTAAAGAAATAAACGTTTGCCCTGAGAAATCACATCAGACCTCCCTCAGGTTGGTGAAGACTGAGCAGTGACAATCCCTACCCTTAAACACTCAGTAACACCCTCATCATGCTCTCTAATAGAGCAAAGCCATTAAGTTGTCCCCATTGTAATTTAGATCACAGAAGAGACTTCCACAGTTTCTTTCAGGTTAAAATAACTGGTATACAGAGAGTAGGCAAAATTATTCCACTGTAGCTACGTGCTTAATTATATGGAATACTGCATAAATTGTCAAGTGCAAAGAATTATTCTGATAAATTAAAATACTAATTAAATAGGCTATTGCTGAATTTTGAGAACATTATAGGGCTCCGCTTCTTCAGGTAATTTGCATATCCTTCATCTAGTGAATTTAATTTAAAGGCCTCCGTTTTTGTGTGTTTGGAAGCAGTTTTTGTTTCCATGGAAGATTAAAAAATGGATTTTTGTGTTGCTAACTGGTTTGAGAGGGATTTGCTTGGGGTATTTTTTTCTTTTTCTTTTCTTTTTCTTTTATTTTGAATAGCTGTTTTTATTATGCCTCTTTGCTAATGAGTTTGTCAGTTCTCCATTAGTATTATAGGACTTTAAACTGTGACCATAAAAAAATAATGAAATGTCCAATATACCATGTTACCCAGAACTGTAATTTCTACTTTCAATAATTTCAGTTGCAATAAAATTTGCAACTGAAACATCAGCTGCTGTATACTGGTAATTGAATAAAAGCTAGCAGTTAGTACACACAAATATTTTCAAAAATTTGGGCCGATTTTCAGAGAATTAGTAGTTTGTTCTTGATACCTGAATAGATTTTCCCACCACTTCTTCCATCTATCTATATTGACTGTGTCTTGTTTTAAGTTCTCCATTATAGTCCTGCATAGAAAAGGTTAAGTGCTTGTATTCACCATTCCACAGCTTGAAGCAGCTGCTTGATACGTGGTTACTGCTTCAGCACCATTTTTGACAGAATTTCTTGACCTTCCTGGGCAGCTTGTGCAGTTCAAGGTTAGCTAAAATTCTCTGCTGTACACGCCTGAGACTGTCGGCCGTGTCTCTCTCCACAGCCTGACAGAGCCTGGGCTTGACCATTTTCCGGTTATGATTTAATCAATAACACCTCGTGCCTTCCATGCCTCCTAATTTTGGTAGGGTTTGTGTTAGCATGGCTGTCAGACCTGTCCTTTGTGTTTCAGCCAATATCAAGGGGGAAAGCAGGGCTATTAAATAAACCTTTTTTGTTGTTGTTTTTTAATACCAAAGCTTCAATAATTAATGTCTGCATGAAACCTATGAAAAGGAGGTCAAATCTGTAATAGTAATTATAAAATTCAGCGATTCAGCAGACCAAGTACTTTCTATTAACTGTTCATGTGGTAAGAAATTACACAGTGGGATTTAAACTTTGTTGTTTACTTATAGCCATTTATTTTGCAGCCACTCTACTGTGCAGTTTTCTTTATCCTAAGCTCCCAAAGAATCCTTTGTTGGACCATTCAGTTTCTTTGAAGGAGGCTGTGGAACTTTCTCATTTTATAAATCTTCAATTTTTGCACTTGGTAGAAATCTGCCTTTAATGTGTTTTCTGGGTGCAAGGTGGTCAGTGTGGTAGCATGGCGTATCTTTTCAAAGATTTACTTATTTTTTTGGAAATTCATACTGCACAAGACATACAACACTGCAAAACGTGCTCTCAAATTTCATGTTTCTGTCAACTTGCCTTCCCATGTTCCCTTTGGCTCTGTGTGGAATAAATATGTTTGTGAATGTATAAAGCATGGCACAGGTGTTAGGTATGTGAGTGTTGCATGCAGGTTTTAGGCTGTCATGCAGCAAAACATGCATTTAAGCTTTCTTAGCTTGGGACTCCAGGTTCCTCTCTGCTTAATCAGCATCTTAAAAAGATGCAAAAACAAAAGTGTCTGGGTCTAAAATGTGTGCAGAGATTTCTTCTTTGTTTGATTTGAGAGCAATATTAACCCTTTGCAGAAGGCAGTCAGAAAAGTTTTTCTGTGTTGGAATTGCTAGAGGTGTAACTTCTTGAGTCTTTGCATGTAAAAACTCTTATAAAAATCTTTCCATAAGTGGTGAGATGGAGCCTAATGAGCCAACTTACCTCTGGAATAAATGTGACTCATTTGTGTTGCACTTTGGACAAACTCAATAAAGTATCAGTTCAGAATAATCTTCAAGAGATGTCTGCTGAAATCTGAGCTGTTTTAAATGTTTCAAATGGCAACAATTAAAGGGAATTTTTCACAAATAAAAAAAAAGTTAATTCCCTTAAGTATCTTCATGTAAATTTACAGTGTGCAGTATGTTCCTAGCACTTCTTGACCTTTCTGATTGGAAGGTTTGCTTCAGGCAACCAAAATTGAGAAGCTGCATCTATCAAATTTTGTTCATAATCAAAGAAGAGGTAGATGCCTGCAGATATGTGTAAGATGTGTGGGATGACTCACCACATTAAATGTGCATCCCTTTCCAAAGACAGCAGAGAGAACCCAGATGACTCACTTGGATTACAGGCAGCTAAAGGAAGGAGAGGTTAACAAGGCTGCAAGGCTTCATTGCTACTCATAAATAAATCAAGCCAGGTGCCTGGGTTTTGGCCACAAAGTCCAAATGACAAAGTTTGCATCTTTTCAAATCTCCCCATCCAGAATGAGATGGCAGTCCCCATACACCCAGCTAGGAATAATCTCATCCTTTTGCTGTTCCCAGAAATGTGGTTGAACACTGCTTTTTGAGGCTGCTGACAGTCACAGGCCAAAGCATATCAGACCATAGGTTTAAGGGAATGGGCAGCTGTACAACAGTGCTCAAGCCCATGCCCTGATCTTGTTGGGGTTGCAAGTATAATTGTAGTCTTAGTGATTAATACTTTTATTTAACTGCTTTATGCTGGGTTTTATTTAATTGCTTTATTTTAGTTCTGAATGCTTTTAGTGATACAGAAGCTGATAAAGAGAAAAAACTAATAATAAAAAAAATTGTGCATTGCATCTTGGTGGTGTGAAATAAACTCTTTATTTTACCTGTGAGATAAGAGTCTGTATCTGTTGTGAAAATTCCTACACAGTGACAGTGCTGTTCTCATGGTAAATTACTGCTCTGCTCTTCAATGCAAGCAAGTGGGAAGTATCCTCAGAAAAGAACTTGCCAAACAAATTCTGTATCTGAGTTAAATGTGTGTAATATTGTAAAAAATAGAATTAGCTTGGCTTTCTTTTTCACATAATAATGAGCAATTAATAGCATAAATATGCATTCAAAAAAACTGAATAGCAGAGCTGCTCTCAGGGAAAGATATCCCATAGATGGAATAGGTAGGAACTGTAGTGAATATATTGATGAAGGAAAAAGGTTGGTGGGAAATGCTGTAAAATCATACATATTCCAGCTTTCCTATAACTCTCTCCATCTTCATTTTTCCTTACAGCCATAAACAAAGAGAGGCTTGAAAAAACAACTGGACTGAAAATTCTGCAGACTGGTGTGGGGGAGGTAAGTGGCTTTCAGGCATTTTACATTCTCAAAAATATTTTAGTTATTGGGATTTTTAAAGAAATTCTGGAGCTCATGAATGTTTGTGAGCTACCAGTCTCATGGTGCTAAGGGCCTTTTTATGATACAGTTGCATCTGTCAAAATACAATCTGCTGCACAAATAGCACTGTATCCCACAGAGAAAAAAAATACCATCCTTATGAGAAAAGTGCAGCCAGCTTTAAGAAATGCAGTTTTTGCTTTGTTGTGTCACAGGAAAAACTCCCCAAAGATGAGCACAGCGACTGAAGTCGTCATATTATTCCCCTTGGTTTTGATGGAGTGCTATCTCATCTAGAACAGTGGAAGTTTAAATTTGGGGTAAAGAATCTTTAGATATTAGAGAGAATCTGACATCTGAATGTCTCACTTATTTTGGATATAACTTGAAACATAAATAAAACATGTGTCTGTTATTATAGTGATATCACTAAGCAAAAACTCCACTAAGCAGTTCATCATTTATTAATAAACATGATGCTATCTGCTAAGAACCTTGTATGAACTACAGTTGATTGCTAATTCTCGTGCTAATTTTGTGTACACAGTTATCTCTTTTTTTCCCTTTTCATTTAAGTAATTTTGCTAGTGGTGAATGCTCACAGGGCTAGGCAAATGTCTTTTGCTCATGATTGCATTATTCTCAGTATTAAAAATAATGAATCACTAACTTCTAATATACTCAAGGAATAGGTTGTTTTCTTTCTTTACCAATTTTTGGGGTTTATATTTATGATTTTTATCAGATCATGCCTAAGAACTTAACTTGATGAAATTTGTAAAGTTCACTGTGCAACTTCATTCACATTACTGAAGGACTTGGTCTTGGAGTGTAATAACACTGAGACTTGCTGTGATGCTGAGGGCCAAAGCTGAAAGAATTGGAACTGGAAACAAAGATAGGTGAAATCATCAGAAGATGAAAGCCATCATCTCTCCTTAACTGATTTATCTAAGAATGTTTCTTATGGGTGCATAACCTTAGAAACTGGGAAGAACATCCTGGGGCATGGCTGTGCACCTCAGGCTTTGTCCTGACTTCAGGCCAGGCTGAAGTTTGTGGTTGTGCTGTCTGCAGCCCCTGGTTTCTGTTTACTAGCAGGAGAACCAGGATTGGGGTACAGGCTGTGGAAGCCAGACTCTGTATAATTTTACCCAATGGGACTCATCCATGCCAATAAAATACCTCCATGTATTTTGTCTAATTCCAGTCTTTGAATGGATTCCAGTCTGCTGCAAAATCAGCTGGAGAATGAAAGCCCACTTCAGATGCTTACTGTTAAACCAGTTTTTGTATTATATGTGGTCAGTGGAGGAAAAATTCCCTTTTGGATAGTTGGAATGCGGGAAGATTTCACCTGCTAAATGTATGATTAATGCCCATTGTAGCAATAGAATTGCTGTAACCATGGTTAGATAAGGGATGTGCTGGAGCTATAACTTTAAGGATTTCCTAGATTCTAAGACCAGCTAACAGAGCATGAAAAATTGAAGAGTTCTTAGGCCAGAGACCTCACCAGCCTGATTCTTGTGTTTGGTTTAGAAAAAGTCACTGTAGAACTCACCTTCCATGTATTTAGGCTGTCATAAATTTTTTATAAAAAAACACTGATACAACTTGGATTAATCAAGACTTTGACAGAATTTTGTGTGTTACACTACCAAATATGTATTATTAGGAGGCAAATAGTGAAAACTGATTAACCCAAGTGAAGCAGACATTTTGGCCTAAATATAATCCTGGTTATATCTGAAAGAGGATGATCAGCAGAGAAAAACCCATGTGGTTTGGACTAAGTAAGGTGATGGAAGAACATTTGTTCAGCTGCTTATGTATTTTGTTGGATGTGAATTCTCCCAGCTGTGAACATTCCCCTTTCTAAGTCTTATCAGATATGATTGTGTACTAATTAATACATTTCTGTGGTCTCACATAAATGAAAAATAGAGGAGTGCTGTGACCAAGCTTTTTTTATGTTGATACACTATCAGATTCAGGCCATTTCAGGTCAAATTTAACTATGGTAATCCAGTTTTGCAGTTTGTGTTTTATTCATCCTGATGAATAATTATTATTGAAATAATAAAAAGTATGTATTTAAAGATAATGAAAGAGCTTCATGTTGAATAAGGATTCCTTTTACTTCACACTGGAATTAGGAATGGAATTATATGTAATGGTGACAGTAAATCCAAGTCAAGATGCTCTAATCAAAAGTACTTATGAAAATTTAGTAGAGAATGAGAAATGGCCTTTTTGTTTGGACAGCAGGTGAGATGCATGACAAACTTAATGGACTTATAATCTTCATATGCAGGCCTGTAAAATAAAAAGGATTGATTTTGCAAGGCAATTTTCATATCTGAAATACCTCAAGAGAACATAGCCCAGATGGTGGTGGCAAATGGAGCCACAGTCAAAACAAATGCAGGAGCTCTCCTAAGCTCAGCAGTAATTCATGCGTGGCTCAGGACAGTGGAATCTGTTTTAGGTGTCGATCTATGGTAACAGGATTTGTGTCTCAGTAAGGAATGTGTGGACACTAGTGACTTCCCAGGCCTTGGCTGCTGGAAGGAAACTGTGTCTTCCTCTGTGGAGATGAGAAATGCTTCTCAGAGCTCCTCAATCTATCACTTTCTTTCCCCTATCTCAAGAAAAAACATTTCAAAAGCAACAACAGACTATGAAATTCACACCAAGCTTACTGAGCCATTCAGTCAAGTCCAGGGAGAGCTGATGAATTGCTTTTATGTCACTGCATAAACATGTGCTATATAGTCATTAACAACATGGGTCTGGAGTCTATCACAGCTGCAATCCAGTTCATCATCTTTATGTCATGTAAAAGATTTCCACAGCTTGTGATTCTCTCAGCTAGGCCTGACTTAGCTGTGTTGTGTCAGTGGACGGTAGGCTCTGCTTTAGCTGGATTAAAAATGAGTTCCTAAGCTGCAACTTCAGAAGCTGCTCATGTTTCAGGATGTTGACTTAAAAGTTTTGTACATTTTAGGGCAAATGTGAATGATAAAATGCAAAGCACTGTCTGGACTCTGGGCAAGCAGAGTTTCTTTCAGGCCATTACAGAACAGATTTTACCAGTATTTCCACCGTACATCCACCTCAACATTGAACATTTGTAAAAGAATATTCAACAGTACAGGGATCCAGAGAGTTAGATTAGAGTTTGATATGATGTGCAACACTCTCAAAATGAGAATTATTTTATCTTATCTTGTTTGCAAGAAGGCAATTATTCTAGAAAACCAGAATAACTCTGCTGTAGAGAAAACCAGTGCTGAGGTTGTAATCTTGAGGATCTGTGCATTGCTGTGGTACTATCTCTGGAATTATATTTGCCAAAATGTGTCTTTTTTATTTGCAGTATTCCAGCACCTATAACAGGAGCTGGAAAAAACTAAAACTAAAAAAACAGTAGAACTCCTCTACAGTATCCATGTGAGATTTGTTGGTTTCATTGTCATGCATGTTTGTGCCAGACAAAACCTTCATGAGCATTTCACACCTTCTTGTTTATTCAAATACAATGAAGCTTTGAGTATTTTCTTTTGATCTCCTACACATGAAATAAATCTCTGAAGTACTGAGGTCATCTTCAGCTGTTCAGCTGTGTCTAGGAGGGTATGACTGCATGTGTTGTGTTATTTAGATGTCTATTTGCATAATACCATGGAAGACACAATACTGGTAAAAAACTGAAGAGCTAAACAGCATTTAAGCAGGACCCATAACTTTTCTCCACCACTCCAACTTGATGTGAACCACTACTTGAGTTGAACTTGTTGCTTTGAATGGCTGAGCACTCCTGCAAGATCTTGGGGATCTCTGTGTCTCACGTGAAGGGAAAGCCTCCTTAGCAGCTGCACAGTTCCACCTGACTCCTCCTGAGTTCAGGAATCAGCACAAGCCCCCGTCCCACACCAACATTATTGCAACTGGATTAGTTCCCAGGAGTTTCTCTCCAGCCCAAGGGAGCTCAGCAAACACCACGAGCCACAGCCCTGCACAGGAGCCACCATGTCAGGTATCCCTTCAGCATCCTTTAGGAACTTAGGATGAACTTTAGGGACTTCTATCTCTTCACATAGGCACCACTGAATTACAGTGGAACACAGTATTTTTAAGTCCAATTCCATGCTCAGGTTGGCTGTGACCAGAATTACTTTGACATGAATAAATGTTTATTCAGCTTTTGGCTGCAATTTGTTTTCAACCACAGTTTCTGAATAACAAGTCAGGCTCTCCAGTGGCTCAAGAAAGTGTAATCCAGTTTTGGGGTATAAGAGTCTGTGATTTGAATAATCAATTAATGAGGCCTGAAACAAACCCAGGGAATGGCACTGTTCCTATCTTGAAGTGACAAAACAGCACCCACTTCAGAATAAGTTATATTAAATTACCTCTTTCAATTTCCCAGTAAGAATGCACTGAAGAAACTAATCATTGGAATCATAACTTCATTTGTAGGATCTGAATCATGGCTCTCATATGGCAGACACAAAAATTAGAACAGTTTTCTAAAGCAAATGGAAATAACCCAAAATATATGCAAAATGAATGCTTCACCATACCTCTAGATGTCCTAAAATAGAGCGGTGATATTTTGACATGTTTCAGGATATTCTCATTTATAGATATTTTGATAGGTGTAGAACTATGTTGATGTTGCATAAAATGATGTTACCATAATAAAGAAATCTGTGTTTAAAAATTCTAGTGAAGCTAGAGGACATGATAAGACAGAGTTTCCAGTGATGTTCAGGCTTCTGAGGGCAGGTTTCTAGCTTCTTACCTTCCTTAATGTTGCCAGATTTTGTCCCTATACATCCAAATTTTACATAGAATGATATTGGATTGTAAATCCATAAAAAATTGGAGTGCAGAACTTGACAAATCATTTTCAATTGTTGAAGAATAAGGTGTAAACCTTTTTTCTGATCTTAGAGTACTAGATAAAGTGCTAAGTGCTTGCTTTTGGGTTAGAAAGACCAAATCAGCCTGGGATCTACTCCAGCTGTCTGTGTTACAGCAACACCTTGGCAAGCCAAGCTCCTGACCTGGAGCAGGCACTGCCCAGGGGTACCCAGGATTGGAAGGGGTGCTGTACCCAAAATCACTTAGATGAGGTAGGTCTGAGACTGACCATGGTGCATGAACAGCAGCTGTGCATGTACAAATACTCAAGTGTTAGCCCAAGACAGAGCTGTTTTGTCACTTCACTGAAACCCACCCTTCTTTTACCAGAACTGATTAGGCTGAAGCCAGGCACAGTCACAAGTGAGGGCAGACACCTCTGCACTGCAGGGGAAGTGCTCTTAAACCAGAGGACACCAGAGAGGGCTTTTTCCCCATGCCTGCCTTCAGCATTTTTTCTTATAAACCCCATGGCTTAGAGATCAAGAAGTTTCTTTTTTCCTGTTCTGTGAGATTGGAGTTCCCACAGACAGCTCTTGCTGTTGGCTTTTGCTGATCACTGTGGCTGTGTTGGTCAGCAGACAAACATTTCCAGGAGGGGCAGTGTTTGGAGCCACGTGAATTGTTGTGGGCAAGGCATGGATCGGGTCACTGAGGGGTTCTTTGCCTTAAGGCATGCAAATTTACATATAGAAATAAGAGCAATGGTATTAAATAAAAAGCTTTTAGGAGTACAATCCTTGAAATATTCTGGGTGAAGGCATAATGAGAAAGACTTACCTTATCCCACACACACAAATTACAGATTCTAAAGCTGTGTAACCTTTAAAAAATAGTAGATTATATTGTCCATAGAATTCTACTAGAAATATACTACTTATGTGAAATTTTACTAACACTGAATAATATCTCCCTATTACAGTTTGTAAGTACATATGAATAGTAAAATTATGCTAATCAGAAGTTAGTCACACAGTAGCATTTAGAAGTAACACTTCAAGAAATTTTAGGAATAAAGCTAAACAGAACATTAAATTTCTCCAAAGAGAGTGATGAAGATCTATGGCTCATTTATTTAAGACCTTGTATGCTTTTGAAAAATGCATTCTAGCTAATATTTAGATATAATGTTAATGCTATTTATTAACTATTCATTACAGTACATAGCCCACTAGAGGGCTGCTTTTCAAGTAAATTGCATCCAGAGTGTTAATAAAAGTGTTAAATGTTTAAAAACAAAAAATATGCAGCAGAAACACGTGTATCATTTTACCACATTATTTTGTCAACTATTTTCTGCTACTGCATGTTATATACAGAGCATACTAAGACAATATACGTCACGGCCCCAATTCTACAAACATTTAGAATATGCTTAGCTTTAAGTATATTGTTATTCCTTTTAAGCTGCTGCTAAGTTTAGAGTTAAAGAGATGCCTGGATGCTCCTGAGACTGTCTTCTGTCACATATCACACCGTCTCTGGTTGTGGAGGGGCAAAGTTCCAATGTTTATCCCCTGTATTTGATTTGAATATTGCATAGCAGAGGTATTTTGACATCTGAATGACAGGTCACAGCTTCAGTTTGGAAATCATGTGTCAGTAGTAATTTCTTTTCTTGTGCTCCGATTGTGACAACGCCCTCCATCTTCTTTACAAATTTTTAAAGAACACGACAAGGAAATGAGGAGATTATAATGCAAAGAAAAATACATCAAACCTGATTTTCAGAGACAACTATCAGTCTATATTGATTTATGTTTTCCTCCTGAAACAGTATATAAAGCACAAGTATTCAAGTGTCACATTGGTTCATGAGTTCCTTTACAGTAGCACTGTGTGATTTAAAGGAGCAGAAGTGCCAAGTGATGTGGCAGTTGCCATGGCAACTACAGCAATTCAATTTTTATTCAGTATCATGTAAAATGAAACAAGATACAGTTTGCCTTGTGGCTTCAGGAACTTATGCATCTACCAGTGTTGTTCCTTTTTGTCTTTTTTAACATTGTACTGGTAAAAAAGAAGCATGTGTTTGTTTTAAGGATTTATCTTGGGTTTAGGCTGTGTCATGCCATTGTTTTTAAAGCAGAGGTTCCTGTACAAACCATTATAAATCTGCAGAGAGAAGAGATTTAGATTCTAGCACTGGCTACATAGAGCAAACTGCAGGGTAATTCTGTTTAAGAATCAATGTTATTATTCACCTTAACTGTGATTTGGCAGCCTGCACTCAATATATTAATAGAGAATCTTTAAATAGGAGAGCATGATTGTTTGTACTAGATATCTCACTGATTCATGAAATTCAGCAACCTCCTTCTACCAGCAGCCAGGTTATTATGACTCAAAGGAAAACAAAATCTTGGGTGGTGTAATGGGTCAGCTAGGGAGGCTGCAGATTAAATTATTTTAAAGTGCCTGACGTTTGAGGGACCTAGATGATCAGAAATTGTAGAAAAGGGAGATTCTTCCATCTCCACATATAGGAGCTTGATCCTGGCAGGAACACGTGGATTTCCAGCAATCTCAAACACATATTTAACTATTTAAGGGAGAGGAACAAGTGGCTGATACCAGTCTCTCAGCCCTTTATCTAGCAGACTCTGGGCTGGAAATGTTCCTACATAGGTCAACATGGAAAGACCTTTGTCAGGACCTTTGCTCTGGTCTGAAAACATGGGAGAGTAAGGGGCTGTTTCTAAGATTCAAGCTCTTGAGATATCCAACTTTCCTGTAGGAATCCCTGACATCAGGGGCCCAGAGCTGGTAAAATGAACAGGAGCAGGACCCAGAGCCTGTCATGGTCTCACACTTGTCTGTACTGCCAAGTTGTTGTCAGTCACTCACATTGCGTCCTGTGCCAGTGAGGACTCTTGGGCTGTTTACTTCTCCACCTAAGCAAGGTCCTGGCCAGGGACCATTCACAGCAGGCAGTTTCAGTGTGGTCACCTTTGAAGCATGGATGTAAAGGCATGTTAAAATTAAAGAATCATAGAATTAAAACTTCAGCTGTGGGTCAAAAGAATTGTGTCATTAGGTTTTTTAGTACTAAGCTTTAAGTGCTTAAGTAAAACTTCAGGTCTTTGCTTTCTGGGAAAGCCTGATAGCACATTCTTATTCATCCTTCCCAGAACTGCTTTGCACTTGTACATCACTAAGTTACCACCCTCAAAGGCAACATGGCTGTAGTGTCCATCACTTCAGACTCTTTCAGAATGCAAGGCTTTATCTGTTATACATATTGAAGCAAATTTTTGTCAGAAAACTTTTAGCAAGTTTCTAAATTTAAACATGATGATTCCTATTAAATTAGCTTGTTGGAGCTTGCTTTTGTTTCTTTTTGCATTAATCAGCAGATTTATCCTGATGAGATAGTTTTAAGAAAAGTGTTGGAGTTGCTTTGACTAAGCATAGTTTTAATTTTGTGTGCACTTTGACTGTTATCAAAGGGGAATGTTGGGGGTATTTTTTTGTAATAAGAATGCAAACATACTTCACTGAAATACTAACTCAAAGTTTCTGTAGAAACAACAATGCAGTGGCTCCTGAACCTGCAGCAAGTCCCCAGCAGGGACTTGCTGTTTTCACTTTGGAACATGTAGGTGTCTCTGATTTGAATTGCTGGGCATTAGGCACAAGCATTGAGGAGATAACAGATAGATAAAGAGAGAACTGGAACAGTGCAGCTCCAGCAAAGCACCCATTTCAGTGAGGAATTAAATGTGTCTATGAGCTGCACAGTGAGACCTGGGGAGGACATGAGCACAGCACGTGCCTGAAAACAGCTCCAGGGTCACTGTGGCTGCTTTTGGTGCTTGGAGAGATCTGCCAGGGGGGGACTTTTCAATGTGATCTGAGCACCTGCGACAAGGCAAAGGGACATCATTCTGTGCCACAGAAAGGTGACCCAGTCCAGCAATGCCCAGGGACCACAACAGCTCTCTGTGCACTCTGCTCTCCCAAAGGGATGGCATTCTGCAAACTGTCTGTCTGTCTGTCTGGTTCTTTACCTTTAGCAGGTAGAGTAATGGCTTCATTTTAAGATTGTCAATGCTGCTTTTATGATATGGATTTCACTTGATTGTTAAACTGTTAATTTACAGATCTTTACTAACTGAATGCAAACAAATTCTGGTCCTCAAAGCTCTGCTAATGCACAATGTTTGAATTTTAATTTCCAGTCCATCTTAGATTATGGTGATGAAAAACAATATTTAATCCCTCGTTAACACATGAATAAGCGGAAACTGTCATTTCCCACCAAACAATAATGGGATTATCTCAAGAACTGTCAGTTTATGTGAAAACATTATGTTGCCCAAATTTTCATAAAAATTAGCAGTGGGTAATATTCAAGATCAGAGCAATGGAAAGAGGGAAATCTGCATTCATGGTAATAAATATTCATATTTGTCTGCTCAGGAGATGAAAATCTAATCAAGGGGCTATTGATGCGCTGGCTTTTTTTTTTCTTTTTCTTTTTCTTTTTCTTTTTTTTTTTTTTTTAACCAAGATGTTTCATCTAAATTGGGTTTGATATGGAAATTAGTCTTACTCCAAGTCCTCCAGGCCATGAGCATGCTGGGATAACACTGGAGGTGTCCGGTACATCAGATGTTGCTGCTGGCATCTGCTTCTACAGACAACAAACACAATAAAATTAAATAAAAAATTGACAACATCTCAAGGGTCAAGCTCCCAGTGGTTTAGGGTGTTGTGGGGTTTTTTTCCCCCCTAAACATTTTAATTTTATCCCAGTTAAATCCTCAGTACTGCAGGGTTAATATTGTCGGCATTTTTTGCTTTTGTTGACAATTACCATAAATCAGAAGACACTCTGCATGAAGCTTAATGAAATATGTATGATATAAAAATGGGAAGAAGATAAGTGCAGTTTGCTGCTTCAGGATTTTGTGTGTGTATCTCTGTATCTGTGTGTGCACATGCACAGCCTGAAGAGATAACTTGTATTTTGTGTGCTGTGCACTGAACAGAATAGTCAGGCAGTTACTGACTGGCCAACATATAAAAAAGCATATAATGTGAAAAAAAAGTATTATATTTTTCCCAAAAGTGAGAGTAGTATGTTTTCTATATCAGGTAATTTGTTCAACTAATAGACTTGCATGTTAAAATACTCAGTTTAAAATATTTCTTCATACTTCTTTTTGGGTTTACTAGCATGAAAATCTGGTTTGTCCTAAAAGAAGTATTTGCCTTGAAATACTTTAGCATTTACTATTACTATTATTATTATTACTATTAGAAGTAGTAGTAGTATAGTCATTAGTTGCACACAATATCTTCTTCTTCATTGTGCTTCTCAGGGGTTTTATGACCTTTTTAAAAAAAACAGACACATCATTAAGATCCTACAAATAACCCCATATATATACATATATACACATGTACTCATATATATTTGTGTGTGTATTAAGGACATTCTTTTGTGGAAGGGTCTTGTGTTTTCTGACATTTACTTGGCAGACCTGTGGGTGCTTTAACTGGACACTGGGCAGTTCACACACACAGAATTCACAGAATCACTGGGTTGGAAGACACCTTCAAGATCATTGAGTCCAACAGTGCCCCAACACCTCAGCTAAACCCTGGCACCCAGTGCCACATCCAGGGATGTTCCATTCAGCTCCTGATTGTTGTGCAGACACCAGGAATGTGTGACTCAGTCCTCTTAAAACTCAAAATGCCTGCACTGAGTTTATTGAATTCCTGGAGAAATTGCCATATAAAAAGCATATTTTTTTTAGATTTGGAACTGAGCAAAAATATATATGCAACATTTAGCTATATTGCCTGTAGCAGGAGAGAGCAGAAAGGTAGGAAAAGCCTGCTCTGAAAGAAAGGATATTCCCACTGACCAAGAAAAGAGAATAGTTAGAATAGAAATATTGCTTGTTACAGGGATTGCACCCTTTCTTTATGAACTCTATACTAAATCGGAATATGGAGATATGGCATATTTCAGAATTCCAGTAATTTGTGCAATAAATTGTTGTGAAGCAAGTATAAGCAGCCTGCAGAGTGTGATGTGCATGTATTGGCAGACCTGATATCTTTAACTGTACAATCTGTGCTGGCATCTTTGTCCAAAATGTTTTCCAGAGACCTTATCTTCCTAATCAACTCCTTTGCCAAGCTAAAAAAAGAGAAAGGAAATGCATGTAGCATATATAGCAGATGGGTGTTCAGCTGTACAGGTGTCTGGTGTGCAGATGCCAGATAATGCAAGGTAGTTAGATATTTTCTGGGAAATTCCATTACTTGTTCCAAAAAGAGAGAGTCATCCATTCTTCTAATGCTACCTGCTCCAGCAAGATGCATGCCTGGGAGTGTTAATGGCCCCTCTTAACTCTTTCCCATTTGATCAGAGGCATTCTTAGAGAGCTGCCTTTTGTCTCTTTGCTGTTTCCTAAGACCCTGAATTGACTCTGAAGTTCATCAGTTCTGCAGCAGAACAGCAGCAGCCTGCATTGAGGTTAGGCTGCATCATTTGAACCAAGTTCTTCTTTATTCGCTTCACCTTCTTACATGGATTGGAGAAGCATCAATTCTAGAATCAGGGAGTCATAGAATGGTTTGGGTTGGCAGGAACCTTAAAGATCATCCAGTTCCAACCCACCTGCCATGGGCAGGGGCACCTTCCACTGGACCAGGTGGCTGAAAGCCTCATCCAGCCTGGTCTTATATTTAAGCCACAGAGAGATATTAAGGCATAATACTTCTCAAAGCAGTGTCTGGAGATAAGTAATGCAGTGCTACCTATAAGCAATATATCCAACATCATATGAGTACTCACACCACTATGCAGCCAATATTAACTTTTTAAGGTGGCTGTGTATTAAGTAATGTCCTCAGGTCCTTCAGGTGCTTCATGGACCTCAGCTGTGGTCCTGGATCCCATTTCCAGTCACCTTCATGTAGGGAGCTGCTACTGCACACTGCTGAAGTATCTCAGGCAGCTTCTGGGTGTGCATTTTGATCTTCCCCACAAAAGTACCACGTGCACACTTGGCAGTGCACAGCAGGAAACAGTTCTGTGTGCTGCAGAGCTTGTTGATAGTGTGGAGCATTACTGATCTCCCATTTGGATGAATTTTTTTCATTACAGAAACACAACAGAGACCCAGATTTGGGTCTCAGATTTGAGGGGAGGTGTAGGCCCTCATGCAGAAGGAGGAATACCCTGATTTTCTGCTTGGCCCTTCTCTGTGAGCTGAACCTCATTAGCTACATTGAGCATTAGCCTCCTGGAATTTTTTCTCTTTTTTAGCTATTTTAATATTCCAGATAGCTTATGAGACCCTGGGACAGGTATTTATTCAACATAGCTCCTGGTTTATATCAAGATTCTTGTTTGGAGTCAGATGGGTGAAGGCTTGGACTTTGGGTTCCCCCATAGGAGTGCTTTGACACTAAACTATAGATGGTGGTAAAGCTTTCGGTCAACTGAACATTAATAAAAATCATGCTTTTGACATGAAAAGAAATTCCCTATTCAAAGTTTCCCTAAAACTTATGTGGACCTATTAAAAAATAATTCTGCAGCAAATTGATATTTCTTTGCATAAATCATTTAACTGAAAAAAGGCTGAGTAGTTTTGATTAACCGAAGCATTACAGTAATGCTTTCTAGACAGGATTGGAATCTCACTGGGTACCTGCCCACACATAAAGTGACAGGAAAGCTGTGTCTTTGAGTGATTAAGATAATCACTGAAAAATACAAGATTAGGATAGAAAGGGAATAAAAATTATCACCTTTCTCATTTTAAAATAAAGCATATAAGCTGTAAAGTTACTAAATGAAATTACCAAGATTTAAAAACAAGCCCATGAGAAATTTTTAGGACCCAAAGTCCTATCCAGTGTCAGAACCAGACACTGACCTTTCCTGCCCATTAGTGTGCAATTCCAAAGCATCAGGATGGAAGCTTATCTTCAGACTTGACTTAACAAAATGTTTTAATAATCCTAGCTATGAAATGCTAGGAGCTGATCTTGGATTTTACAATAAGAAGCAAAGTGGTTGTGATACTCTATGTTATGTAAATTATATGCAAAGTATATTGGCATGCAAATTTGAATGCTGAAAGAAAATCATTCTTTTCTAAACCAGAGAAGAGAGTTTTTCACTCAGATAAACCAGAATCTGCAGATAATTTTTTTAACATACGGATGGTGTTTTATTACATCTTTAAATATATAATAAATATATAAAATAAAAATAATTGTGTCTCCTTTCTAAACAAGTTCAATTTCTCTACTTTGCTGGTACCAAGTAGGCAAAAATGCTAAAAGTCTGTCAGATAAGATCATATCAGGATGCCATAATATTAAAAAATATATTATTAATGTGTGAAATTTTAAATTGGCATTTTAATCCTTTACTATTTTGGTCTCAACAGTCAAAGCTTGGTGTAGATCCAGGTGTTGTTTGTGACCCTGTTGGTCAGTAAGGTCCACAGTGGCTAATACCATGTTGTTATTGCTGGGTTTTATCCATTAGACAATGAAATGTTCCTCTGTCTATTGACATGTTGAACTTTGGAAACTCTAATGGGCAGATACAGAATATTTCAGGAATAGGTAATGTTCACAGGGCATGACAAGACACACCTGCTGGTCCCTCTGGCTCACCAATAACACAACAGTGCTATTAACCATATTTTGTTAGGTCTGACAAGACAAAACAGAGCAATAGTGGCTGTGTCTGCTGTCTTTTCTCTGTTTTATCTTTTTCATTTTGAGCTTGAGTTTTGTGCCAGACTAATAGCCGGTGGCAATGGACTGGGGAAATGAAACTTTTGCTAAGATTAGGGACTGTGCAGAAAACAATGTGTGAAATTCTGATTTGACAAGGATGAACAGACTGGTGAGGGCACTGAGACATTTTGTGAAGTGAAACCATGTTTGTAATCAATGTGCCTTAGAAAAAACAGTAACAACAGAGGTACCAAAAGATCCCACCCAGGAGACAATAGAATGGCATCCTCATTGTACCAGTCAGGAAATAAAGGAAGTGTGGGGTTTATTCTGCTCTTTCTAATTACTGGTAGCTTATATAAATTGATGGTAGTGGAACAATGTGTGTGTTGTTGTGCTCTGGGGTGAATATCCTTGTGAGACTGTAAGTTCAACAGTTGTCATGCAATTTGGAGTTGCAGACTGGTAATTTTCGTAATTGAATCTCAGGAAATAAACAAAATATGGCAACTTGATACATTTTGAGCAATTAAATTTCTGCTGAATTTTCTGCTTCATCCTTGGGACTCCCAGATTCTCAGCCAAATTCTGTCTCTGATTAAGAATGCAAATAGCCAAAAGAAACAGAAGAGGGAAGCCATCTTTAATATATCTGTATGTCACAACAATATATTGAATTGGCACCTGCCTTTAATTTAAAACATCTGCCATCAGACCACAGGTCAGGAGAGCAGAATGAAAAATTGTGTCAACTGTGGCTTTTCTGGTTCAGGAGGACAGGAACCACATAACTCCTCTGTAGTGAAATGGTTTATTTGCAGGGTTTGAATTCAGTATTCCCGCTCAGCTGTACACAGGATGCACAGATTTCAGAGGAAGATCCTTTCCTTGCTTCATGCCAGGTCTCTTTAAATGCTTATGATTAATTACCTTGATGTAGCAGGTACAGGGAACCACCAGGGTGCATTCCCTCATGCTAAATACCTGACAGATCAGCAAATGCTCAGGGGTTTGTTGGATCATTTCTTGAGAAGGTAAATGGTACATGCAAGTTATTTCAGAAACTTTACCCCAGCTCTTGTTGCATGGGACGCTGAAGGAGTGGGCAGTGGCAGATCCAGGGTTTCCAGGATCTCAGCCCATAAGACTGGCTCTGGCTTTCCCAGGGCTTTGAAAGACTGGCTCACAGTTTCCTGCACCCTTACCCTCTAGTGAGATATGAGCCCACTGATTAGAAAAGTGACTTTATCCACCCCAAACTTAGCTGTACAGACACTTAACTAAATCATCTGTGATAGGAGTGTAGTCAGCTGAGCTCTATAATCAGCAGAGTCCAGCTATGATTGGAATTGCCTTTTATTTCCCGTCACTGATTAAAGGGAAAGTCAAAAACTGGGGCTGCATAGTTAAATGGAATTCAGTTTAAAAGCTAAGACAGAATAGGTCTCTGTTACATCTAAGGTGTCAGGATGGTGCTGTCATATAAATAACTAGGTGAACTAGGATATCACAGTCTTCTGTGTTGGCTGCAGATGCAAATAATGCTCACCAAACTCCATGTCAGTCTGATAAGCCTGTCCTGGGGATTCCTGATTGATCTTCAACCATTTGTGTCTATCTTTGACAGAACACTGAGGCTATGCCCACAGAGTGTGTGAGCACACTCCACTTGAGCAGTCAGATCTCAAAGTCCAGCAGGTCTCCCAACCCTAGTGCATTTAGTTCTGTATGTAGCACATGCATTGATGGCCCAGTGGGTGATTTACCTTCCAGAACAACCCTCTGACAACTGCTGGCCTAAGTAAGCAGTGAATAGTTTGTAGTCTGCATTAGTCATAGCTGATCAAGAGTCTTTTCTAGTAGCTTGAAACCCTCTCTTTACTGGCAAGTTCCCTAATATCAACTTTTGAACACAAAGAGAATAAAGAGTTCATTCTTTTTTGGCTGATGTTGAGAAGTGGTATGGGGTCAGCCATGCTGACAGGGCACTTTGCAAGGGAAGAGGAAGGCATTTGCAATATCTAAAGGATGTTTTCTTCTTTTCTTTTCCTTTTTACTTTGTGTTAAAGATGTACGACTTCCCAGTCAGCGCAGCTTGCAGTGCGCCTTTGTTTTCCAAATTAGAAAAACTAAACAAGCTGTTTCTCAATATAGTTGTCGGACAGTTTGTTGCATCAAGCTGTGAGCAATGTATGCCATGGAAAGAGCCCTGGCTGATGCCAGCACAGGAGGTGTGTGATGGGGATACAAAAATAGTGATGCCACTCAAAGTGTATGCAAACAACTGTGGTTCTCTTCTGGTAGTGTAGAAACCCCTGGTGTGTCCTTGAATCTCAAAGCTAGCTCAGAAGAAAAAGATAATAATGTTGTCATCTCTTATTTTTGTTCTTTCTTTCCAGTGCTTCCTCCCTCCCTCCAGAAGAGGGAGACAACTCTCCCACACTGTAAAATTCAGAAGTTTAGATGGATGAAATACCTTTGAATTTATCTTGATTGCTTTGAAATAATTTACTTGAGAGTGTATGATTTTCCAGGGCAGGGAAGGCATTACAGGTCACTGTTAGAAGTCATCAAGTCTTTTTGCCAAAATAGTTTGCAGTTTATGGATACTACATTGAATGCTAAGCAGTTGGATAAAAAATTAAACCGATTCCTTTCTGCCAGTAGTTTCTATGTAGTTCTTGATATTGGGGATGCCTGCTCTGTTTTGATTTTAAACTTGTTTTCATTTCTATTCTATTCAGAACAAGTCAGTATAATATTTCCTCAAAAGCTATTTACTGAATTGATTTAGCATTCATTTTTATTTAATATTAACTCGGTGAATGAAAATAAAGAAAAAAATGCTCAAATGGAATTGAATTTCAGATTTCTATCAAACACATAAATGTGATAGTGTGAAATAGAGTAAAAAGTGTTTAAAAATTGTAGAAGGGAAGCACTGCTCATATATGCCAGTAGGTATCTGTTCCTCATTGATTTTCAGAGTCAGCTTCCAGTCATCTGACTCTTTACATCTTATGAAATATAATGCAATATATAAAAATAAATCATCTGGATCGCAGCATGCAGCATTATGATGTCAAGGGTAAATGAACCCATTGAAAAAGCAACAAATGCACTTCATTGATTGCATTTTTTTAGATTTTATCAACCAGCGTGCAGATTCCGTCTGTCTAAACACAACGTAGTCACCATTTATCTCCTATAAAATCAGTCAAAACAGAAACTCTTTTGTAATCAGTTTGACTCAGTGATGGTTTGGGTGGCGGTGGTGCTGGCAGAGGGAATCACTTTTCTCCAGCAATTCTCAGCCAGCCAATGCACACATCTTATCAGGGGTTACCTAGCAACTGTATGCTGCTGTTAGTTGAAGTATAGTGATTAGTTAATAGCCCATGACTTCACAGGTTACTTTCTTTACAATTACATAGAAGTATTTAGCATTTGATTTCTTTTGAAAACCCTTTCTCATACAGAAATTAATATCAGGTCAGATTATGACTGGCATTTATCTCGCCAGTATGGAGTTAGCAGTAAGTGCTTCCTTTCCTCCACCTTCCCCATCATATTTTGTCTTTCAGATGATTGTTACAACTTAAGTACATTACCAAGGGAAAATTATGAAGGGTCAAAAAGACATCTGTGGAATTTTCTGAAACTTTTTATAATTGCATGATGAACTGTTTGCATCGCCCATGTCATACTAGGACTGGACAAGAGAAAAGATATTTCAAATGCAGCAGTATCATAGGGCATATTCATGACCCACTATTTCAGATATTACAACATGGTGTAAGTGGGACTTGACTGCCACACATGCTTTTCTCAAGCCTTCAGCAGTGCTTGAGTGTTTTGGCACAACCCTTCACATGGTATTTGTATTTTTCCTTGGGGTACTTTTTTTACCCTTTTTTTTTGACCTTTTAACTTTCTACTAAAACCATGCCATTTTCTCTTTTTTTTTTTTTCAATAAGTTCTTTTTTTTTTTTTCAAAGATCAGTTCACCCTAAAAATCCTCTAAATCCTCCCTCTTTTCTGTATGATGCATTAATGAAATTTGGAGCAGTGCGTTCTCTAGATTAGCAGGAAAAACACATTTCTGTACTGCCCAGGTGACCCAGCCATCCTTCAGGCAGGCAGCATTTGGTTCTGTATGAAGTCCCTAGCTCCAGAGAGGGACAGAGGTGAACTGTCAGCTGCACCTTATTCTTCCTGTGGCCCGCATGACCGTGACTGTAATGCCCATCCATGCTGACTGCAAGGTTTTTCTCTTTTTATGGTGAAGTTTCCTCATATTGCTGTCATATTTCAAAGCCTGTCTGCTTCTATGAGCATTTAGAGAAACAAAAACAGTCTTGAAAACATTGTCTGAAGGGACCCTGGATCCATCTTGTCTCATCTCCTGCTCAAAATGGGGCGGTTGCCAAGCCTGTATCAGATTTCCTTTCCATATTGGCACTTTCAGTGCCATCATTAGAAAATGAGAACAAGTTTTTGAAGGCAGAAGGAAAAGGCAGGACTTACCCCCTTAGCTGTAAGGAAATATCCTCCTTTGGGTGCTACTAACTTGCTTGTGCAATCTGGTCTCATGCCTTTTCCAAGGATTTGTTTTCTATCATTTTAATTTTTTGTTGACTGATGGTGATATTGGTGTGTCCCTAGGAGAACCATCCTGGTTCTGGCATTCCTGCCATCTGGCACATGATAAATAATGATGATTTCTCTTTGTCTTCCTTCACCTGCTCAAAACCATGCATTAAACACTCTGCATGTAATAAATGTGTCTGCCACAGATGTCTTTGGGGTGACAATCACCCATAATCACATTCCCTGTCCTGCCAGGACTGGGCAGGGTGAGGGATGCCATCATTTTCATGGCTTGTGGACTGGCTGGTTGAACTAGCTTGATGAACAAACTTAAAGTTCCCTGCAGCTATTTTCTTTCTGCGTATAACTGGAGGCTTTGCATGAGGGTTCAGTCTTGTTTGGTCTTAGAGAAACTTCTAGAATTGACTAGAAATGTTCTGGACACACTCAGTGACAGAGCTTATTCCCCTGTTCCTGCTTCCAGCTCTGAAGGAGCTTGGGACCATCTGCCTACAACAGTTGTGACTGAAAATGCTGAGGAAGAAATGGAGGAAATGCTTTGATTAGGTCTCAAACAAATACATTAGAATCATTAGCATGGAAGATAAAGCACCAATAGTAGAAAGTCTCCTACACCCATTTGTTTCTGCATTCAAGGAAGAGACAAGGAAAATTAAGGAGCTTTCCTGTAGTCCTTGAGTTCACCTCCTTGGTCTAATTCCATGTCATAAACACCACTTGGCAGCTGTCCCAAAAGGAAGAGCATAGCCTTGCTTGCTAATGCCCCACTAAGAAGAACTGTCCCCCTTGGAAGCAGTGGTTTAGCTGCCCATGGCATTGCCGTGGTCTCTTCAGAGATCCACCTGGGATTTTGTGGGTGTGGATTCCTTGAGTACAACCTTAGTCTGAGTTCCAAACCCCCACCACATAGCTTTTGCTAGTCTTAAAAACACAGACCAGGTTTCATCTAACTTGCTTCAGGTTCAGGGCTTTCTTAAAGCTTCAACAAATTGCAGTTGGTATCTCACAGACCTGTGCGAGTTATTCTTACAAGCACAGGGAAGAGCAGGCAGAGCTTTGTTCTGTTTGTCTCTTTTAATGGGACTTAAATCTACTACTAATGGTTATAAGGTCTATGAGAATTCACAAAGAGATAAATGTACAAAATGAATTTTTTTCTACTGGGAACTGAAGACAAAAATATATTACAAGTTTATTATAAATTTTATGCTCCTATTGTGAATCCTATTCCATGGACTAAATATATCTGCATCACATAAACCAAATTCCTATTCACATTTAGTGTACACTAAAACCCAATCCTTTTATGACTTAGTAAAATTTGAAGTGTTTTATGGGTGCAAGGGTTGAATTTTATTAATTGTAACAGAACAATAAATTCCATCATTTAATATCTAGTAATTTTAAGCTTTGATCTCATTAATAGGGTCAGATTTTGTTATTGTTGGGAAGGATAAAGATAGCTGCTGCAGAGTCTGAATAGAGATCATAGAGGTTGGGTTAGAGTATCACAATGATTTATGTGACTTCGGAGATATTTTATCATACAGTACTAAATATAAACTGCAGGTACAACAGATGGCTTTTGCCCTACAATCCATTTATGCTTCGTTCTCTAATGTGTGGTTATCACTGCATGTATACAGGATGTTTTGTCTTGCAGAAGTTTTCCTAAAGGATTGCAGCAGGATTTGTGCTGTCATTTATTAAGCAGCAGCCCCAGACCACAAAGTGGTGCTACACCGTGGCAGCTGCCATTCTCCACAAAAATAACATTTTTCATGTGTCTGGCTCTTTCTCTCAGTCAGCTCTACAGCAACTTTAAATCATTAATCTCTTGCTTTCTGTTTTGAGGGGCAAATATAGCTGGAGATTTACTGAAGGACCATTTCAGCATGTTTGGGTCTCTTAAAGAATCACCATGTTCATTTGTAAAGTGGTTGATCAGTCTAGTGGAAGGAGCTGTTGCTACATCCCTGCCTCATTAGCTTTTTAACTGACTGTGTTGTATGTGAGCCCTGCTTGAAAGTAAAGGGAGGTGTTTTGCTTCTGGTTTCATCAAAAGCAGCTTTCAAGCAGCAGCATAAAGATATGGGAAATTATTTGTTAAATTGAGCTAATAAGACCAAAACTGGGACCAAAGACTCCCATCTCTCATTCCCATGTTCAGATATCCTTGGTTATTCTTTTCAAATAAGTGGTGTTCAAATCCTAGCAGGCAGATGTGGAGTTACTAATGACATTCTGAATGGAGCCTCCCTGTCATCCTCAGGAGAGTGCACACAGCCCTGGGCTGGAGGAGAACTCTCCTGTTGGTTAAGTGACAGCATCACATGCACAGCTCGTCTGGCACTGGTCATATTGTTTCTCAATTTGATGTGAGCATATTAGTTAACACTGATTGCACTAAGGGTTTTTTAGCTCCCAGAAGTGTATTTTACTGCATGTTTGATCCTCTTTTATTGCCACATTTCACACTCAACAAAAGCTTTGAACTGAGAGGCTCTGCATCCATTGGCATTGGGCAACAGCAGGTTTCATTCCCTCTTTTACACACCTGTTTTACAGCACCTAAGTGAATAATTTTAAGAATACAGCCTGCATATCCAAATCCCTCCAAAACCTGAACTGCTCTGGATACAAATGTCATCTAAATAGCAAGTGGTTTATCTGAAGTCTGTGCTGTGTGCTCTGACACAAATGCTTGTCTGGCAGGTGTGAGCAGCACCTGCCCCTGACACCTATGCTTCACATGCACTCATGAACTCTTTGTGGTCTCCTTTTGAAAATTGTATTCCCTGTGAAAGGACTTGTCACAAGTTAAATTATCTGTGAGATCCCCAACTCTGCCTCCATCCTAGTGTTAAATTCAAAACAATTTCTGTCAACCCTCAGTATCAACAAGGACGTTTAATGAAACTCTTACAGTAGTAAAACCACATCATTTTGGCACAGGTGATGATGAGCCAGAATACAGCCCTGGACCATACCATTAACTTATCAACTAGAGAATTCCTACTGGGCACATCCCTGCTTTTAAAGCTTTTTACTTTTTCTTCTTATTTTTAATCTAAAAGAGTAAACTTTGAACTGGTATTTCTGTTGACATTAAAGATGACTGAGTTTGCATTCAGGTCTGGAGTTTATTTCTTACAGGGTCCTTGCAGATCTTACAGTAAGGCTTTTTAAACTACACTTATCTAAATGAATAATCATGTTTTGCAGGTCACAGTGTAAAGATTTTTCCTCCCGTGGCATTTATTTTCCCTGATATTTTCATTCTGTTGTTGTGTAACTAAATCCATCATTTAAATGTGCCCAATGTGAAAAAGAGATCAAGATGCAAATACTGCCAGTATTTTAACAAAGGTTTTGTTTGACTAGGGGGAAGATGAATGAATATCCAAAGGTTCAAAATATGGGAGGGGTAATTAGGAAAATTCTATGAGTAAGTGACCATTGTGACAAATTTACCTTCATAATTAATGAAGATGTGACAGTGGATTCTATATACCACAATTTAGGCATCTGCTTTCAGCCTTGCTCTGCAATATGTATTTAAATGCTACATCTTCATCATCAAAGTGCAAAAAACCACTGCAGAACTGGCACATAGTGCAGCAGGAGACAGCATGTCCCTGTTTTCAGCTCTTTGAATGCATCAGAGTGGAAGCTGCTGGCTCTCAGTGTAGGATGTATGATGTTACCCTGCAGAAACTAGGGGTGAATTCTGGGCTGGGGAGCAGGCAGGAGACAAACTTCTCTGTTTCTGCCTGGAAGGGATCCTGAGCAGCTGTAAACTGTGCACAAGAGCTTTATGGTCCAGGTCTGTAAGCATTAAAAAAAAAAAGAAAAAAACAAAAACAAAAAAACCAAAACCAACCAAACAAACAAAAAAACACCAAACAAACAAAACAAAAAAAAAAAAAAACAAAAAAAACTTTAAATGGGCGTTGCAAAACACAGCTAAACAAAACTCTGCCGTCTCATCAGTGACCCTTGCTGAACTTCTGATGCTGGGGCACTCAGTGTGCACTGACTCGAGCTCAGCCTCTGTTTTCACCCAACCTGCTAAGGAAAGAGCATGTTTGATTGCTGATTATCAGGGAGATACCTGCCCTGCTTCCTGCAGTTTGGTAGTTTATGTTTTAAAACATGCTATTTTAATAATAAAATAAATAGTATCCACCAGGAATAAACATTATCCCTTAATGTCTAAAAATAATTATAATATGCATGTTAACATTCAGAAGAGTGTGTCTCATGAATATAGGAATCTAATTTCATGATTTAAATGCTGATGGTACAGCTAGAAAGCAACTCAAGTACATAATACACTAACCTAAGATTCTCATATTTTTCTGTAATATCAATTCAGCATTAGCAACGCTAAGCCACCTGCTTTTTCCTTAATAGCGCATGAGTTATTAAGATCAATGTTTTAAATTATGTTTATGCTCTAATAGAAAGGATCTGGTTTCTTAATTTAAGAGGTGATTTAGTTTACCTGCTTTACTTGGCATATTAATTAGTAAGTCACTGTCTGTGTGTCATGTAAGATTAAATAATGCTGAATTGCTTTGTAAAAAAAAAACAATCAGGAAAGATGGGTTTAAGAAACAGCTTGGGTGAAGGAAATTAGCATAAAATAAAGCAGATCATGACTGGGGGGTAAGAGCAGTCTGGTGGACATGATTGAATATTTCTAGTTAGAAGACTCAGAGATTTTTCTGCACTGTGCTGAAAACTTTATTTCACTTCTTACCAAGGCTCTTACTAGAGTTTCAAAAGTACTTTTTAATTTTGAATTACTTAGATTCAGGGCTCAGTGTTTAGCATGTGTCACTGTCATTTGATTTTCAAAGCTAGTCAGTACTCAAAGCTACAGTTGGAATCAGATGAGATCCAAAATGCCAGGCAATTTTGAAAATGAGGCTTCATTTTTGGAACTTTACAGCATAAATTTTTTATACAGTAAACTGTGGGTTTAGGGTAGAAATTCCAGTAGTCTATTTTTCCAACTCCTGCATTACCTAGTCATATTAATCAAAACATGTATTTTCATGTTTAACTTTTAAGAATAAGTTTACTTAAATTGATCTGGATTTTTTTAAGTTACATCGAGATGAAGTGCTAACATTTGTGATTATAAATTATACAGTTAGAAATTTTGAGACTTTAATAACTTTTATGGAAAGGAAAATTAATCATTCTGATTATTTCTGAGTGTTGTCAGTGGCTTTGATGCCTAGAAAAGACTTGTACTGAGAAATTTTCTTTTAGTGCTACAAGTAGAATTTTCCTGATGCTGGATATTTGTCAAGAGAAATTCATCAAGATGAGGGAGTTAATTTTTATTGACTTTATGGATTGTCAGAGCAGAGCAGAACTCTGTCAAATTTCTTGAATACCTTTGTGTCATATTGCAGGATAATATGGATAAGGAGACAGACTGCAGAACTGCAGGAGCCATTGATTTGTTGGTTCAGCCTTTCCTTGTCCTGCTTTCTCATCTCAAGGAAATGCACAATTATGCTTGGGTGTTAAATATTGAATTCAGGCTCCCCTTGATAAAGCATTGCAACAAAATTTCCATCAGGAAAAGATTCAGATCTTCCTGGACATTTTATTGGGCAAGATAAAGGCGAATACATTAGAACTTGATTTAAGTCTCTTGACATCTTAAGTTTGGAAAGAGTTGGGATGGTTCTGACTTGTCAAGAGATTCCAAAACTTGAGTACATGAGGACAATTTAAATGGGATGCCTCCACAGTGTGAGATTCAGGAATACCCTTCCTCTTCTCTCTGCTTAGAGGCAGGAATGGAGGCTTTCACATCACAGGATGTTGGACCATATTTCAGATCAGGTGGTATCCACAGAAGAGCTCAAGATCCTGAAGCCTCCAAATTAAATCCCACCATGTTAGAGAGTGGAGACTGAGAGAGGATCATCACATGGCCTATGTTGAGTGCAAGTCCTGACTTGCTTCTCCACCTGTTCTTACTCTTCCCCAAGCACCCACCTGTGGTTGCTGGCACAAGAAGAATGTTCAATATGTGCAATTTTGTTCTAACTTGGTTAGATCATTTCTATGTTTTTAAAGATTCAGAAATCCACATCTTAGGTGTTCCTTGGCTATTAAGAAAATAGTTTCTCTTGTTGATCAGATCCTATTATTTTAGATCATTGTTTATATTATTGGTGCAAAAATAGAAAAGAGAAGGCTTATCTAGCAGAATGCAAAAGAGAAAAGTGATAATTATGTATATGGTTTAGACCATGTATTTTTTTGTCTCCAAATATCTCCTCTGTCTGTGTCCAGCAGAAAGAGCAACAGTAAATCTTATTTACATAACACAAACTGTGATTTCAAAGGACAGCAGAAGTCCAGGTCTGTCCAAAATTGGACAAAGGCATATGTTTGCCCTCAGTAGTGAAGTTTAGTGAAGTCATTGCTCTGCTGAACCAAGATATGATCCTGTCCAGCTCTCCCAGCAGCCTTGTGCCACTAACTTCAGGGCAGTCAGAGTCAGTGTCCCATACAGGGGGTCACAGAGCTTCAGCAAAGGCAAATAGAAAATTAGTGATCTAGAAATACTAAAACTACTGTAAGACTCTCTAGCTTGCACCAAAACCAGTCCCAAACTCAATGAAGGAAGAAAATCACACTTGTTTTGAAAAAAATTTGGATGCTCTCTGGAACAGCTGACAGCCCTGGGGCCTCAACACCTAGAAATGATGATCCTGTTCCCTCTCATGCCTTCTTGCAGACACATGAGAATGAGGCTGCATCAAGCAGTGGCTGGATCAGTCTGGATTTACAGATTTCAGAGATTATTCAATGTAAGTGTTCGCAGGAAGTGGCTATTGTTGCCCAGCTGCACCTCAGTCCTTCAGCACACAGACACCACATGTGCAAACACAATTTTTACCTGTGGTATTTATTCTGTTTGTCTCAAAGCCCCATCACTGCCACTGAGTGATGGTGGAGCCCTTCTGAGGTACTGCCAGTATCATAACCACTGCTACAGCTGGGAGCTGGAACATAGAAATGAACTGTGAGTGTCCATAACCCATGTGGAAAGGCAGCAACAGACTGGAGAATTTGCTTGATATCTTCTCAGCCTCATTTCCATGTCTTTTTCGCTTTGTTCTTCTTCTTTTTCCTTCCTTTCCTCCTTTCCCCAACTGAGAGCATTATCTGGAGGTGAAGAGAGGAGCTGAGCTGAGACTTGAACGACCCATGAGCAGTTCAAGTCCTGGAGCACCACAGACATTGTGGGAACCCAGCCTCTCCCAAACTTCTCATAGAACGGGCTCGCATTTCTAACAGTGGCGTGTTTTACAAGGATTCACCCATTTTTTAGTTTAAAAATCTCTACCTTATTAGCCATACAGCTTTTAAATCTTCTATCTGTACTACTCACCTTTCTGGTTTTTTTATAGCATCCATCTACCTGGCAGCCTTGAAGGCATTTACTTTTGTAAGAGTTGATGAAGGTAGGGCAGTAATATGTATTCTTCAATTACAAATGGGGAGCCAAGTCAGGGATGGGCTATTGGCCCTGGGGATGCGTTTTTTATCCTGGATCTCCTCAGTCCTAAGCCAGCATCCTCTTCTCTGGACCATCCTCTCAGCCCTTCCTTGAAGGTTTTTGAATTCTGGGGCTCTGTTGTCCTAAAGAAAGGAATCCTTTCATCCATCCCTCCATCCGTCATGCATTGCTATCACGTCTAGCAGCAGATGCACACATTTGAACCACATGACAGCAAAAAAAAAAATGAACAAAGACCAATGTTTACATACCATGGTTTGAAATCTTTGTAGTTGGCAACCAAATCAAAGGAATGCTTATGTTTTGATGTACAGCAGTCTTAAATCATTTGTAATTTTCTATCACCTCATTTTATCAACAAATTAACATCTTGATATATAAGATCATCAGTAAATTAGCAATCAGCACTAGAACACAAATTTATTTTTAATGTGTGTACAAAACAAAGGACAATTGATAATATGTGGTGTAGCACTTTACATTTTAAAGAGAAAATTAAAATATTTATATATGTCAAGATATTTTTTAATTTATTCTGGCACCTGCAATTGGTGAATTTCTCTAGGCTTTGTGTCATTTTGATGTATGTGCTGCCCAAACTCTTCTCCCTGCCAAGAGTCCTCAATTTTCATGAACAAGAGAGGAGGATAGGGAGCTTTATCAAGGAAAAGGGAACACATCTGCATCTTTCTTGAGGAAAACGTTTCCAATGTAATATTGAAAAAAATACTAATTTCAGAGATAAATTCTCTATGTGTGTATGGTGAGGGTATTTCCTGTAAACAAAGTAAAGTAATAGTTTAAGCATGGATTTAAAGCTAACATCTAAAATTGCAGATCAAATCCTCCTCCCCCCAACAATCATTAATTCATTAATCCTTGAAACCATCACTGCATTGTTTTCTGGTAATTATACACACCTCATATGCCAGCTTTTTAAGACATTAATTGCATGATTAGTTTTATGATTTCTTCTGATTACCAATTAAGTTACCTTTTTCTCTCTTTTTTGTATTTCATACATACCATTAGACTTTATAGTGCTTCTTTTTTAATTTCTCACCTAGCAGGGGTTCTCACACATTCGAAGACAGCATTATCCACTCAATAAACAGAGAGAGAGTTTAATTTTCTGTGTAAAGTATTGCTATGGACTTGGAAGGATGATGTTTCAGATATTATGCTATCAAGAGTGACATTTAATTTTACAGGGAAAAAAATCTTGTTTTTCCCTGTCATAACAATGTTCACAGAGCATGATTTTAAAGATGTGCAGAGACCAAATCAAGTGATTCTGTCTGTTGGTTTAGCTGAAGTTGTCACATCTTCCTTTTTTGCCCAACATGTATTGCCAGCTGGTCTTCGATTATATTAGTCTAATTTCTTGTATAGAGTTCTCTGGGTCTGTGTAACCTCCCATACACCATAAATCAGATACACAGGCATAAGGCTCTCTAAGACTCAGGGGGAAAAACAATTGATCAGTGGGAGTACAAGTTTGAATAGAGCTGAATTTCCAAATCCCAGTTTAACTGCATCCCAATTATCTTGTAGCCTGCATCCTTCAGATGCTGAGAAGTCTCAACTTTTTGACTTTCATTTCATTCAACACATCTGACTTTCAGCAAACAGGGCTCCTATCAGCTGCAGAGGCAATATGCTAATGCCTATACACATTAGGTGAAGATCCTGGAGGTGCTTTGGGGGATTTATAGATGAGAATATTGCACAAATCAGAGAAATATAAAACCAGATACTAAGAATGGGTTTTCCTCTCTATATTGCACACACATGGACAAATATTCATCTTGGTATGTGTTTTATTCTGTGTATCTACTTGTGTGCTTGGTTTATCAAATATTCATGTGGGATTCATATACATATTCTTCATCATCTTTGTAGTGTAAAAGCAATTTCATTTAATAATCAACACCAGATAAGATGCCTAAATGGAATTTAATTGAGAAAGGAAACAGGGAACTGACTCATAGACCTTCTTGAAGAGAATAATACAGTCTAGAGCATATTGTGTGAGTGGTTTTAAGGCAATCTGGTATCGATTTAAATGAGTACACACTTCCAAATTCCTGACAGCTATGGCAGGTGAGAGAATAGAAAGACATTGGGAGTTGCAGGGTAACTCTAATTGGACCAACACAGAAAATAAACTCCCAACTTTTCTGTTGATCCTTGAAATGCTTGCTTGCCAAAGCTGTACTATGGTTCTCTAGTAGGGGGGAAAATTGTCCAGAGTGCACCATATGCTTTTCTGCAGGTACCCTGTGGGCAGCAAGTCAGCATTGAGAAATGTGCAAGGTTGAAGGTGTTCCTGTTATAACAAGTAAGGGCACCTCCAGCTCTATGAAAAATGCAATTTTTTAATAAATTTTTGGGGGAAAATCTGATTTTCTGATTAACCTTTATTTTTCTGTCATGGTTTTTGTTTTTAAGAGATGTTTTAAATCTATTTCATTTCTTCCCACTTTTTATTGTATAATACAGAAGATAGGAGGTGACTCTGCCAGGCCAGAAAGCAGAGACTCCAGGGCACTGATTGTTGCCTGACAAGGTCAGGAACAGAGTTGAAATGTCCATAGGTAGCAATCACCTTGGTTACAACTGATAGTACCTTCCATACTTCACTAACCAGGTCCAGTTAGCTTTGATGTCTTTAGAACTTTTTTAGGCATAAATCTGTCTCTTGCACTCATGTTTTCTATTTAATAACCAGTATAAATTGTTTGAAATATTTTCCATTACCCAAAAAGAGGAATGTGTATTCATGGCACATGTCTGCTTTCCAGGCTGTGTCAAACTCAATAATCAAACTGTAAATATTTCCTTCTAATTGCTGGTCTGTTATTTTTGAATTGCACACTTCTGCTTTTAGCCATTCATAAAAAGTGATATACATGGGAGGCAGTGAGATAGGACCAAATGTTGTACCTAACTTGAAAAACAAGAATTAGCAGCATAGAGATTTCTGGTTCTTTCTTTTTGACAAAAGTTACTTGACTGCTGTTTTGGAAGCAAGAAAAACTTTGAGAGATTTGTAGTAAAGGCAGAGGGGAGAACAAGACATAATTTAGGCTTGTTCTTGTATAAAGTTTCTATTGGTGACAAGGCAAGAAGGATTCTCTTGAAAACACACTCAATATTTCTCCCAAAAGACATTTAGAAATTCTCTTTTTTTTTTAATTCTTTTTCTTCTTTCCACAAGTGTCCAGATTGTCATTTGTCTTTCTGAAGGCTCAGTCCATGACATATACATGCTTTCTCTGTAGGAAGACAGTGCCTACAGGCTAGCCTTCCTTCTCTTCTGGCTCTCTGAGAAGAACTCTTGCCTCCATTCCTAGAATAAGGAGTTCAGAAGTCCATAGATCTACTTTATTTATAGCATGTCAAGATTCGAATCAAGTACTATAGGATCAAATGCTGATCTCTCTTAAAAATTTACAGCACTGCATGGAGATATGTTCCTGGGTATCATGGACCATCTCCAAATAAAAATTGTAAAAACATCAAAGCCCAATAAACACATCAATCTATACAATTAATATATTTATATATTGAATAGTGTATATTTATATTGTCCTATACTATTTATGATTTTATATATCATTTTATGTTATGTATAATTGCAGGTACCACTCCTTGTGAGGGGAAGAGGAGGAGCAGGCACTGGTCTCTTCTCTGTGGTGACAGTGACAGGGCTGAGGGAATGGCCTGAAGTTGTGTCAGGGCAGGTTTAGGTTGGATATTAGGAAAAGGTTCTTCCCCCAGAGGGTGGCTGGGAACAGGAACAGGCTCCCCAGGGCAGTGGTCACAGCAGCAGCCTGGCAGAGCTCAGTGAGCATTTGGACAATGCTCTCAGGCCATGCTGTGGCTCTTGGGGTGTCCTGTACAGGGCCAGGAGTTGGATTCAATGATCCTTGTGGATCCCTTCCAACTCAGAATATTCTATGATTCTGTTATAATAGTGCTGTGCTGAGAGTGTTTAGTGCTGAGAAAATTACTTATTGCCCTCAGAGAATGCTATGAGTTTCAGAAGTTTGGTTGGTATATCTGAGAAGATGCTTTCAGAGCAATATAGCACACCCCTGAAACTAAACAGTACAGCCAAGCAGCATGAAAATACTGTCAGCACACTATCTGGTAACCTCCAGGCTTCACATTTTAATAGAAGTGTGAATAAATGAACCAGTAACAATTCCAGTTTGGGCATTTTTGGTGTAGCCCAAAACTTTAATAAAACTGTAACAAAATAGTCATTTGAACTATATATTTTCATCCTCTTGCACTTCCTTCATCTGTGGGTTTAGTTTTCACCAAATACATGAATTGCTGAAAGTGTCACGAGAGGCTTTTCTCTTCCTGAGGTCATTTGCAGTTGTGTGTTGTGTAAAGCCATGAAGTTTGGATAAACAAGTATGTCAGTCCTTTTCAAACTGAACTGCAGCTCCAGAACTTCAGTTTGCCCATCACTAATGTTCATTCAAATCCATGTTTAAATTGGGAACAAAACTATCTCCAGTTTACAGAAATGTAGCCATCCATAGCAGCCCAAATGGATTAGGATTGCTGCATCAGAGAAGTCCATTAGTGTAGTGTAAAGTACAGATACAGTATAAGCCATTTCAAAAAGTACAGCTGCCTCTGATCAACCCCAAAAAATCCTCTTATTTCTGAAAACACAATGTAAAAATGCACAGCAGGCTACAGGCCAGATATGTCAAGTATGTATTTTTTAGAAGTTGAGTTTAACCCATATGAGTCATCATTCATCCACTCTTAAGTTTCTATTTTTCTGTTATTGTTGATATCATCCCAATTTTAATGGATGCTGAAGGCTACAATGGATGTCTCATCCACTTCTGTTCCTTGAAGCATCCAAGGAACTTGATGTACTTTTGCTGGCTGGCCCTGCCTATCACATCCTGACCTCCTGTCCATTAATTGCACACAGGCATGGCATGCAGGGTGCCAAGCCCAGCCATTGCAAACAGGACTCAGAGAGGAGGCAATCCTGGAGTATATTGTAAGGTTGTTATAAGGGGGATGTCAGAACTAGAATGCCACTATGACATTTCTCATTTCTTCAGTCATGAGGAGGGGTGAAATAGACACCTTCCTTGCTCTTGCAACATTCTCCCTTCTCTCTTTGCTACAATGTTCATTTGCTGCAAGGAATGGACCACTGAGGAAGTCATCCCAGCCCAGGCTGCATGGATTTGCTGAAAAGGGCTGTTTTTCCTTGATGGATTTCCTCAATTTTTCACACTCATGAAAGGATGAAATCCTAACCTGTGCTGAGGAGCAGGGGGGTGGATGGGCAGCACCTAAAGGCAGATAGATGTACAGCAACACCTGATTTCTGTCTGTGTTAACATCCAAACCTAAACCCCCTGATTGTTCAAGTGTCAGTAAAGAGAGTTTATTGATGTTATCAGTCAGAGTGGAAGGACATCATTGCATGGCATAAAACACTGTGTTCTACATCCTCTGTGGAAGCTGTGAACAGGAGAAATACAGTTCTCATCAGGTACTCTGGAGAGGAAAGAGAATTCAGATTTGGAAAGCACAGGGGCAGCTTTCAAAGGGTCAGGACTGAAATCCCACACTAAGCTGCCTCTGGCTGGACATCTCATTTGAGATCCTTTGCCCCTTCCTCCTTTTCCAGTAAAATAATCCTGAAAACTTGTTTCTGAACACAGTATATCTATTTATAGGGAAAGTTGTTGTTTTTTTACATTTTGCAAGAGCAATCTTTGATACCGAAATTTGTTTGATATGGAAATACTGTATACTTGCTATTTTTTAGCCCACCTACATGCACACCAAATCTGAATTACCAGTAAAAATCTTTGTCTGAGCTTTTGTGCACAAACAAGCTCAGCTTTTTAGTATGCACCTCCTTAAGCAATTTCTTTGAAACCAGCATACTTGGGTTTCAGTTTTTTGCCTATAAATAGCCTTGCTTTGTAGAATGTAGTTTATTGCAGGCTCTTTTAAATACATTTCTAAGGGAAAATATGTGGGGAAATTTTAATAAGTTGTCCTTATTAAAAATGAATTATATACATCAAAATTACAGTTGTTTGCAATAACACAACATTCTTCTTTATCTTGCTCTATCAGCACAATCAGTGGAAAACATAAAAGGAGATATCCCATACACATTTGAAATTACAATTACAATATCAGGGGAGGGGCTCTTTTAAGTCAGAACTTTTTTCCTGAGAACAAGGCTAATTTTCTTAAGGACTTGCATTTCCTACAGACTCCTGGCTCCAGCACATAACTCTGAATCAGCTTTGGAGCAGGAGGCTGCAGGAGGAGGAAGTCTTGCCTCACACACTGGGAGATACCAAATGCTCAATTTAAAGATATAGTAGAAATTAAAAACAAAACAAAACCTGTTAAATAATAATTGTATAATTATTTTTGCATCACTTTTGAGACACAAAACACATTTTCCTACTGTCATTAGCTTTTTCAGTTTTCTTTTAAAGTTCTACGCAGATAAAACTGACTCCTGGGACTATTAAAATAATTCTTCGTGAGGATAGTTCATGTTTTGCTGCAGGCAATCGGGAATACATATTCCAGGACACTTCAGCAGATCCATTCATCTTGTTTGACTTTCTCACAGAAATTATTTAAATTTATACACTGTTGCTTGGATAAGATCTGAAAAGGTAAGTGATGTGACAGTTGGGTTGTCACAGTAGTTGATCATAATCAACTAATTCTGTAGTGATTTGGTGATATTGTAGCAAAGATCAAATTTTTGGACTATTAGTCACTCAATTCACATTTTTTTCATGATACCAATGATAGTCAATAACTGATAGACTCAGCAGCAACACTAAAGTTCATCTCTGTCTTTGGATGCATGTTTGAGTTGTACACGGACATCTCAGAAGTTGGCTTTAATGGAATGCTACCTTCTTGGAGCCTTAGTAATTTTTTTTTCTTTAATGTTTTTCTCATTTCTAGATTGTCATTAAAATATTTCAGCTTCCCAGCAGTATTAGATGAGTAAGCCTATGATCTAGTGTTGATAGACACATCAAAGTTAATCACAGACTTAATTTAAAACACATAACCCAGAAAGCATAACCAATAAATAAAAAGCAAGGTGTGCACCCATTTTGAATCTAAATCCTAAATCCATTATCATATTTGTACTCAAGACCAGGCTGATATGAGGGCCCCACAAAATTCATGAAGTTTTCTTTTTAATTTTGGGACTGACAGAAGTACAGGTTGGTTTTTACACATGCACAAGTCTTCCTTTGAGCTGGCCGTCTCCACCAGTCCTGAGAGCTTAATAGAAAATCATGAAAACTGCACTTGCTAAATGAATTCACCTGAATCTGAAACAGTGCAGCACATGAGCTCAAAACTGTGCAATTCTACTGAGTATTTGCTCTTTTTTTTAATCTGTTTTTTAAGTTTTTCTGCTTTTGGAAGCAGAACAGAGGATACATTTGTATGCTGTGTGTTTTCTCTGGAAGATAAAAGGCACTTTTGATGGAGGTACAGACTGTCTCCATTCATAGTAGCTTTCAGAATATGGTGAAAAATGCCACATACAAGCATACTGAAATTTCTTTCTTAGTTATTTTGTTTATAGCTTATACCTTGGACAAAATTACCAATGATTAAAGTTTCTTGGCACTTCTTGTTAGAAATTTCAGCTGCAAACTTTAATAATTTGAAAGTACCTAACGTACTCTCTGCCTCTGACTGAATTTTCTTAGGAAAATTACAACAAAAACAACTCAGTCATTTCTGAAATTGCACTGTTAAAAACTAACCTAAGCCAGTATGAAAAAGTTATGGTGCTTTTTTTCTTTTAACTGTCCCAGTGATTCATCCCTTTTACCTTTCATGGATGCTGATGGGTAGGGGAAGCCATGTGACAAGGATTTATCTTTTGCCCTTTTTTATGGAAATCCAGGAAATCCTTTCCAAAGTAGTTACAAATCTGTGTATATTTGTGGTTTGCACATGAAGAATTTTGTGGCATTCTAGCATCTGAATTCACCAGGCAATACATCCCATCATTGGTAGGGTAGACAAAAAGCTTGTTGAGAGCTTGTGGACCATGATCCTGCATGATCAGGGTGAGAAATAGAAGAGATCTTTTCTAAATAAATAAAGGAAGTTTCTGTGATACAGACCTGGTTATTAGAGGGGACCTTAACCTCCCTGCTGCATCAGCAATTCCACAGGACACAGCAGTCAAGAGGATTTTGGAAAGGTGTCAGGGATGACATCTTGTAACAAGAAATGTACCAAAGCCATCAGGGGTAATACACGCCTTGGTCTGCAGGAGAATTGGCCAGGAAAGGCACAACCAAGATAACCATGGAGAGAAACTTTCATACTAGGACTGGATAGGCAAAGAACCAAGGCTCTGGGGAAAAGATGGGTTCAGATTTGGAAGACATTAGGTAAAGTACTTTCCTTCACCGTGAGTTCTGAAGTGACTGGTTTTTGTTAGAAACTCCCTGCATCAGCAGAGAGATGTGGAACCAATGATAACACTGTGACTCTCCTTCAGGGAACTGCTGAAGTCACCATCTCTGGAGGTATTTAAAAGCTGTGTAGAAGTGGAACTCAGGGACACGTTTTAGCATTGGATTTGGCAGTGCTGGACTCAGTGCTCTCAGAAGTATTTTCCAACCTAAAGGACTCCATGATTCTTTGATTCTGTACTTGATTCCAGTAGCCTAAATGGCATAGGTTAGGATGATGGATATTAAGTGAAGTGACAAGCTATATTGGAGTTGGTATGAAGACAAAGATTTAAACTACAAAGGGGAGAGTACTTTTTTCTCAGAATCAAAATCTTGTGGATATAATTTTTTATTCCAAAAAGAATACTTTCTTTGGAAAAAGAATTCAAAGTTAAGCCCTCAAAATTTAATGCCTGACTTGCATTTTTTTGTACATCCCTAATTTGTCTCATTTTTCCATGTATATTAAGCTAGCATGTTTAATTACAGAATCATGCTTCATTCATATGCAGGAAGAGTCAGGTCTGGCAGTGAACTAGGACTTTGCAGTAAAGCAAATGATTAAGAGTCCCCCACCTCCTTTGTTAAGTAAGTCAGAAAGTGTAGAGTGAATGAGAGAGGATAGTCTCTTGGTGAAAAGAGCAAAATTCATTTTGTTTTCACCAGAGGAACTTCTATGACAGTAGGCAATTTTCTTACACTAGTTTTGTCAATTCTTTCTCATTTTCTAGATGTACAAGATCTTCCATATAGGGCTTGACCCAACGTTTTGGTGAACACTGACACAAGAAGACTGTATGTGAATATATGAAATCCTAAAAAATATAGAGACAGCTCAAACTGTACCCAAAATTAATGAGTACCTTTTGACATAAATCTCTCTGTGCTTCAAATCCACTTTCTACAGAGGGAATAATACCCACATATACTAGCAGGATATGAAATTCATTAAAATTATGTAGTGTTTGTATACTGGGAAAATGAGTACCAAAGAAGGAAATGAAAATATTGACAATTATTAATCTACCCTTAGAGCTGAGATCTGTCATCACAGAGGGCATTGTGTAATGTGGGATAAATAAGGCCAATGGCCAAATGCAAATACAGGTGCAAAAAATACTGTGCCCTGAGCAAAGAGGAGCACTTATAAAACACCATTTCAAAATACATGTAGAGGACAAGATAGAGTTGATGAGGTAACCATAATCCTGGCTTTTTCTGACATTGAGTGCTTTATTTTCCAAACTTAGTCCAGTAATTAAAGAAAAGCTTCCCAGGATTCTTTGGTCCAAGCAAGAACAGCAGGTGAATCTATAAAAATCCTCATTCCTTGGCCATATAAATGGATTCAGGATGCAGAGCCCAGATTCCCCTCCCCATCACAGCACCTGAGCCATGTGCTTGGCCCCCCTGGGTGTGCGTTGACCTGACCGTGTCTGTGTTGGGAAATCCATCATAGAAAATGCTTCAACATCCATGTGAGCAGAGATGAGACTCTGTCCCCAGGGGCTGACAGAACTCCTGAGCTACAGTGGGATGCTCACTGCTCTCTGGGCCAATGAATATTTAATTGGGCCATACAAAGTGGAAGAGTACAGTATTTGCAAGGAATGCCCCGACGAGGGGAGAAGAGTGATGAGGAGGGCTCCATCTTATCAGAAGGCTAATTAATTACTTCATTATACTATATTATTCTATACTGTATTACACTACATTACATTAAATCTAAACTGAATCTGCCAAGCACTCAGCTCTGCACACAAGTGCAGAGAATCTTGTGACTGTCAGCCCACAGTCCTGACACACGCACACACTTGGCCCTGATAGGCCAAGGAAACAAAACGCCATCACTGTGAGTAAACAATCTCCATCATGCATTCTACTTTGGCACAACACAGGCACAGCAAATAAGAAAAGAATTGTTTTGATTCTCTTCGAAGTTCAGAGAATGTGAATCCCAGAAATATTCTTGGGAAGATTGTCTTGCTTTTCTCTGTGAGGAGAAATGTGGCTGCAGAAGAGTTCCATCAGAACGGACCAAGAGGAGCTTCCATGGGATGCTTCAGCTGTCTGGCAGGAGGGATCCCTGAGGTGGGGGGAAATGTTTGATCAAGGCAGGGACCCACATCATGTGGTCAGATGCTTCAAACACTGAGCTGCTGGATGAAAAGGGGTACTATCATCTTGCCCTTGGAGAACACCAGATCTCCTTTGCTCACCTGAATAATCAGTTTAGCTACCTGAGCCCTGAATGCATCCAGGTGCCTCTGTGCAAGTGAGGCCCTGAATGAGGAAGGCTGAAGTCATACCCATCTTCTACTGGCCAGGCTGGGCAGATCCAGTGATGTGGTAGCTCTGAACCCTTTTTCTTACCCCAAAATGCCTAATTCAGAGCTTGGCAGGACAGTATCTAGGAGGCAGTTGTTGGCAGTGAATTTACCAAATGCCCTTGCGCTACTTTAGCCCAAGAGAAAAAGAAGGATATTTAGGCAAGATGTAGTCCACACATTCTTAGGTAGCATCTGCAGGGAAATATGCATAATCTCAAAGGAAAGTTTTTCATTAATGTAAAATACAAGGTTGCTTCAGAGAAACCTTTTCTGAAGTGTGTTTAAACTATGCACTTCAAAGCCTGCTGGTGCTTCTGTGAGCCCTTCACAAGAAACTTTGCCATAGATACAAAGAAGGAGAAAATCTCCAAAGTAATGTATGGAAATAAGAGGAAAGGCTGTTTGCTCCTTTTGCATGAATCCACCAGATTTTGACACAAGAAAGGAAACCGCAGACGGAAGTTCAAAGCTCCCAGTTGCAGCCCTTTTACAGTAATAATAAAATATGGGGTTTAGCCAAAAACCAACTTTCTCCATTATTTCTGTCTGCTGCTTTCTTGCTCATGAGCTGCCCAGCTTGTATCCCAGAGCATCATTTGTGCCTGTGCTTTAAATGCCATAGTTACACCCCTCTCAAGCTGAGTACTAACAGTAGGTGGAGATACAATCCAATTGTTCTGTAGTGTTTCCAAACAATCTGAAGCCAGTCTGACTTGCTATTAATTTTAATTAAGTCTTGCAATAAAAACCAACAGAACAGTGAAAGCCATGAACAAAAATAAATGTATAGGTCATGCCTTTAGTTCCTTTTATGCAGTAATCTGATAGCTTGTTTTGGCATCACAGGTGGAATACAGACCTAAGTTTAGTCTCTGCTATTTATTTTTCTCTCAAAACCCCTGCCTTCTGCTATTCTTTTCCCTCAGTTAAAGAAAATTATAATAAAAGGGAGATGATTCTAAGACCAATTCAAGTATCAGAATACAAGCTGATTTAAAAAAAAAATATCTGTCTGGTTATTCAAGATTCCTAGTTGGTGCATCTTATTTTTTACAGGAAAGGCAATATGAAATACTGACATTATATTAATTAAACTTTTACCATAGCTGGATTTGAAAGGCTGTCTCTGATCTGTGCTTCTACAAAGGTGAAACAAAATGGTGGCTGTGTTTCTTTGTAGGTTTAAACTTTGGAAAATGAAGGTCACAACCAGTTTTTTTGCCCATGCAGCTCTACTCACTCTGCTCCCTGAGCAGCAGGCAGGGAATATTGACAGTTCTAGCAAGAACTCTTACTCATGTTTTTAAAGTGCTCCCAGACATGCAAATCAGTAGGAAAAGCAGCATTCCACCCCTGGGAATATACCCCTGAAGAGTTTATGTCTGTCCATTTTGATGCTACCTGCTGTCCAGCTTTTCAGATCACTGCAGGCTTAATATTTAAAAATTCAACTTTAATTTATATCCTTTTCACTCACAATCAGTCCAATCCAGCTGGATGTCAGGGAACAATAGTTTTGGGGTTTTTTAAAGTCAGAATGGTGCCATAGTTGTGCTCTGGCACTGTGTCTCCTTCAGAAGCCTCCAGAAATACACCACCATGAAAACCAGCCAGCACTAGGCTGCAGGATGGCAGAAAGCCTGATGTTCATTAGGGTGCAGGAAAGTGCTTTTCTGGGAATAATTCTGTTTTCTGAAGGTACCTGCCATTTTGCTTTATGCTTTTATGCCATTTGTCATACACAGCCTTTATCCTGTCCTCTTTTTCATTCTTATGAAATATCTGATGATATGCACAGCTTGGTTTACCCCTGGATCTTCAGCTTCAGAAGGAAGCTCTAAATAGAAGTGAAGGTATAAGGGAGACAAAGGGATGAAGTCTCTTGGCATACAAAAGACTGGGGAATATCTTATGGAGATGCCTGTAGGTTCTGAAATTTATTTACTCCTCTCAGTAGCCAATTGGAACAATAAGAAATTGGAACCATTTCTTATTCCAATGGCAAATTGGTCAGACATGTTACCAAAGATTATATTAAGATGACAAAATGATAGTTAATGGAAAGCTATTAAATTAAAGGTTCTGTCTTTCATATCATTAGTTTGATGAAGTCAATTTTCAGAGGAAAGCACCAGAACACCAGGAATCACAGTGAACTTTAGGGAAGGTGCAATTACCTCTCATGTGAAAGTCAAGTCACATATGTTTCACCAGTGTTTTTTAAATCTCATGAAAGATAATTGCTCCTGCTGGAAAATATCTGTCTTTCAGTGCTGTGTATCATATTCATCCAACTTGTAGGACTTATTTCATTAATAGTTGCATTAAAATAGCACCCCACTCATGTACTAAAGCAGCACTCAAAACTTAGCAATTACTGAATTTTTAATTACATGATTTTCTTATTTCTTCACTGTCTTTAAGTTCTTTGCTTATGCTAATTAAAACTAGGAGAAAAAAATAAACTTTGAATGAAAGAGCACATGGATCTTGTGTGTAGATATTTCTGTGTCTGCCTTTCATTTAAAGAAACTGAATTTTAAATGAACAAAAATAAATTTCAAGAGACATCCACATCTCACCAACACCAGGCTTTTAGAAATTCAGGGTATGATTCACCATAATCCAAAGTCCTGATACTGAAATACATTTCTTCCACAAATGTGTTTTCTGTATTGCATCATTTGGTAGCACATTTTGATAGCAGAACCTCAAACTGCAACCTACCAGAGCTCTTTAGTGCCCCTGCAAACCAGAAAGGAATCTAAGGAATCTGGTTTTAAGTGAATTAACTTGATCCTGGTTGTCTCATGGGATTACCAATTTTCTAGCACTGTGTGTATATATATATATATATATATATATATAAATATAGAATATTTGGATACATATATATATACTATTTGTTATATTTATTGCATTTATTGTATTTTCTAGCATTGAGTACATGTATATATATATAGTCCATAGCAAATATGGTAATTCATAGTGCTTCTCTCACATCAAAGAAAATTGTGGTCACCTTATGTTTTGCCTCCATAGGAAAGTACCTTTATAATCACACCAAAATTTTATATCTTATTTATTTCATATCGTTGAAACAGCATGAGCCATTCCAGAATCCTTGAGTTCAGTTTTACATGGTCTTAAGTTGATTTTCACTTGCATTCAGGCAAACTCAGCTAAACCAGAAAACTTAGAAGAGCATTTTGTGTGCAACACAAAGATGTCATTAACTTGATTTCCTCAGCCTAGGTCTGTGCAATGAGCCACAGAGGTTCAACTTGACTTTCTAGGGGATATCTTACAAAGCAGAGGCTGTGATTTTGCCTGGGGTCTGGTCCCACACAGAGGGCATTGAGCACCAAAACTCCATCACTTTGGCAAGGATGATTTTTTCCCTCCTACATTTGTTTTGCTGATAATAATTTCAGTGTGTGCTGCCACTCTGTGCCTAGATTTCAGACATGATAAACTGCATTTTAACAGTAATTAGAGCATATGGTGATGTTGTCTTAATAGAAACAACTCTATTGCAAAGATTTCAGTCTACCAGTAATAGAAATATGACATTTGTGCAGGCTTTGTGTTGTTTGAAGCTGCTGGCCATTGTAGCTGAATTGCTGTGTGGCTCCAGTCAGCCATTCTCTTTCACAGGGGTTTTTCTTGCACAGGCAGCCATTTCTTTTCTTTTTCTTTTGTTTGTTTGTTTGTTGGTTTGGAAAAGGCCTAGTGAATTGTGTAGCTTTCCCTGGGAAGCAAAAAGGCTTGCAAAGACTTATTCCTCCCTGACATTTCAAATCTATGTGGTTGTGGTTAAACATTTAGTTACATGGCAACTTTTCTAACGAAGCACCTTGCTTAAAAATGAACTCTAAAATGCCAGTCTGCTTTAGCAGCTATTTTATGATCAAATTCCCTGGTGAAGTATGTGCAACTTGCTGACTTCAGTGGAAGCAACATACATCTGAGGGCAAAATTTGTCTGATGGATTGACTGATTGTCAGCTGTTTGGTGCTACGTGCCAGCTATTCAGAGGCACTTAGCTCCCAGCAACTCTTGCAATGAGACCTCGGGCTGAATTTTCACAGGCTTTTTGTGAATCTCACATACAATGTGTAAATAAAAATGGGCCTGAGTCCTTATGTTCAATGGGAAGTAATTTATTCTCAGGAGCAGTCCCAATGTGTATCCAGATCCTGTTGAGATGATTAAGTACTTATTAACATGAGCAAGAGTTACAGATTACAGCATTCTGTTGACTATTTCAAAAATCACAAGGCATGATTCATATTGAAGTCAATGGGCAGAGGCTGGAGGAGCAGGAAGCAATCATTAGAGACATGGACTACACTGGGGTCTCTGGGAGCCTGTGTTTCTCAAGCTTGAGCTGGGATTTTTAAATTGCATCTTTGGTTTTGTGGGTGCCACTTTACACTTGGAACTACTCATGCCCATCATTTTGAACTGAAAAGGTATCTCACTTTCACTCAGCTTCTTCTCGTGGGTGGTTAATCTCACACACAGAAGTAGAGTGCAATTTAAGAGTAAATCTAAGAAAGAATATTGTTTTCCAAGCAGACTGTCTTGTAAAAACTGATTTTTTTTCCTCTATACTCCCCCACTATAAGCAAGATATTAATATTTTCTTTCCTCAGGTTTACAGTTTGGTGAATCATCCCAGGGTACTTGGGACTGGTTTTCAGCTGCATTTCAGGGTCACAGTTTCTCCTACATTTCATAAGGGGTCTGAGGAGTAAGAGAACCCATGACTGGGAAGCAAGGTTGTGTTCACCCCCAGCAAGCACTGGTGATGCTCTTCAAGGCTCAGCCCAAATCCTGAGCTGCCTTCTTCACATTTAGACTAAGGACAATATTCAGGCTCTGAGGTGTGAGCTGCTTTATGAAGTGTTTCTGCATAGATTGAACACGTTTAACAGTTTTTAGAATAGAACCTTTTAAATTACAGGCATCTATCTATCAGTCCCACCACCCAAACAGAATGACAGGGCATTTTTTGACATTCTGGGCTCATAAATTGATTGACTTGCTTGATGATGAATTATTTTTATTTTGGGTTTGATAGAAAACCAGCACACATTGAGCATTAGTTTCATTTTGAGTCTAATCATCATTCATTTATCAAATGAGGTGTCACTTTGTGTTGGTTGATGGAGTCACACAGATTTGTGGGCCAGACAGTTTTACAATTCTGTAGCAGCTCAGACCAGAGAGGTTTTTTTCCACAGTAGAAGTCATTCACACATGTACAATATCATCAGTAATATAAGAAAAAAAACATCCTGTTCCTTATCTTGAACTGGCAATAATATAATCAAAGCTGTTGAACATGACATCTGGGAGCTTGAAAGTTTTGGAATTATCTGAGAATGTGGTTGTTTATGTACACAGAATATAATGAAAAAGGTGGATTATATCCCAGGTTAATATATTCAGGCTAAACACCTCAAACTGAGAAGCCATGTGACATTTGTATGTTTTTTCATCATGTCATACATATATATATATTTTTTTTTTTTTTTTTTTTATTGTAAAGAGATCCAGAGATCTACAGAGCTCATGTTATGCAACCACTGGCAATAAATATCATATGAGTCCCTTGTGAGTATAGCTCAGTCTGTACTGGAAATAAAAGCCAAAGATTTTGAAATTCAAAGGAGTATCATGTGATTGTTAGAAAACTTTAATCAGCCCATTCCACACATACAGTCAGGGAGAAAGGTGTATAGATCTGGGCAACAGCTGAGCATATTATTCCAGAGTTTAATCTTAACAAAAGAGGCCATCATGAAGCCTTAGAGACCTAACTTCAAAACAAAATTATTAATAGCCAAGGGGGTAAAAAGCCCTAGTCAAATTCGGAATCCAGTTCTAAATAGGATCTCCACTTCAAGAATGAATAATAGATGGAGTCCAACTGTTATGTGGTTGAGCACAAATTAGTGATTCATTGATTGTAATCAAAAGCAGCTGCTTGTAATCAAAGCATAGGTTTTGATAGGTCATTATCAAATGATATGCTAATTTTCTAGGTATATAAAGAGCAGAGATGGAGCTTTTCAAGAAAGGTCTTGACTATGCAAAAGATGGATTTTGTGAGAAGTTTGCCTTGGTGTTTTCTTTCTTACCTGTTCTTTTTCTCAGTCAGTATTTTCTGCCTCCATAATTAGTTTGTGTTTTGCAGCAGCTTACTGGAAATGTCACCGACAGCTGGTTTGATGCAGCATAGCACAATAATGCATTTATTGGAAGAAAGCAGGTCTTAGCCTTTCCTTTTATCATTATTAACTCTCAATGAATACTCCTTCCTATGGACATAAGTTTGTGAGTCCTAATTTTGCTAAGTGCTTAGGCAGGTATTTTCAAATTCACCTGTTTTAATTTACAAGACTTCAGTAAATGGCAACAGTTAGCCAACAATAATTAGTGGGTGAGAATTACAGCTATCTAGAAACTGAAAATCAGATAACTATTTAAATTCTTTAATTTATACACACATTTGGAAATACCTTGTCCTCAGCTCTCATAGTCCTGAAGTTAACTGGGACAAAGCTCCATGCAAAATTAGTTTCCCACATATTTAATCACAAAACATCTTTGAAGTTCAAAATCTCCTTGACTTGCCTTCTTTTTCAAAAGAGACATTTTTTTGCCAGTTCATGGCTAGGAAGGATTGCTAGTGTCAGGTAGGTGTTTGGCTATCTCCCTTATTGCTCTGCAGCACCCTTTTTTGAACCAGGAGGTTGATCTCTGGATTTAAGCTCCAGCTGTGGAACTGAAACAGAGGAGGTTTGAAGGCCAGAAAAGACAGTTGCAATTCCCTAGTGTGAATTCAAAACACAATAGCCAGTTCAATGGAAATAAGCCAAGCTCAGTGTTCCTCTAAAGGAGACCATAACTGTCCCTTTTTACCATATGCTTCATTTGCCATTGATCTTGGTGTTTGCAATCTGTAGTTATTGTTCCTCCCTAGCTGCTTCTAGGTGCTCAAGAGGAATTTTCCATATCAATACAGAAAGATTTTTCCATTTCAATACAGGCAGAAAGTAACCTTTTTTAGCCTCAGACCTTGATGCTTCAAGCCATTCCTTATGTCATTTCCAGCCAGTCTTTTTGTGGTTGCTATTTAAATTGATTTGGAATCTGAAACTACTACACCTCTGTCAGAAAACTGTCAATCTCAGCTAGTGACCACTGGATAAGTATTAGATTAATATGAAGATGATGGCAAACAGACAGCTCTCAGACATTCTCTGGCCTCTCAGACAGGTTTATAAAGTGTGCTGCTTGTAGAAGCACTGACAACCTGGCACATTAGGCTGGGCTTTTGAAGCACAGTTTTTTGTAACTGGTGTGGTTTTGACATTGGAACTTCTTTTATTGAAGTGTTTCTGACAGCAAGACATGGCTGCAACAGGAGGAGTAAGGAGGGAATCCCAGCACTCTTGCATTGGTGGGTGCACGTCTGACCTCTGAGACCAGATTTGCAGAATTAGGAGTTGAAACTTCCTTAAGAGGAAGGTTCTGCTCTTCTAATGGTGGGATTTTGCATCCAGGATGTTGAAGGACCTGTCCTGTGATCATAAAGGTCAGGTGAGGAGGACACCAGCATCCCACCTCCCTGCAGGGATCCCCTGCCCCTTTCCAGCCCCTCTGTGGAGCAGTATCAGCATGTCTTACTTGTGGGCAAACAGCTCTCTGGTTCTATAACTAATCCCAATAATATAATGATTATTTCTAGCTTATCCTCAGATTTCCCCCTGAAACAGTCCCAGTCTTGGAACCATTTTCACTCATCAATATGTGCTTATAAAGCAAACACAGGCCAGATTATGCCATGGTTTCTGAATGGAAAATCATAGCAAAACAGAGGATTCTTTTCTCACTAATCATGGGTTTTGTGAGTAAGGCAGAAAATGTGGACAAAAACAGAGAAATTACCATAGCCTGGGTGGAGTGATGGTTTTTTTTCATTTTTCCTTTCAAAAATGGGAAATAGTTTTCTTCAGTGAGGCAATTTGGGGTAGCTTGTAACTAAATTGTGAAGGTATTTAAATAATCCCCTCACTTATATAATGTCTGAATTTGGTCTAAAATATTTATAAATGTAGGTGGACAGAAAATATTGATGTCACAAAAATAAATAAAATCTCAAAAAACTAATTGTCTTTTTGCTGACCATATTCTCAGTCTTCATCAGGAATATGGCGTGATCTGAAGGACAGTTATTTGTTTACATTGTTTCTAAGACCTTAGGAATATCTGTATACAATTGATACTTTATTTTTGGAATGGCTGTTGTGTGAGTATTTAAATTTTGGACAATATGAGTGGGGACAGTTCTGATTTAATTTGATATCTGTTTTCATAAATGAGCCAGTAAACACATAAAAATATGTTTTCATTATAGTTTTTCAAAGTAGAAAAATTTTCAGTGGACTTGTTCTGTATTCTTAAACTCATCTTCCCAATATTTCTTACTTTTTACTCTCTCACAGCAAGTTAGGGGCCTGATTATCTAACTGGGAAAATTAGATGGTATAGTTCCTTCCATCCTGTCCTAAAGAGGTTAATACATAGAAAATGGAACCACCATTTAGTCAAAACTTTTAAAAGTTTTTTTAAAAATAAAAAATTTAATTTTGCTAATCCAGAGTCCAGGGGACAGTCCACGTGTGGCAGAGAGATGGAGAGAGAGGATGAAGTCCTTGCTGCTGAGATGTGAGGAACAAATCTGGACAAAGTGGAAATAGTGTCCTCCAACCTTCACCCCAGCAGGAGTCACATAATAAATTTTCCCCTTCTGGATGGTCAGTGCTGTGCCATGGTCAAAGTGGGCAGAAGAACCAAAGTCCTTTGGTTGTCTTTGGCAGTGGTTGACTTAGCTGGCTCTGCCTGTAGGACAAAAATGTACTCACAATAAAGGATAAACAAGAAACATGAATTCAATTTTAAAATAGCATTACCTTTCTTTTTTAAAAAGGTTTTATTTGGGAAAAAAAAAAAAAAAAAGAAGAAGATAAATGATACCATCTCTCTTATTTTTCCAGCCTCAGCCTCAAGCCGTTATGATTGCTGGAGCGAAGGTAAACAGCAAGCCGAACCAAGCCAGGCATTTGGCTCCCTGTTCTGCTGACTGATGTATTGTTATTTGAAGTGCCACATACCTCATTATCTGCAGTTAATAAAGTAGTATTGTGGGCAGATCTGCAGTGCTCTCAGATCTGCAGAGCAGGTTAAAAAGTGGACTAGCACTTAAAGGTTGTGAAGCAGAGAAAATGATCTGCAAAATTCACAGTGAATAACAATGCATGTCTTCCATCACTGTGTTGCCCCCTGTTTTCTGCTTTTAACCACAGCCAAAACAGCCCATTCTCCTTCTTTTTTTACTCTATACATATTCACCTTGGCATATTTCTTTATCTAGTTTTCGGATTGTATTTAAATAGTCACACTGGGACCACAAGGCTAAAGTATCATTTTCATTCTCTAGGTGAAAATGTCTTTGCAATAAACAAGGAAGGTAAGATTTGCACCTAACTTCAAAGAAGGAGTAAAACATTTTTTATCAATCTGAAATTTGATAAAAACTTTGCTACAGGACATGGCCTTTCTTTAGTTGTTAGAGAAATCAAAACTTTAATGATTTTTCAAACAAGATTCCAAGTAAAAGGATTTCATTAAAAGGTTGCAATATGAATGTCAGAGCTTTCCACATATTAAAAACAAATGGTTTAAAAGGGTAGAACAAAGAAGTAAGCCTAAGATAACTTTAGTTCATAGGATCCCATGTCTGCTGCTGCTGTGCCAACAGTAATTATCAGAAGACCAATAATAAGGTTGAGTGTGCTGGAAGATGTTGCATTTCCCTCCTTGGCCACTTCACTTATAAACTTTCCTCTCTGTCTGCTATACACTTTTACACCTTCTGCACTCACAGAGCTGCAGAGTGGGACTGGGACAGTCCTAGAGCAGATGTCAGAAGCACTGAGATGCTCACAAGCTCTGTCCCCACGCAGCTCAGTGACCCTCAGGCTTTGACATCCTATCTACCAGGCCCATCAGTGCTAATTAGCACAGCAGATGAGGGGAGCTTTGCCTCCATCCCTATTCCAGCCCCTTTGAGGGGAACATTTGCCCATCCCACACATCCTGCACACTCACTGAGTAGTAAGCTCCAGCAAGCACAGACATTTTCAGACTTAAAACCACCAAAATATTTCTAAAAGAAACAAGTTTATAGATATTACAAGCAATCCGAGTAATGGTTTTTAGCTCGCCAAAAATGTTTTGGGCATCCAGTTCATAAAGTTTGAAGCCACCAGCTGGATACAGAAGCTTAAATGGACAAAAGGGATACTAGAAGAAAAGAGGAGGATTGTGAAACAAATACCTAAAAATGCTCTCAGCCATTTCTTTATTTACAGAATATGAGCTTTAGCTAGCTCTCTTGCTTCTTGTTTGTCCTACAGGCCTCCTTTATGGAGAAAAAAATGGGTAAGGCATAGGCAATCAATTAAACAGAACTAAATTAAAGTTGTTGACAAAAAATCATAATGTGCATTTGATTATTCAGCTTCGATGAAACAAATATCTCAGACAGCATTCAAGCTTCCATTGTTTTTATGGCCAGTATGTTTGCTGTCATGAACTCAATCACAGCACAATAGGAGGTGAGACTAAATGGTTTGACACATAACAAGTAATCATGATAAAAGAATTGACACTCTATGCAGTGCAGAGGCTGTTACATTTTTAAATGCAAAGTTAATTTCGAGATTGATTGAAGTCTTCTGCCTTTCTTCTAGCAATGGAATTAGCGTATTATTGTGGGCCTTCTGCAGCTCTTTGTCTAGCGTGTGGCATCTGCAGTGAGTTCAGCAGTGTTTAAAAATGCATTTAGATTTGAGCTTTAGAATAACCTTTGTGAGTACTTTTCCCCCTTGAAACTTCACAATGAATTTGATGTGGGAGAAGGAGGAGGAGAAGGAGGAGGAGTTGGCGTTAGAGCCTCACAGGATACTGAAGGGTTCTGTTTACCCGAGCCCAGGTAAATTGCTGGAGATTTAGCGCACAGCTCATGCCATTTGTCTGAGCCTGACCTTGAGAGGACACCTTCTTTCTGGTTTGAGGGGGGTAATTTTGTTTCATGCACTTGTCAGTCTTGCAGCTGTTTCTCGAAAAGCAAGCAAGCGTGCTGAAGGAAATGTGTGACAGCGCTGAGAGGTGGCCCTCCAAAGTGTAAGGGTTGATTATTAATTAAGCTGAGACTGCATCCAAAGCTGCAATGCTACAGTACAAAGTTATTTCTGGTTTTTTTTGGGGGGGGTTGTGTGTGCTGGACTAGCAGAGTTGAGATCTTGCATACAGGATTATTTGCAAACAAAAGCAATCATCTATATGTGACACTCTACACTGTGTTTGCAAGTCCTCTTGCTAAAGGCAGTGATGAATCCATGCTTGCTGGAGGTCTCTGCTGGAACAGATCTGTGCTAATCAAGATGATTTTTTTGTCTCTTGGGTAATTCCTATGGTCTTAACTAAATCAGACTTTAGGGCACTTCTAATTGCTTCCCTAGCACTGATTTACAGCTGCAAATGAAATGGTCTGCTCTAATTCCTCTGTTGAATATCAACAGGTTGTGAAGTGTTTGTGTGTGAGAGGGAGGTGGCATTGTCTGGGTGGTTGGTGCTGGCAGGAGATCAGCTGGAGGCTTCGGGGGCACAGCAACAAGGGAAGTCCCCACCATTGTCCTTGGTATGCAAATGCTCTTGTTCATTACCTTAACTCTAGCCTTGCAATTAAAAATAAGAAAGAGACTAAATGTCTAAAATTGTGAGTTACAACACACCCTAAATCTGCTAACCTTTATTAATGAAAACAGATTAGCCAAAATCTGCTAATGTTTATTGATGATGAGAGAGCAGTTTCTCTGCATTTCAATAGTTTTCCCAAACTGGATACATTTCCTTGTGCTTCAATTGGCCTATAACAAAGCTACATGCAAAATGAAGATCTTACCACTTCAATGATGTGACCAACAGAAGTTATTCTTTAAGATCTGTTCAACTAAATTTTACCACAAGTCCTGTGGAACAATCACTGGGAAGCTGAGAATTGAGCTGGGAAGGCTCATGGCTGATGAGGAAACCAACAGATCTTATTGAAAGGAGTGTATCTGCTAGTAACTAAGATTTTTGTTCAGTGATGCACAGTCAGGTGTTCTTCACATGACTTCCAGTTTGCCAGGAAGGCAGGACATGGATGTGGATATTTACATGGAGGGGTGGGAACTGACCTGAGGTCCCAGCCAGGCACTTCTTGAAGTTTTACCCAAACCAAATGATAATAAAAAATAAAATAAATGCAGTTATAAAACAGTCAGAATTTTACTTTACAAGTTTAGTAAAGAAAAGTAGAATTAATGCTTAGGTTTATGCACCATGTGTGGTACACTTCATGGGACTAGTCAAACATTTTTGTTTTAATTGTTTTAGAGAATGGTTTTAAAAGTTTTCTAATGGAAGACAATTTCAAAGAATTATTTGAATTCAAGTTTCTTTTTAAAAATAAGCTTTGGAATTTTGAGATGCACACATGGATATGTTTTCATAGCTGCATTAATTTTTTTTCTGAAATTTTGTAATAACTCTAATCTAGAACTTAAAAATTGCCAAACCAGCAGTGAATCACCTTACCTTATTTGAATGAAGTGCTTAGTGTGATTCAAATAATTTATTTAAATTTGCTGTAGGGCAAAATGCAGATTATTGTGTTTGAGTTGATGAATACAATTTGGTTTTGGAAACCCCTTAATTTTTCACCAGGCAGAAAAGACTGTTACCAGCTCAGTTCTGCTGGTTTGTGTGTCAGGTGGTGAAGAATCAAGTACTGAAAAGAGTTAAAGCAATTTAGGGCTCTATCTTCTTTCTCACTAATGGCATCTTCACTGCAAATCAAGCCTGAACACCATGTGAGTCATCCTACTCCTAAATTTTCTTTAGAAATTCAGTAATGCTGAAGTGAAACCTGTAACTTTCTTGCAACTATAATGGGAGTAGTATTTCACCCCAACTAACCAGGCCAGTGAAGCATTGTTGTAATCACTCTTATGCATGGTTCAACAGTAATAATCTCAATTACATACAGATAACACTTTTGTATTCACAAAGACAGCTCTAAGTCTTCAAAAACTGGCAATCTGTATTTGCAAGTTTGAAGCTGGTTTTGTTTTATTTTTTTTGCTTTTGAATTACTTTTATACAATTATCTCTCCCCATAAAAACTCCTTTCTGTGTTCATTGAACAGCAATGTGTTTTCATTTGAAAAGTCTTAACATTTCAGATTAAAATAGGTTCATTAATTACTCTTTTCCCCCAAATTAATTTAATTTACCTGCCTCTATATAGGCCTCTGTCTTTATCACTTGGATTTAATTCTAGGGAATAAATAAGACCAAAATATTCAAGACATTTAATGCATAGGGAGAAATGGCAGCACTGCCTACCATTGCAATTGCCTAAAATACCCAGATTGGAAAGGACCTGGAAGGATCATCTGCTCTATCCTTCCATGGGAAAGGGAACCCAGATGAGATTATCTGGCCCCCTGTCCAACCACATATTGAAAACCTCCAGTAATGGAGACTCCACCACATCCCTGGGGAGGATGTTCCAGTTAATGATAGTTCTTACTGTAAACAATTTCTTTCTTATATTGACATGAAACCTTTCCCCTGGAACTTGTACCCATTGCCATTTGTCTTGTCCATGTGGCCCCTTCTGAAGAGAAAGACTCCATAAGTGCTGGAATACTGTGACAGGGTGCTCCCTGAGCCTTCTCTTCTCCAGGGACAAAAGAAATAGCTCCTTAAATCTTTCCACATAGGGAAGGCTCTCCAACCCTTTGATCACCTTTGTGGGCCTCCTTTGGGCTGTCTCCAGTCTATCTGTGTCTTTCTTGAATTGTGGGGACCAGAACTGGGCTGTGCTCCAGGTGCACTGGGCAGAGTGGGATGATCACAGCTCTTGTCTCTGTCAGTGTTGCCCTGGGGGTGCAGCTCACATCTGCTTTGCCTTTGCTGCTGCAGAGGTGCCCTGCTGACTCCTGGCTGGGCTTTGACCCACCAGGATCTCCAGCCCCCTGCAGCAAGGCTGCTCCCCAGACCAGAACCTGGTGTGTGCTGGGCTCATCAGTTACGGCATCCCAAGTGCAAGACTTTGCCCTTGCCTTTGTTCAACTTCATTGTGGGTGTTCTCCCTCACCCACTCTCCCAGCCCTCTCCAGGGCTGTCTGCAAGGTGAGTCCCCCTTCTGACATGTTCATCTCACCACCTGGGCTGGTGTCACCAGCAAATTTGGTGCTTTCAGTCCCATCAGCCAGATTGCTTAGGAAGATGTTGAACAGCATGGGGCCCAGTATCAGTCCCAGTATAAGTCCCAGGCCCAGTATCAGTCCCAGGAAAACCCTTTTAGGACCAGCTGATACTTTCCAAGCATGCACTTAATTGGGTAGGTTACAAGGGTAGGTTACCCCAACTGAGCAAACCAAAACCATGCTCAGTTACTTCACAGCAGTCATTTCCTCAAGTATTTTGACTTCATGGGTAATGCAGGTTACCTTCTCTCACTTTATCCCCAAGGCTTAGTGCAAAAACTACATTGTGAAGATAAAATATTCAGCAGTTGCTCATTCAGAGAGCACCAGCTGAGGACTTTGTGAAAAAGGGGTCTGTGATCATGTAATTAACCACAGGAGCAAAATACATATTTATGAGCTAGATGGATTTTGGTGTTTCCTAATTTTTGAGCACTTGTCACTGTAATCTTAATATTTAAAACATTTCTTCTGCGTGTGTAGCATGTCAGTCAGTGTGGGCAGCAGAAGGCATGACTGGCCCCAAACCTGCTGCTTCCAAGAGCCTTCCTGGCTTTTGGGCACCAAGTAACAACCCAAACTGCCTTTTTGTCTCTCCAACAGAGGAATCAGTCCATGAGGACTATCATTCCTGATAGAAGGCAGAGGGAAGAGTTTTGTGGATTATTTACCCCATGATCCAACTCACAGGAATTTGTCTCTTCCCACTCTCATGCCAGTTATCTTACAGATACAGGTGATGTTAAGAAATCAGAAATCAGAATTGAAAGGGACTACCTAGAGCATTTTAAAAGGAAATTTGGAGTGGCTGTTACCAGATTTATTTTAATTAATAAACTGAATGGATTTAAATATCCAATAAGTATCACCTTAGATGTTAATCACTCCAACTCCCTTTATTTATGCTTGCACATTCTCTGCACAGTGGTTATTTCAGTTGTAGTAAAGGCAAAGTACTAGAAACAGAAAAAACATGCAAATAAAATTCCTGCACGTCCTTCAGAAACTGTCTGTGCAGCCTGTAATTTCTAGGGCAAAGGTTTGGTGTCTGATGCTTCAAGTGAAGTTTGAAACTGAAACAAACCCTTGCTCCTGTGGAGAAGAAAATGTGTTGAGGAAGTTTGTCCTTTTTAATCAGAGCACCTAAGAAAAAGTGTTAGATCTAAAATATAAAGGTTTTGTCAGAACAGGCTTCTATAAAAAAATCAAGACAGAGAATTTTTTTCTGCATTTTCACAATAAGATTTACATTGAAAAATAAGATTTTCAAGGTCTCTCTCTCAATTCTACCATCCTGGACAGAGCAGTAAGGAGATTAGCTGTTTAACTGAAGAGAAATGCAGAATCACAATACATACCCATGTAACTTTCTTCATAGTATTTTTATAAAAATATTTTGTTGATAAATACTTTTATTACCTTTTCACTTAGAAATAGGGCCTGCCCCAGTTTCTTTGGTTGTTATGGCACTTTCAGTGTCTCCATTCCTCTGTAAAACTGTAGAAAAGAAATGAATGAAAAACTGGCTATAACTGCTAGAAGTGGACCTCCAAACAGAGCACCCAAAACCAACTTCCTATTACATCATTGGTTTATTGTGTTGAAATAAACTTTGCAAGGGCTTTTTCAGAGGATTAAATGCTTTTAAGCAAGGACAATTTCAAGTTAAAATCTTATATAATGTATCAGAACTTTCCCATGTACATGTGCTTGTGAGTGCCAATCGTGAGAGTAAATACATATATAAAACCTTCTGGGGAAATACCTTCTCATTAACTCTCTTAAATCCTAGAGAGATGAATACATGCCAGTGTTGCAGTTTTATTTAAAGGAGAAAATTTATATTATTGTGACAACCTCCACCAAAAGAAGGATTAAAGTCAGAGCAGTAGCCAGTTACAGTGAACTTTTCCATCAGGTGCAGTAAGTGTCAGGTATGGCTGTGCCTAAGACAATATTATGCACTTGTAAACATTTGAATCACATATGACATTGTCTAGAAACATGGGAGTGAAAGAAAAAATAATTATCACCTGTGTGTGAATGTTTGGTTTCAATCTTTGACCTTCCTTGAACTCATGGGTGCTGAGAGTTTGTAATTTTGTCAGCAGTTTTATTATTTTATGCCTAAAGGCAATTATATTTTGTATTTGAGTTTCAAATATCTCTGGAAATCAAGTGATTTATTTAAGTGCTTTGCTGTGAACTTAGCCCAATTCTGTTTCTTAGGCTGGAATATATTGGCTAGTATTCTTCAAAAGTTTGTCTCAGAATTAATAGGCATATGCAAACAGGCATATTTTGATCTGTTCAGTTCTTGTGTTCCTGCTTCTTTTAATAGGTACTCAAACATCACATACAACCTTTTGTCCATCTCCTTCTCCACAGGACTATATTTATAAATGGTTTCACCTTTAATATGGCCCTGCTTTCCTATTTTAGAGGACAGAAATGACTTATCAGCCTGGTAGCAGATCCCTATTTTGTCTGCCTCCCATAATCCATCAGGAGAGGGTTAAGAAAAGGACCAGTTATCTCATAGCAGTCAAATTCTTTGTACATCATTGAGTTTTACATTGAACATCTCTGTGTGCTGTCAGCTGCAGAGAAAGAAGATTACACTGTGTGTCTGCTACATGAATACCCTGTAAATACTGCTTTGGTGCAAAAGGCAGATTTCTAATCAGCTATGAAATAAACAGAAACTGCTGGTCATTTTAGCATTCAAATAGCCAAATTTGGTTGCTTTAATGCACAACAGCAATTTACTTCGTGTGTTAACAGAAAGCTAATAGCCAAAATATTCAAAGGAGTAAAACAAACCCTACAAATGAGAGAGGTTATGAAAATCTTGAAGAGCAGTCCTTCATATGGGCTGCTCACCAGCATTTACAGTGCAAACAGTTCTTTTTTGAATCTATAAATGATTTTGAATCACTGACCCCCCCAAGCTGGGGATGCAAACAGTAACTAACCATTCTTGAATGTATGTTGTCACCCAAAGCATGTCTGTATAGAGGAATATCTGAGGCTCTAGTACATTCCAGAAGAGAAAAAAATCTGAATTAAGAGTGGTGGAGGTTTCTTGTAGGATGCTCTTGTATCTTTTGGGAAATGACAGGCATCTTTATGAAGTGATACAACACTCACAGAGTCACAGCAAATGTGCAGATTGCTCATTCTGCTGCTGGTGGGGATTGTAATAGTATAGCCTGCATGGGGCTTTGTTTTCACAGCCAGACACAGAAACAAATTCAAACTTCATAATTAGGGCATAACCCAAATCCTAGGCTCTTAAAAACCTCTATTTAACTCTGCTGTTTATTATGTTTCCCCAAGGACTCAATACTGATCGATAGCTGAAATTTGAATGCTGGCCATGGGGGGCTTTTACAAATAATGGCCCTTGTGAAGTCCATAGTGCAGCAAACAACCTTAGTACCACAGATCATCACTTCAGAGATTCCTGCATTTAGAATGTGCCTCTTTCCTGTGGCACTTGGAAGTATTATGATTTAAAAATTGGTGTAGACCTTTAGTAAGAGGCTGGACTATTTTAAATGTCAGAGAGAAAATACCAACTTCTGTATAGAGTGATCAGGTTTGGTAAGTGAAAATGATATAGCAGAGAGACAGCCATCATGATGGGTTTATGCCATCTCAGTTTAATACAAAGAAAACTCTGCACATCACTAGTTATTCTTTGACAGTTTTTTGTTATTTCTTCCATTTTCATTTCAATGCAGAGAGAATCTTCAAATTTTTAAGATACATTGGTTGCCCTCCATTTCTTATGCAACACTGGAAGCATCACAAGGGTCTGCTTACAAATGGGAATGCTGTCCTCCTAATGAGTGCTGTATTTTGGGGCACAGGATTTTGTTGAACTTCCCAGCTCTGTTCCTGGCCTGCTTGTGACCACATGACAAGGATGCATCTGCTTGTGGCTGCATCCTTAGTGAAAGCAATAGGTGTAGGTCAGTGTCTTTACACTAAATGGGTGAAAAATGCAGCTTAGTTATTGGGGTTTCAGTTCTGATCCACATTCTCTAAAGAATGAAAATTGCAAAGGCTAGTGACTCTGAAGGAAAATGATATTTTTCTTAGGTATGCAGTCTCTCCTGCTGTTGCTAATTAGAATTCTACATGTACTTTCAAAATTGTACTTCAAATCTTGGGCATGGCATTTTATTCCAGCTTAGCCTATAAGGAAAAAAATGGCTTTGAACTCTTAACCAGGACATTTTAAGAGGGAAAGAAGGAAAAAATTCTTTCATTCTTGATATCTGGCATCCTTTCTTTTTTTGTCTGAGCTTTGAATTACTGTTGTTGGGTTGGGTTTTTTTATTTCTCTTTTAATGAAAGTGTTGTGGGGGGAAAAAAGGGAGTCCTTTCTAGTACATGACATAAAAGAAATAATAAGTGAAACAGAATATAGCTGGAAGAAATGAAAACTCTTTTGGTCTTAGATTTCTCTGGCTTCAGCTTTCCATCAGGGCAAGTCTCTAGCTTAGCCTGGGCAATGGCAGCCACATTAGAATTTCCTTTTCCTAAATCTGTTTGTGAAAACACTTGTTTCTTCAACTGGTATAAAATTTAACTACACATTTTGCTTCTATACCAATTAATTTTATTTTTTTTCTTCTAGAGCTATTTCTTAGAGACTGAGGTCTTAGATTTGCCAGTCAAGCCTTCTCTCAGACAAAGATGTACACTGACAATAAAGATCAGGGGTTTCATGTGAAAATAATTTACAATTTACAAACACAATTCTTTTTTCTTTTCAGGTTAATAAAAAACCATAGCTTTTAAATAATATGTAACCTCTGATCATGGGACTGACAGAAATCTATGCTGGCTCCAGGCTTGGAGTCAACTGCAGGTGTGGAGCCTTGTTTTGTATTTTCAAAACAGTAAGCATCCCATTTTCCACAGCAGCATAGAGGAACACTGGCCCCTCAGCTTTGGTCTGTTCAACCACAGATAAGCAAGTCATTCCAACTTTAACTAATAAGAACTTGAATTATTGCCAAAAGATGTGTTAAAAGCACAATAGCATGTCTAAAAATCAAAATACATCATTCATTCCTTTGGAATGGATTCCTGATGCTCAAAGGCTTCATTTCAATCCCAAAGCAAATATGAGCAACTTTGAATAGCTGTGTACCATCTTTTGAAGTTATTTTTATTTTAAAAAAGGAAGGAAACTTTTCTTACTATGCTGTATTCTCAAATCTTATTAATCAATAAAGCCTTAAAGTGGCAAGTCAGTCACATCCTCCTGCTAGGGTAAATGATGGTTTAAACCTTTTCTAAAAATTGCTTTCTTTTTTCCTCTCTTCTCCATCATAACATTTGTTTTGTTACAGGCTGCAAATGTGCTTTTCTGACTGCACTTTGTCACCCACAGATTCCACTGCACAGTGGGTGGAGAGCTGGGGATTTGTGTTCTGTTTTCATGCAGAGCTGTGCATTTAAAAATGTGCTACTGCTATTGTATTGGGAGTGGAACATCTTACACAAACAGATAAATGAAATCTTTGCCATCTGAATAAAAGTAAATAAACCAACTTGATTACTTTCTATTCAGAAAATTAGAATACAAAGGAAAAAAAATAAAAAGGCAAAAATCCTAAATCTCTGGTGGTACCTCTGCATGTATATTTGGTTATGGTTCCATTTATCATAAACTAAAGTCTTGTGCTTTAATGAGGAGACAAGAGGCATCAATTGTGCCCCTTGTTATTAGTTCAACTTTTCATTATGAGTAATTCTGACCTGTATAATAAAATCAGATTATGTGTGAAAAATGAAGCAGTGCAGTACTGAAATGCAGTGTGAAGGTCAAATGTGGATTTGTAGCTGTGGGAGACAACTTTAGCTGTGAGAGACGACTCTTTTTCAAATAGACTGAGCAAAACATTTCTGATTCTGAAATACAATTCAAGAGGGAGATAAAAGGAACAAGGAAAGAGAGGTATGGCTTGAACACCCAACAAGAGAGGGAACTGAAAAATGCCATTTCCTAAGACAACCTATGACACAGAACTTGATTCCAGTCACTAACTCATCTTCTGTTTTGTTTTGTGTACACAGGGAATTACAATACTCATCAAGGGTCTGGGTCAGGCCCCTAGTGCTGAGAGTGAAAACACATCCACTGCCTGCAGTGGTAGCTCATCATTCAGGGCTTCCAGAGGTTCATGCTTATTTATAAGCAGATTGTTCCTGGATTCATTTGTATTATTTAGAGGTGAAAAATGTCACACTGATGCTAAGGAAATGAAATTATATGACAATATTTGCTCTGCATTTAAATGTTTAAGTTCTGTGTGGTGCACTTTAAGTGAAACACAGACATTCTGAGAATGATTATGGCATTAATCAAATACCCTCCATATGATTGGTATGAAATTAATACATTTAAAACAAACTTTTAAGAGTTTTCTTTTTCTTTCTTTTCCAAAATTTTACTTTTGCAAAAGGGCAAGAAACATTGAAAAAAACCCTGATTTTAATATTTATGAATGTAATCGAAAAGAGAAAAGTCAATAGAGAACAAAATGTATTTATAAATAACTGTTTAAGGATGAAAATCTTTAAAATATGTAAGTGTTACCAAGAAATATCTAGCTTTCTTTAGCAAATAGTCACCCTCTGGGAAACTGATGCTTCTGTTTAAAAAAAAAAGCACATTCTAAATGCACTCTCAACAAAGACTGCAGGTCTGTTCAAATTTAGAGAAAAGAATTACGTAGTTCCGAAATTATTCCAAAAGAATGGAACAAGCAAGACTTGAACTGAAAACTCTGGGTCTGGGAAGATGCATCCTGCAGACCATGAGGAACAAGGTCTCAGATACAAATTTAGGTCCTGGATTGTCCTTTGTTTGTAAACCCAGGAAAAGACAATTCCCATTTTGATCAAAATAGCTCACATCCCTGTGCCAGCCAAGGCTCTGCTTCAGTTCACCTGCTCTGCCCTCCTCTCCCCTCCTTCTTCCAAGTGTGACCCATCACAGGCTTACATTGGGATACCCCAGTATCAGAGGGAGAATAAATGCCACAAAAGGTCAAAGTTTCACCCATTTTCCATCAAAGCTGGAAAACTGTGACTCTTAGAAGGGGATGTTGATTCTGGTAAGTCATCAATGACTGAAGTGTTTTATTTTTACTGGCGTTGATGTCTCAATTTATTTCATATTTTCAACAGACTATCTTAATTGCTTCCCTTGCACTCTAACAAACTCATCTTTTTCCATTCATTAGGGGTTTATTATGTTTTGCAGAAGCAGGTATGACAGTACAAGATGATTTCTTGTTTAGTGGTGTGTGTTGTTAAACCAATGCTGACTTTCAGTAAGGAATTAGTTTTTGTCTCCCCAGCTGGAATATTAGTTTAATTTGTGAGAGACTTTGACATCTTTTAGATGATATGAAATGTATAAAATTGAATTTTATTATGCAGATAAGCAGAATAGACCCTAAAAATGCTTTCACACAATCCCACACGACTTCATGTGTTAATATGAGGAACTTGTAAATTGTCAGCACTAACAAAATCTTCTGCTGAGCTGCCTCTTTAGGCCAGTTGTGCATTAGTGAGATAATAATTTTTGGTTTATAAATACAATTCAATGTAAAGAAATGTCTATGTCACTAGATATCACTGCAGCAGTGACATCTCTTTATTGAAATTCTTGGTTTAAAGAAGGTGTTTCTTATTTTAATCTGAAATAAGATCAAATTAAAAAAATGCAGTAGGGAAATGATTGCTACTCTTGATCATGTTTCTGTCCCCAGAGTAAATCAAAACACAGTGTACTAGGAAAAGATAAATATCATGGATTTGAGGCTATGGGGAGCTTTTCCAACTTTTTAATTAAAATATAGGGAGTCTCACTTAAAGCTTTAGGAAACAGTGGGAGAAGAGGCTCGTGGGCTGCTCCATTCCACACAGCTTACACTTCTTCATGGAGGAATGCTGGTTTCCAGCAAAGACTTTGCTTATGCAAAACCTTGCCTTTCCCTGATCTGAGCTTGTCAGTTTGGTCTGAAATGGAAGAGTCTTTATCAGGATGTCTGATTAATTGTATATCATAATGTCTGAGGCAGCTGTAGACTTCAGTTAGCAGTCACTTATCCAAGTTTACCGAAAACTGAACGGCAACTCCTCTGACAACTAATCCTTTATTACATTAGCTCAAAATGAAACACTGCTGAAGAAGAGATCTTAAATTTGTCTCAGTCTGGCAAAGTTACAATTAGCTGGTTTATTTGTTTACAGGCTGTGTTATGTTGTATGTTTTAGTAAAAAGATTAATGAAAAGTTGTAGGTCTTCATCGTGGCTCTGATCTCTCCAAAAAGGCTGTTCCCCTTTCCAGTGGCAGAAATCAGGACACCAGGTCAGGGACTGCAGGGGAAACAGGGGTCAGGGGCTGTAAACAGAGGTCTACTGCAAGGGTAGGGAAGGGAGATGCTTGGGAACAGGAGGAGACCTGCCTGCTGCAAGGACACTGAGCTGTAGAGATTTGCTCATGTGTCCAGAGTTGTGTGTCAGGGCTGGGTTGACCCAGTAAGGCCCTGAAAGTCGCTCTTTCCAAAAATCTTAGTCCCACCATTGCTGAGTGTTCACTACATGAGTGGTTACTGCATTGGGGTTAGTATTTAGCGCTGCCATAGAAATCAGTCCTGAAGAACTGGAAACTTTTGCTGTCTCTTCTCATCTTGGTGGACAGGTGGTCCCTTTCCTCACAAGGCTCTGGCTGCCCAGGCATCCATCACATTCACCTCCAGGGTGAATTTTAAGTCTAAGCCACCTAGCTCAGAGGTGCAACCATCTGCCTTCTGCAGCAAGAGGTGATCAGCTACCTCTGGGCAGCTTCCTTCACATATTCCCTTGTGGATTTGATTCTGGTTCCATAGGTCAGCGGGAGGAGGCCCCAGCCCAAAGGGCACAGGGGTGTCCCAGAAGCCCAGGACTCTGTTTGACAGCAACAGATACAGCAAGTTAGAGGCTGATGATGTGTTTGAGAATGAGGTGGTCCCTGCTGGAGCTGACTCTGGACTAACAACTCATGAGGCTTTCTCAAGTGTGATGGAATGCATTTCTGTTAGTACTCAGATTATTTCTTTTACAAGAACTGACTGAGAACTCCATGAAAATGGGTCCCTTTGCCCAGAAAGCAGGCAGTTATCTCCATTTTATTGATTCATACTCAACAGTGCAAGGCCTGGAGTCACTGAGTCTTGGCAGTGCTTGCAGAGGCTGACACATATTGTCCTGGCAGCCCTAAAAAGTAAAGTTTGTATGGCCCACCTAATCCAGCCTTTTTGGGATTATTTAATTTCAGGTCCACAGCTCTGTGGAAGCTTCTGGAACTGAAAATTGCTAATCCTGCATAAAATGCTGGAGTATAATAGTTCTTTGTGAAGTCCTAATTTAGTGCTTCTTGTACAGCGACCCTAACAGAGCAGTGTTGGGGAGGAAGAGGATTGTAGGTTGAAGGCTCTGTTTTACTGAATGCAGAGACCTTATCTCACAGAATTCATCTATTTCCATAAGTCAGCAACCAGCAAAATGCTTCTCCAATTTTTTTATCAGGCATCAGTTGGTGTTTAAATGATTATAAGCATGTTATGAAAATTGATCTGTGCTCAACTTGCTTTATAGTTGGGACTAAATCAGTATTGATTTTATATTTTTGTATTAAATTATATATCACAGCTTTAAAGTGCCAAATGCATGAATAAATAGAAACTAATTTCAAAGCAGTTTGTGGCACGTGTTCTTCCAGAAGGTGGCAGCTGGGGAGCTCATACTACTGCATGGTACATTCAGACTACTACAGTGTGAACCCTTTGTGTAGGGGAAATAGGATTATGACAGAACAGAAAGGGGACACTACACCTCTACTCACCACCACTCACATTTTTGGACTGGGAATTGCATCAGAATCTTGTTCTGAACTCTTCTAATGGTATGAATGTTTTTTTCCACAAGAAAAAAAATCAGACTATTTAAGATATCTGTTTTCTTTGCATACACACACACAGACATAAATATAAATATATATGAAAAAAGCAAAAAGTCTGCAGAGGGAAGAGATGGGAAACCAAGACAAAGCATGGTGGGGTAGGTCTGAGTGGCTGAAATCCAAAGAGGAGGCTGATGTGGCAGTTAGGTTTGGGTTGAAAGACTTCAGTGTAAGGCTGTGGAACTTGTGCCACAGAGCAGAAATATGCCCAGTGATCAAAAATTATCAGAACAAAGTGGGAAATAAAAAGGGGAAGAGAGGGAGACTGTGGTGGTGATAGAAGCAAATTCCTGCACCATTTTTTAAATGAAAGGGTTTTTTTAGACTGATTTTTGAAACTATAGGAGAGTTTGTTTGAAGTGATGACTTGGCATGTGTGAGAAGGTGGGTGGCAGCTCCCAAAAGCTAAAAGCTGGAGCGTGCTGAGGGCAGAAGAAATTTTGCAGCTGTTGCAGGCAGCTTGGTGATAATACATTGGTCTAGTCTGGGTTTTCATTCTCCTGGGCGTTATTTTGAGTGAGCCATGAAACACTTGCAGCTTGACAAGTATGGCTGCTCTTTCCTGGAGCAACAGCTCCAGGATGACATTCAAAAAATTGGAAAATGCAATTTTTCAATTTGTGGGGAGGAGGGACAGGGGGAGAAATTTAACTAAAGGGGGGTGTTTCATTCTAAAAAAAACCAAAAAAGTTGTTATTTACAAAAGGATGAACTGTATATTTAGGAATTTATGTTCAACTTTCTCTCTTCTAGGTTAATTTTCTTGAACACTTTAAACTACAAACAATTGAGAATATACCTGTTTCACAAGTAATTATGAAAGGTCCAGCAGAACAGTCTGTGCTTTGCATCAAAAAGAGAAAAATGCATTTCAGTGGCCATTTCCTGGTTCTGGTAGCTGGAAATATGAAATACCAAGTTTTGACAGAAATTTCTAGTTAACTAAAAATGTTGTACATTTATGTGCACTGGAAATCAGAAAATAGGCTTGCTTGTGATGAGCAGCTTTGACGTTACTGGACTATTAAAGTCAGTTTTGAGAACAGACTTTACAGACAAAACTTTATTAGCAGACCTGCCAAATCAGCAGCACTAGTTTCAAATTCTGGTTGCATTTGTGCTCCCTCTTTATTAAGAACAATTATAATTAACGGTTTCTGTGGGAGACTCTTCATTTTAGCCTTAAACCTTCACAGGAATCTCCAGAAGAGAGCAACTGATCTCAGTTCTGTGAAATTTAATTGGCTTTAACACGGTTCCTGCTAATAAAATAGAAAAGTAATGTATCAGTAGGTGTCCTCCCTTGTTGCTTTCTCCTATTACAGCGATCCCACATTGGACTGTGAGAGCAATTTGATTCACAAGTAAATCAGGAACACTTTCTTAAAGGGTGGTTTGTGAGGCACGGCACTGCTGCAGAAAGTAGCTTTGATTAGTGAGTCGTTGACATCCTTCCCTGAAAAACCTCATGTTAGAGAGAGCATTTTACAGTATTTCAGGTGGAGAAATTAAAAGGCTATTGATCTCTTGTTCGTTAACGATCTTATTACACTTCTGCTACACTGGCTGCCTAATGCCCTGTCAAAATTCACCCTCAGCTGCCTGTCATACAGCTGCATACTTTCCAGCATCAGCCCTGTAGGATAATGCAACTTTTTTTTACTTTCTGTCTTAAACTGTTATGAAATCTTGTCCTGTGATATTTACACTTATCTAGAAGCAGTTGCATATCAGCACTTAGTGAGAGATTCCCTAGACACGCTTGAGTTGTACAAATGTTAAGGCCCCACACTTACAGTAAATATTCCAACACTCATACAGTATTAATAATACAAATTCATAATATTTATAATATATCCCAGGGGAGAGGAAGGGAGGCTCGCTTGAGTGTATTGCACATCATATCAAAAAGATTTGGAAACGGCTGCTTTTTTCCCCAACTCGTGGCTGCTGATGTATGCTGCTGCTCTTGGAGACAGTGCTGTCTGACATCAGGTAATAGATGTGCTGCTGGAGAGCTACAGCATCCCTCAGGCCACAGGGAGCCTCGTGGCACAGCCATCCAGTGTGATACAACACCAGCACAGGTCATTAACAGTGCAGGAATAGCAGCTGCAGGGAAGCCAGTACAGCCAGTGCCAAACCTGATGATGATTTTGCCACTGGAAGTTCACTGGGAGAAAGCAGTGAGTGAGTCACACCTGCTGGAAAATATTGTGTCATTTTGATTTCCCCAAAATAAATTGCAAGTTGATCAATGACAAATCTGTCACTTTTGAGAGCAAAATCTTGGTGACCAGATGCTGCATTTTTATTCTGAGTTCTATTAGATGAGGCCAAACCTCAGCTCTGCTGCCTTTATATTTTAAAAATAGTAAAGATAGGGTATCCAGGGAAAAGCCCCATCAAGCAGTTAGGATTAGGGTTTATAGGAAAGATCCTAAATGGAGTTAGGGATTCAATCTTTTGAAAATCCTCTCTTAAGATACATGAGGTTTCAGCTTCCAAAGGACAAATGTGTTCATAAACATTCAGAGCATCTGCTAGGTGACCCAGGAGAAGACAATGGTCTGTATAAACACAAGTACAGTGCAAATTCATGTGGTCTACCATTTTAAAATGCCTTCCCTTTTCAGTTGGCAAGAAGGGGTTCTGTTCAGGATAGCAATATTAATTCTGGCTTTCTCTAACTTTTGACTAAAAAATCTCATTCAAAATGTTTTATTCAAAAAATATTTCAAAATAAAAGTGTTCTGCTAGCTCAAATCAGGTTGGCTGTATGCTAGTTCTTAGCCTTGATGCAGGCTAATACTCAAGGATGTTTTATTAAGCCCACCTGCAGGCAGTTTTAGATATTTTTAACTTTTTTTTTAGCTTTTTTAGCTTTTTCCTGTTGAGTACCTCATCTTCCTCCCAATCTCCCCATAATGCACTAGTATGTGCTTGCTAATCAAATGGGGCCTAGGTTAAGATTTTATTTGGTAATGGTTAGGATGCAGCAGCTGAGGGGCTTTGTTTTGGTAGATTTTAACCAGAGATACATCTTTGTATCACACAGTCTGTGATATTTAATTACTTGGAATAATTGTAAACAACAGGACACCTATAAGTAACTGTAGGCCTTGTGATATCAATGAAATGGTAATTTTATTAATATATCACTGTATATAAGCAGCAGAGGTAAGAACTAAACCAATGCCTTTATAATGCCTTGTGACTCACATGAGTTGCCCCCTGAGGTGCATTACAGAGATGCAATAGCTCACTCTTCTGTATTAAAATTACTTTTTTGGTAGAGATTTAACATATATATTAAATATATTTCTATATAACTTGATGATGTGTAACTATTTTTCAGCTAACTCTGAAGCAGAGTAGATCGATTTAGGTGTTGCTGTTGAGAGGGTGTAGATTTCTTTGGGAGTCACATAATACAGCAATTTTTCCAAAATATCAGTGAGTGTACAGCTGCCATCTGAATTGATTGAAGCTGACCAGAGGGGTTATGTTTGTTTGAGTTTGGTGCAAAGATCCTGCAAATTTCTGTTTGCCCACCCTCCTAAAAATGAGTGTAAACATGTGTTGATGCTTATAAACTGTGTATAAATTTTTAAAAGGGGATAAAGCATATAAACATGGTCTTTTTCCATTCTCTGAAAGGGTGAGGACTGATTCACTTATCCAACTCATTTTTAGAGAGACTTTGGACAGAGGGAAGGAAAGGGGGAAAATAGTTTCCACTGGTGAAGACAAGCATGCTGATGCTGGTTTTACTCTATTGCAGAGTGGGTAAAGCTCCATTTCTGCTGTGTTTGAAGGGCAGGTTTCAGAGAAAAGGGATGAGCATTCTTTTTACCCAGGCCATTATGACACAGTGGTCCATAAGTGTGGAGGCTGGAAGCTTCCCCTGGAATCCCAAATCCCATAAGCAGGAGTGCAGCAGATCCTACTCCTGTAAGCAGAAACTTGGCTGTTCTTTTGACTGTGCTGCTGGGGGGTGGGAAATAAAGTACATGAGAATATTAAAAATAAAAATCCAAACTGATCTGTAGAAAAATGATGTTTGTAGCACCTACTATATGCATATGTATGTATGCCATCACAGGTCACCAAATGATTATTTAAACAGAGAGTTGTAAAGGAAAAACCTGTACCTGGATTTTATCATAGCGATGGTCCTGGAAATGCCTTTATATCTGAAGGCATTTATCTCTATATTCCAGAGATAAATCTCTTCAGATTTATCACTGGAAAAGTCCCTTTGCTCTCATTTTGTGTTAGTCTTGGGGCTCAGCTCTTAATGCAGCCCTATAAAAACACAAACCTGTAATACATGCCTGATTTCAGCTGTAAAAAGGTTTTTGTTCCTACAGTGGCCTCCCTTTGCTGAAAGTCTGCTTTGCCTGAGCTTTCTCAGTGTGTAATTACTTGAGGATCTATAGGTAAGACTTTTCAGTGCTTAAATAACCACTATATGAAAACTCCATGGTGAGGCCTTTCATAAATCAGAGGAGGCTTTGGTTCAATTGATTTGATGATGCAGTTCACTCTGGGGGCTGTGAATGATGGAGCCTAATGAAGAATATTGAAAAAAGTTACAGAACTTTCTTTTGCTCTGTGTGCTTTTTGTTTTGAGGCTGATGCTTGAATGGTAGAAGCAGTCAAGTTATTAAACCCCACACCTTTCATTTTTATTTACAATACATATTTCTTCATTTCAAAACACACATTTGTCCACATTTTTTATTTTTGCAATGCAAAAATTATGGTTTCTGACTAACCATTATAGGTTTCTCTTTAACTAACATTTTTCTCTCATGCACTTATTGCAAAAAATATGCAAAAATTCAGTGTAGAACTGTGCTGTACTAAGGGTATTCATAAAAGAATATTCTGCTCAGAGATCCTTTGGCTGCTATTACTTATTTGTTTTCCATTCCTCTTCCCTCTCTTGCAAGGAGGTCTTGGGGCTTGCCTGAGTTTTGCATTGCACTGTGAGGGTAACATTTAAGCCCTGACATGGATGCATTGCACCAGAATGGCAAACAGCAAACACTTCTCTATATGGCATTTTAGCATGAAATTCTCTGAAGGCCTCTGGATTTTCTCTGTTTAGAGAGAGAAAGCACAGTGCTATTCAAGATTGGGCCAGTTTTCCCACAAGGTATCAGTGAAGCCCTTTCTGTGAAGGACAGGGCTCAGCAAGCCTTCAAGCAGCAAAGCTTTCCTTTAGTGAACGTGGTTCTTTTTGATGTCTGTCAGTCTTTTTGGAATTATATGTCTGGATTTAAGTAAAATATATAGTAATGTTAACTTGTATTTTTCCTTTAGTCAAAAGGCTCATATTTCTTTCAATCCTTCCTTTGTTGTTTTTGTGAGGGGTTTTTTTTTTTTTTCAAGATAGAAGAAAAGACTAAGGCAGTCTTATTCTGATTTGGCTGAAGAAATCTTTAGATAGCAGTGTTAAGATTATGGCACAAAGGCAAATGCCATTGCACTCATACTGCTTTTATACAGCAATCACGTTGTACCAGAAATAATAATCTCTTGGTAAGCTAATTTCAAAATGATGATAATGACATTGATCTCCTTTCTAAAGTGCTTTGAGATTTACTGATGAATGTCTTGATGCAAGAAATAGATATAAATTATCATCAAAAGCATTCATGTACAGAAATTCCAAGGAAAATTATCAGAAAATTTAGGTTCCAAAGTTTAATACTGCTATGGAAATTCTATCTTCTGCCATTACCATCAGTAAAGAGTGAAAATGAAGATGAAAATATGCAAGGCCAGCAAAGTAACCCTATGTGTGAGCCCCCCCTGCTGCCTCTGGCTGCCATTACCTGGCAAGCCCCTTCCCATGATCACTCCAGAGCTCATTTAGGAGCTTCAAGGAGAAGCAAAGGGGACACAGTGGGTGGAATGAGGATCAAATTCATTCAAGACAGAAGTCAAACAAGGAAAGGGTAATTTTTCATTCCTTCAACCAAAACTCTAAAGTATATTTGCCAGAAAAGAAATGCTTGAAAAACTTTATTAAAGCTAATAATATTGAGTTTTTTTCAAAGGTGTAACTAATTTTTTCAAAATTTCATCAAATGTAAAATAGTATTAAAATTTTACAGGACCCTTTGAATTTTTGAAATGTTGACAGAAAATTTAATTTCTTTGTCTTTAAAAATAACCTCTTCTCTGCTAGGACTTTTAAATGCTATGTTTCTGATAGAAACAATTTGGAAACACAAGTGTAAGGATTTATAGCACTGCAGCCTTGCAGCTTCTTTGTTCATTTTCACCTGCTCAGCAGGAGAGGAGAGTGGAGTGAGTGCTACAGCAGGAAGTGTAGCACATTATACCTTTTGTGCAAAAGTATCGATATCGAGGCAAGGCACTGAAGGATCAGGTCCCCCTGAAAAGAGACTGCACCAAAAGTTGGGCTCCTTTGAGTAGGAGATGGGTTGCCCACAGAAATTGTCTTTCAGACTAGATTTAAAATTTGGAATCTGTGGCTAGAAATAAGACCATGACACATGCTGCAGTTCTTGGATGTGCTGTTCTATAAATGATGCCAGTATAAGCCACGGTACAAGTGTTAATGCTCTGTTCTGGTAATTCTGCAGAATTAATATTTGTGGTTTTGCTTTCCTGGTTTAGTTCCCAATATATGCTGGGGAAAGAATCTCTCATAAAGGAAATTGGGAGGAATCCTACATATATTTATATCTGTCTGCTCTGGTATCTAACATCTGTCCTCTGATTTGCCATGAATGAACTCCTGTAGAAGAGCTAGAAATGAACAAACATACTTGGAGGGGCAGAGAATAATGGAAAACCAGTGGAAGGAGAAAAATACAGATCTGGGTTGCCCACTACTGCAACTAATGAGCTGCAGTGTTAACAGCATAGAGATAATGATGGCTGATTTGGGGAGGAAGATGAAACTGGGAAGTTACAGGAACTGAAGCAAAGACCAGTGCTTAATGCCAGCAGCCTGAAGGTTTCTTTTCTGGAAAACCTATTCTGAACTGCTGTGTCATTCCCTGAAAGCTGGAGACTTTACATGGATTTTAGAGACTTTGGGATATACTAAGAGAGCTGTGGGAGAACAAGGTAAAGCTTTTTCAGGGATCATCTTTAAAATAATAATTTTAAAAAAGAGTTATGTAAGGTTATGTTCTCAGAGGGACTATATAGAGATTGAAGGCAAAACATATGCTGTTAAACTGTGAAAGTGATTATATTGTACCCACCTAAAATAACCCTGAAAATGCTGTTTTAGAGTAGACTTTGCATTTGCTTTTAGAGAAATGTGTAGGATTGCTCTAAATTGTTAAATAGTTGCTGTATACTGGCCTGAAAGCTGCTGAACTTTGCCAGTGTATGAAGGTGTGGGATGCTTACATGGCCTCCAAGATGAAAAGGACATTATGGGTTTTCTCTGAAAGTCATTGGTAATATTGTCAAGAGTTTTGTGGGCTTTGGCTTAGACTAAGCTGTTGTTTATAAAAGACAATGATGGCCATTGCTTGGCAAAATTTAGCATTCCTCTTTTTGGGAACCCTTTCATGGCTTCACTAACATGGCTACCAATAATGAGGCCAAGGTTCTATAATCTCCTTCAGATGTCTGTGCTGAAAGCCTTGAAATTCTTATGCTGTGGAACATGTGGTAATATCATGTCAAGCTGGTTTATGTAAAACTTTCAGCAATTTGGGAATCCATCACTACTGCTTAAGAAAACTCCTTGACGGCTACAGTTGACCTTGGATTTATAACTGTCATGTTTTTGACATTCTCTTTCTTATTAAAGGTGTATATTCACTTTGCACTGTCTTCATCACAAATACAAGATGAGATTGATGAGACCCATCCATTAATTCCAACTTTTTCATGACACGTCTTGCACATCTCCTGTCCCATCTCTAGGCTGTGCTTTTCATATTAAGTAATAATGTGAACTTGCATAAAAGCAGTCAACTTTCAGAGATACAAGGGGAACTTGATCTTTCCAGATAATAGAGTTTAACCTTTTGATTTCTTGATGTGATGCCTTTCAGGGATGCAAAGTGGTGATATTTCTATTTGACACATAGAAAGTCATTAGAACTTGAACTCCTGAACAGGAACGAACACAAACAAGGGACACAATCTAAAGACTATAAAAAAATAATACTGCAGTCAAAAAAAGGCAGGATATCATCCTTAGTTTAGCCAAATCCTGAAATAAAAACCATAATTTATTGACATTCTTGATAACACTGCAGAATGTGAAGGACACTTCTGGGGTATGGTCAGCAAAGGATTATGGTTACAGTTGCTCTGGTTTATTTAATCAGCCATTTTTCCTTTCTGACCTGTCAATAAACACTTTATTGCAAAAGCTGATGGAAAATGAACACTGCTGTTAGTGAGCTGGACGTTCTAATAGTGGCACAACCCAATAGACTGCTGGGCAAATAAAATGCTGGCTTTAGGAACGTGTTCTTTGCCTTTCTCTTGGGTGAAATAAGGAAATCTTGGCTGAACTGAGCACAAAGAATGTAAGTGTAGGGAAATTGCCTTTATGTCAGCTCAGTTCACCTATTGTCATTTTTCTGCAAAGAGTTAAACAAGGCCTTTAGAGGAGGGAAAGGGGAAATAGAAGGAGGGAAATCAAGTACAGCCTGGAAGAGGTCCCTGGTGATACCTGGGTGCTTTTAATTAGGGAAGGCCTCTACCCTGGCTCTATCCAGCCTGGCAAATCATAACCTTTCTGCCTTAATCTATATCCATGTAAAACCATGTAAATGTGTCTGGTGTGGCATGAGAGTGGGGAACTGCCAGAAGTGGCCAGTCCTTAGTGAAAGGGACCCTGAGAGTCTGTTGCAGCTTTGTATCTCACAGATAGAAAATTGTATGAAGGGGCTGGCAAGGCTGAACATGCACAGACACCTGTACTCATTTACCCCCTTGGGGAGTAAATACTGTTCTCATAAATGTGGTAGGGTTTGGGGTTTTTTTCATTCATCAAAGAAGTTTCTAAAATGCGCAGAGCTGCTGGATGCTGCTCTGACACCCAGACTAGACATGGGCTGTGAAAACCCAGGTGATTAAGTGAGGACACTTAATAACACTTAATAACTTATAAGTTGCTGTGGCACTTATGTTATATTTACTTTTAGGGAATTTCATTCAAGGATTTGTAATTTTTTAGAGAAAAAGGGATATTGTCCTCCCTCTCCCTCAACTACCACCTAAACAAAGAATGTTTTATTCTGCAAATTATTTTTATAAAATAATGAGAAAAGAGAGAAAATACATAAAGAAAATATTATCTAAAGAGAGAATATATATAAATAGAAAAGTATAACCATTAAAGATGTAATACCATAGCATTAATCCTGCCTTTGGATATTGGTGCAGGACCCAGAGCCTGTGTCTGTTCAGAACCACAGGATAAAACTTGAAAAGTATTGTGAGATTTTTTATTTATAGCTTGCACATAAGAGATTTATTTTTTTTTCTCCCCCCAATTTGGACTCTTTATTTCAGGGCTTTTGCCTTTGGTGAGCCAGCCAAGCGCTGCCTGAGCTGAATGCTGGGTGTTGCATGTGTGCATAAGCACGCAGCAAAAGCTTAGTTATTGTCTATATTATCTCTGTGCACTGGGCTGTGATTTTTCATTTCAGAGCTCTGTCACAAATTGGTATGCTTGAACTGGTGACACAAAGGAAAGGATTTGGACATATATTGGCATGGGTTTCATTAGCCACTGCACTGCCCTGGTCTGAGCTGGTTTTACAGATAAATCCTGTATTCTTGCCCCAGAAGTAAGCAACAGAATAATTCTTTAGGGGTGTATTTTGTGTAATCCCCATATGGGAAGAGTCACATCTTATTTCATTTTACAACAACCATTTTGTTCTGCTAAATGCTTTCTTTTCCAGAGAGGTGTGAAGGGTGAAAATAGCTTTTCTTTGGTTTTTAACCTATGCTACATGTCCATGTCAAGTTACAGAAACACCCAATACATTTGCAAACCACAAACCATGCGCTGGTTTATCTGCAAACTTCACTAGCCATTGTTTTGGTGCCTTTCAGTTTCCTTAATTTCAGTAAAAGATAAGGGCTCCTCGTATCTTGTAAGATTTTTGGGGGTGGACCAAGTGAAAGGTGGATGTCATGAAAGGAGGTTTGCCAACATGGGGCAGGTCAGGCTAGCTGAGCCTCCTGATAGACGGAGAAAGAAAAGGCATCATGACATTATTCTTCTGCCTGCCCAAATCTGAAGTGTTTTGGATGTTCATCACATTTCATCACTCAGCTATTTTTATTCTCTGGCCGTTACTATTCTTTTTTAGCACAAAGGCTGTATTTACTGTGTTTATGCAGATATGAACACACTTCCAGAGACAGCACAAACTGGGAGCTCTGAGGCTGTGTTTCTGCGGACGTCGCTCTTGGCATCAAAGGCAGCGTGAGCTGTTCCCGCTTTTCTCCTCTTCAACTCCATCTGTTTATTCCATTTAGCTCCAACTGTTCACTCCAGGGGTGGCTCCTCAGTTGTGCCATTGCCACTTTTTGCAGGGCTATAGATGAACTGGTTGACCTTAGCTATATTAAAACTATACTCAGCCCTTTCTTGTGGTTCTTTAACAGGATTGGTTGTAAGTTCAGTTTCTTGATGTAGTTCATCACAAGGTCACACAGACAAACAACTGCAGGGCTGAGGGACAAAGGCAGAAAGAGCCACATTGGCCTATTTTGCCTCCCAGAAATGTGTCCTGAAACTGTGGCATAAAGCCCAGTTAAGTGTCAGAACCAAGTTTGTCATCATGATCCTTGTGCCCCAGACATTTGCTTGATCAGGAATTTGCATGATTAGGAATAACTATGGGACAAAACCCCGCATTCTTAACACTTCAGAACTGCAGAGAAGGTGAATGGGCATTTAAAGATGGTGCTTGCCTTATTGTTAGCTTTGGTTTTTAAGCTGTCTTCTACCCTCCTGTGCAATATATTCTAATTCCTCTTTATTTATATCCAGTACTTTGTGAGATTGCCTTTAAAATCTGATTGTTATCCCTTTCCCAGCCATGCAGGAACAAATTTTGGCTTTCTTTGCTGGCTCACCTTTTAACTTCTCTTGTTCCTGTGTTATTTGCCTTTTTCACACTGAATGCTGATGAGGTACTATTTGGTCTGTCTTCAGCAGTCATTTTCTGGGTAATTTCTTTAAGCAGCAAACACTAATTCCTCCCACTCTTTAAAGTGCCATATGGGATCAGATTACCAGATTAAACATGAATCCATTTTTGGATGGCATTTCTGTCCCATGCTAGTTCTATTAAAATTATTGACTATCTGGCCAAAAGTACTGCCTTCTCAAGACTTACATGCAGCTATTTTTGGGCCAGAACAAGAAGGGCAAAGGGCCATTTTGAAATGTTGTTTCTAACATCTTTATCTCAAAGTTTGCACTTATGCAAACATTGCTAAGTGGTTTCCATTTGTTCATGTTAACAGGAACTGCTACAAACACAAAAATATATTTTTAGCAGTTATCCTCCTATGAAGCATTTTCACTCCCAGCTGACACATGCAATGATTTTGAAAGATCATGTTGGGGGCCACAGCAAGAGGATGTGGCCCTAGAGATTATCATCATCATTGAGATAGTAAAGTTCCACACATTTTAGGAGCAGTTGATAGTTTACAGGCTGTATCTGATAGCCTTAAAAGAACTAAATATTTGTTAAAAGAACTGGTATGTTGAACATGTTTAAAGGAATAACACTCTTCTCCTGCATGGCTGTTTCTAATGCATTACCATATAGTGGGTGGACTGGGCTGGATAATCAGGGAGGAGCAGCCTGGTAGTAAGGGATACTTTGTGTTATTCTCTCTTGAAAATTTTATGTTTATTTGCCAAGGCTAGGTAATGCATGGCTCAACAGCATGGGTTTTGCTCCAGAAAAGAAGAACACACTATGTTTAGTTGTAGCTGAAAGGTGGCTGCCTGATTTCCTTACCCTACTGATTGAGTCTCCTCTCCCCACCCCATAGGTGTTATGGTGCAGTGTGGGGGAATTCCTTGACACTGGAGGCCTCTTGGGGACAGGGGACTAGTCCATCAGCCAAAAATGGCATAAACAAGATTTAAAATCATTAGCATGGCTTCTGCCATTGTGCTCTCAGCAGATATTGTAAACTTGCAGGATTTGATTCATCATTTGCATTGGTGCAAAATTGGCCGTGACTGCCAAAAAACAATTGACTGTTCCTTCCCAGCTGTTTTCTAATTACATTAGAATACTGTGGTGTCTAATGCAGCTGCTCACCCATGGTGTGGACCTGCCTTCTCCCACAGGGACCTTTCCAGAGCAGCAACACTTGCTTTGAGATCCTATCTGTAGCAGAGGTGGCTGGTACACAGGTAGCAGTGACACTTCAGTCATGGCCAATTCATTTCTTTCCCTGGAAGCTATCCCACAGGACACATGACTGCTGAGAAGTCAGAGTTTAGAAGAATAATACTAAAAACATCAAGTCATCTCACATCATGCTGGCACACAGCCCAGAAGCTTGTAAAAATGCAACTTCATCAGACAAAAAGGAGTTACCGGAAAAGGAACAGAACAGAAAAGAAAATACCTTCCAGCTCTAACTTGTGATGTTCCTCTGCTTCATAAGCTATGTGCAGCTTTTGTTACCCTGTCTCCAGCTGGATGTGACAGAACTGGAAGAGCTGCAGAGAAGGTGCCAGCCTGAACAGGGGAATTGAGCAGTTTCTGTACAGGTAGAGAGTGAATGTACCAAATCCCTTCATCCTGTGGAAAAAGGAGTCTTATGATGTGCGTGATGGTGTGAACAGCAAAGATGAAAAGGCAGGTACATTATACATGATCTAAAGCGTACAGGAAGGCGTTGATCATCCTCTGCTACCACAGAATAAGAAGGTGCACCATGAAATTGCTAGGCAGCAGGAAAGCATTTTTAATTTCTAATGCAAAATAAATTGAGGATTTCAATTCAACATACATTGATACATATCCCAGGATGCTTTGGATACCACATGTCTAAAGAGCTTTAAGAAAAGATTGGACAAATTCAAGACAGAAAAGTGCAGCAAAGGTTAATAAATACAATGGTCTGGTTACAACTTCCAGCTCAGGAAAACACAAAATCTTTAACTGATGGAAACTAGAAGTTTATGTTAGGGAAATATCATCTGGCAGCCTTGGGCTAAATGAGGACAGATTAGTAAAAGAATCCTTTTTTCAGCTATCTTCAATTGTCTGGCTGTTTTACATGCTTTCTTTGATGAGAATGGCTCAAGCCTGGCTCAAGCCAGGAAAATGGTATTATGATTATTTTAGTACCTTTCCCATCTTTCTGAAGGGAAGAAGTTCCCATCCCACTCTACTTCTCTGTGTGTGCTCTGCTGGTACCTCAAGAAACACAAACTTGTTCTCCCTCTCCCCATCTTTCTGGCTTCCCAGACAGTTGTTTTGGGGACTTTTTTCTTTTTTTTTTTGGTCCATCACACTCCCTTGCTTTCTTTTTCTTAAGCTAAGGATTCTTGGAGGAAGACTGGAGGCAGGAACAGGCATATCCTCAGGCTAGAGCTAAAGAGCAGTTAAAGTAGCTCAACAGCCACGAAGGGGCACAACTCTGAAATTGGTCATGGGTGAGGGACAATTTACTTGTCCAGTAGCCCAGGTGCCTTTGGCCTAAGGCAAAGGAGAAATGAGAAATATCCTTACAGTGTGGTCTAGATTTTTTTTGTGTGTGTGTGTGTGTGGTTTTCACAGGCAAAGACAGACTAAAAGCATTTTAACCAGGAGATTTTTTTTTTTTGTCTGCAGGGAGTATTTTGTGTCCAGAGTCTCTATTTATGTAGCAAAGAAGTTATCATCTTTTTATGCTTGAAAAGATAATGAGGCAAATTAAGTGTAAACCAACGAGATGAGATTGTCTGAGTCACAAGATGGTCTAAAACAAGAGAGAAGCAGACTGCCTTCATTGCACTAATGAGTTACTTGATGTCCAGCTAGGATGATATTGCCTCTTTTACTGCTAAAGAAGATTTTAAAGGAAACAAGTAGAGAATATTAATGCATAGTATTTTATACATAAAGTATAAAATGTTTATGACACTGCCTGTTACCATCCACTGGTGTTGTTTTAGCATAGCTGGGAAAGAGCAAATACAAAACAATACAAAAACAATTTCTTGGTAGCAATTAAGCTAGGTCTAAACATATGTGTAACATCTCTAGTTATGTACTGAATCAAATGAAGATACCAAACAGGGAGCCTAAAGATTGCTCATGCACATTTTTTCTTTTTCATGTTTGCAAGTAACATATATAAGAAAAATCAGATCCCTTCTTATTTGAGGAACATGGGTTCAAAGCTTAACATTTAAAAATTACAGCGCATGACTTAAAGAATTCTAGATATTAATGGTATGATGGAAAGAGTAACCTGAGCTTTCCTGAAGGCATTCATTATCCTCTAGATTATATTGACAAAGATGACTCATACAACATACTAAAAATAATTTGAAATGGAAGGTGTGTGTTTGGTTTTCTTTCTGTCCTACAGAGATTATTGTAGAGGATGATGACACTGGCTGTCATGTGAGACAACTAAATAGTAGGGGCAGGTAGAATGGCCTGACTTAGCTCATCATTTCAACTGAAGTGATTAAACAGTTTAGAATTAAGAATAATTTTTTTTCTGCTTTATATATATAAATACCTTGGAGCCCTTTCTCAGAATTGTGCTTCAGTGCCTCCTGAATGGTGTAAGGAGAGATGGCTCCTGCTCTTTGTCATTCCTGTGGCTCACTGGCTAAACATGGCCATCTGCTAAATGTTGGGGCTGCAGGCTGACAGACTCACCAGGCCATGTAAGTAAAAGTCTTATTCAAACCTTATTTTTGGGACCACACAAATAAGGACAGCTGCAGCTACTGACACCTCGAAACGTGACTTTGTGAATACTAAATATTGCCACAAAAATGGCAGGGAGGCTACTGGCATCCTTTTCAAGAGCTGCTGTCTGGTACAGGAGGGTTAAAAAGGAAAATTTGTGCACAGAGGCTTTGGATAATACAAAACAGTTTGCATCTGAGCTTCTCTGTGCCACATTTCCAACTCTGCAAAAGTTTTGTACATCCATTTAGAGCTGTTATCACTGATAATGATGATGACCTTGTTTTTCTCTGGAAGTGGAAGGTCCTTCTCACTGATGAGAAGCAAAGTGAGGTTCTAACTCTGGAATTTCACCTGGTGAGGTAGAACTGAGTAATGGACAGTTACACCCTATAGGATCCCAAGAGGATACACTCCACATATGAATTATATCTAAATTTTGCAGCCCAGACATTTTGCCTACTTGAAATAAGATCTGAACCTGACCAATAAATTCACACTATAATTTCTGTTTATTTTTCTGTGCAAGAGAACTGTGAGTTGTGGGTACAGACAAAGTATTCAGTGGAAACAGCAGGTGTGCACCTAACATTTTTCTAAAATTATTTAAACTACCAAACAAGAGAAACTATAATTCAGATATGTTGGTGGTGTGGTGTTAGAAATATATTGTAGATTTGTTTCACTTGTAACTTCATCAAGATAAGAGAGAAGTCTTTGGTATTTAATCATTATTATAGTGCATTATTATTACTAGAGTTTCAAAGGTACATCTTGTGAGATTGGGAAATAGCTGATCTCCATCCCATGTAACTGCATGTGGTCCCACATGAAACTGGAACTTACAGATGACACTGAGCAGGAGATTGTGAGAAGGATATATCTGGATCACATTTTAAAGCATCTTTACCTTCTACTGTGTCTTGCAGATGAGGCAGACAGCATCATCCTTTAGAGAAAATTGCTATAATAAGGAAAGTGTCTGGGAGTAGAAGTAGGATCTTGTGCAGATACTTTGGAAGGAATTTGGGAGAAAACACAGTGAGTGCAAAGAGGCAGCTTTCAGTAGCAGAGTAGGGAGGATGGGAGCAGGCACAATGCAGACAAAGATCCACAATAGCATCAAGAACTGATGAAATTTTTTCTTGCTGTATTGTGATTCAGAATCATCTATGAGCAGTAAAATTCTGGCATAATCTGGAGGATTATTTGCTGAAAAACTGTGTTGATGAATTCTCCCTATTATCCTGCATGTTCTTCATAATTTTACAGACAGTGTTAAGACCCTGTAACAGCATGGCCTCTAGGGTATACTGAACAACAGCAAGCAAAAGTTGAGACAATATACAACCACCTTTCAAAAAACCTAAACAGTCTTTGTGATTTTAAAATCCCAGAGTCAAAATGTAGGTGTTAAGTCAGAATAGCACATATTTATGAAATCCATAGTCTGATGAATTTTAAGTGAAAAATGAATGTTCTCTCCTTATATATGTCTATGTGCATTTAAGTAACAGCTACAATTCCCATTGGTGCCCAGACCTGTTATGGAGTTACCTTTCATTTCTCTTTGTTGTGGTTGGGTGGTTTTACAGTGTTTGTCAGTAGTACTGAACATGTTTATCTTTCAGGGCTGTATCAATAGATATTAGATTCCTGTTCACTACTACAAATATGGAAATGTGCAGACCCCTAGATCACACATCATTGTTTAAAGAGAGCCCTGGTTTGGGGTGCCTCTGGTTTTACCCCTCAAATGACACACCATCAAGGGCACTTGTTTTTAGAAGGTGCCTAGCCCAAATACATTAAAATCAGTACCTTTTGTAGTATCTTTTAATTATTTTCTTTCATCATTTTGGGCACAGAGGAAGAATTATACCAAAGAACAATTTTGAAGACTAGGATGAAAGCCTAGCCTTTAGATATTAAAGAAATTAAAAGCCAAGAATGAGCTTGCTTTTGCTTGCTGTAGCAAATGTTAAGTTTGCCAGTGGAACTGTATGAATACAGAACACTTCTCTTTATGCTCATGACTGCTGAAAGTATGTATGGCTCTGCAGAGCAATGTTGGGTATCAATATTGTATGCCTTTTCACTTTTTGTTAGAGAATGGATAATTTAGGTCTAACTTGAAAGAGCACTTGGCGCCAATGATTCTGATAATTGAAATGTATGAGAATTCTGTTTAAATACAGATCTAATCAGGATATCACTGGTAGCCCAAGTGAAATTCAGAGCACTCTAATACTTTGATCTATGAAGGTCTTTTCTAACAGGAAGGGGAATTAGTCTTGGTGGCTAAACAAACCAAGTTTGCTTTCTTTTATTTTCCTTTGCCTCTGACGTTTGTTTCTGTTTGAAGATCACTCCAATTTTATTCATTTTCTCCCTTTGTGTTCACTTCAAATTCCCCCTCTCCTGACTCTTCTCTGTGATTACTCAGATCCCTTCTTTTCTACAGCAGTGACCTGATACTGCAGTCTCACTCCTGTCTTGCAATAAAAAAATCTCAGCAGTAACATTATTTTAGAATAATAGAAGGCAGTTGCTTTATTGTAACTTAAAAATCGAGCAGTTCTATCTGTGCAAGAAGTGCAGTCTCAGCAGCTCTGGGTCTGGCCTCTATGGTAGATTATTATCTGAGCAGTTCCTTTTTGGGGGAGAGTACCAGGATGCCAGTCCACGGCTGACTGAAGCAGATGACCTCCTAATTCACCACATCCGGAAGGAAATCAGCTGAGATTTCTTGACAGTCTGTTCTTTGGTTTTCATTGCCTCCATGTGATTAATGTGTCCCTGCATCATTTTTTAGAAGTCTTTTCTCATCATTGTGCTTCCTTTGTCACGGGCTCCATCACACCACTCTTCACTAAAATACCCTACATTTGTTAATGACATCTCTAACTTGATGCTTCTATCGCTTTTGTAACAAAAAGGCTTTCCACTTCTGCTAGTAATTCCCATTTATGGGAAGAGAAGGATAATTCAATGGCTGTGGTACTTTCCATTATTCAGAATGACATAAAATTACTTCTTTTCAGTGCAGCTTGCTCTCTTTGACCCAAATTTACAAGGCCTCAATTTTGCCCAAGTCCCTGTGTTTGCTACTTACTCTTGACTGACAACTCCTTATCAACCTAGACCTTCTGAAGGATATTCAATAAAAAAGGACAAACTACAAATAAGAATGCATATTTCCTTGCCTTCTGTGTCAGAGTGGGTATATATGGACAGTCCACTGCTATGCTAGACATAAACAGTTTAGTTCAGAATGAGGTAATAGGGGTGTAAGTGGAAATCAGGTTGAGTCTCATCTTAGAGTTGTAAATTATTATTATTATTATTATTATTATTATTATTATTATTATTATTATTATTATTATTATTATTATTACTATGCTAGCTTTCTTCTCCTCTGCCTGTTTTACTGATGGATTTGGGGAGTCAAACCACAGAATTTAGCTTTATATGGAAATGTGAGTTTTATTTACAGGGCTTCAAATCTTTCATGTAGCTATACATCAGTTTGGTGGCACCTGATTAAATTCTTGCCATATAGAACCATTCTAAAGGGGAAGATAAGAGAATTGTAACTCCTTCATACACAGTTTGAATTTTGCTCCTAGGAGCTGTGCTATGGGAGACAAGTGATTTGGACCTAGACTTTTTTCCTTCTTTTCTTTTCTGCCATTTGTTCTCCATAACTATGCTGTATTATTGTCATTCCAACAGACTTCCAGCTCTGTTTACCTGAGCTGTTGTTGACAGGATGTTTGTTTTCTTTTGTTTTGTTTTTTAGTGTAAGGTTTATGGCATAGTTTGACTACTGCCATTTTAATGTCTGTGTCTATAGGGTCTTAATCACACTGAAATCTCTGGATCTCTTAGATTTACCAAGAGTTCTCTGAGGAAATCAGAATTGCAAAGGCTGAAGAAAGCCCTGGAGGCTTTCCAACTTAATTAGGAGTGAACTCCTTCCCTGTAAATGAAGTGGTTCTTTAAAATGACTTAGAGTCTCCATTGGCATCTTCTGACAGTGCTATGATGAAGTACAAAATATTATTAGAATGATGTTCCCCTCTTGTGACACTCTCTTTCTTCATATATCTTATGGAAATAGCCATATTTTGTGAGTACCCATAGCATTATTTTCCTTGTACTGAGACAGAGTAAGAAAAAAAGGGAAAAAAGAAGTTATATATATTTTTAGAAGAGTGCAAAATAACAGATCTCTGTAGCATTACAATCTGGACTTTTGTAATTTTGAATGCAACATTGTGAATGTGAAACAATCATGGGTGGAAGAGCTTTTTAATGAATGAATGAGATTAAATGATTTATAATAGACTTAATCTTACAAAGGGCCATTGTCTTGCTATATTACACATTTAAATGATGCTGCTGTAAAAGGCAAATCCTACATCCTAATATTTACTGTTTTATTAAACATCTTTTTCTGCAAAGATGATGTGGTTTTGTGCACTGGTCAGGTAGTCCTAGGTGCCACAAAATTGTGAAAAACTATTTTCCCTCAGGTTAACTGAGCAATACCAAATCTCAAGTAATGGCAGATAAGCTTGAGATAAGCACAAGACAAGCAGTTCATATTCTTCAAAATTTGCTCTAAACCCTTTTCTTTATGGAGGATTTCCCTATAGATCTTCTTCCCATGTCATTTAAAAAGCAAAATATTGCCCAACCTTCTATTTATATATCATATATCACACACAGTAGCACCAAAACACAGCTTTTCTTCTTCATTCCAAAGAGTAAGAGTCCCATTCCAAATAAGCCACATAGGCTCACCAGAGTAAACATGGAATATCTGCATGAAGGTGGCTGAAGTAGCCTGGATTCACACTGGTGCTGGGGCTCTTGCTTCTAATAGGTGACTTCCTGTTTGGAGAGTCAATAAAGAGTGAAAGGTTTTGTATCTTAATCAAATCATCATAGTGAAGTTTGTTAAATATTTTAAATTGAAGTTCAACTGAGGAAGAAAAAAAAGAAAATTTCAAAAGAAATTTCCAACACAGCTGCAGGATATATGGAAAAGCAGATGAAAGACCCACCCAATTGTTTTTTATTTTCCTATCATTAATCCAGGTATTTGACTGGCACAATTGGCAAAAATCAGTTCTGAAGATTCTTTTCCATGCTTTTCTTCATCTATTTCAGCAATAGGAGAGAAGATCAAGAAAAGGGAGAATGTGCAAGTTGCTGCTATCAGATGGTGCTAACTGAAGGCACAGGTCATTTTGCAGGGTGGACTGTTATCCAGTTTTGTAATTACAATAACTCCCTTTCTGGGTATTCTAGGTTCTCTTTTGCAGTGCCATTGGAGATATTTCTATTCACTGCATAATTCAGTGATGCCCAGCTGCAAAAATCAAGGAGACCTCCATCCAAATTTTGGGCCCAGTGTGCCAGCATGGATGTTCTGCAGTTGAGCTAGTGATCTGCTAATGAGTCTTTTCTAATTATTGATCCTTTTCTTGACTCAAAGCTGTTTGGAAACTAACATTAAACAGAGGTTTAAGTGCAAAATATAAAGGAATCTTATAGTCTGCTTCTGAAATAACATCAAATTATACATGAAGCTCATCTGTTCTTTCTCTGCAGTTGTGCAGAAAAGGAGAAATTACTTGCTTATTTCTGGACAAGAGTGTTTTAATAAAAAAAAAAGAAGAAGAATGAAACAGGGTGAGTTTAGCCATTACTGCTTTGATTGCTGCTGGCTCATTAGCATTGGCCACGCTCCTTCAGATTAGCAGTAATTAAACTGTGAAATCAGACCGATTGCCTTAAGCTGAGATACCATACCAGGCTGTCAAGAGAAATCACAGGGGATAAATCAAGGGCCCTGTGCATCTCAGATCACCCTTGGCATGGGTGAGAGTGTGAGAAGTGGAATAATGAGGACATTCAGTTTTTTGTATCTGGTGAACTCTCGGCAGACAAGCTTTGGAAGCGTTGTCATGACAATGACAACAGCAAGGATAAACTCTTACTCCCACTAGCTGTGGTTAATGAAGATGATAATGAAAAATTATGCCAACATTACTGCAATTTTTTTATTCCGACTGGCACTTGTAACCTTACGCCTAATGACACAACACAATAGTGACAGTAATTGTGCATTGATAAATGGGGTAAAGATGCCGAAAAAATGTCTGACTCGAAGATATACAAGTTTAGTTAGCTGAGTAATTTCTTTCAATAAGCATTTGCTTTGTTCTTTGAACTCTCACTAGGTGGTTTTGGACTGTGCATGCCAAAAAACATCTCTAATCACTTTTCATTGTTTACTAAAGAATAGACCCAGCAATTAAGGCAAAGAGCGCCTGTGTTTTATTTCTTCTAAGCAGAACAAACGCGATCAAGATAAATAACTGTAATAAAACAACAATACTTTTTACAAATTCTGAATGGGTTTACAAATTCAGTGTTTGTTTAACTGCTGGTTTCTGGGACACCCAGTTTGTCCCACTCCAAGTGTGAAGCTTTGGTGGATAAATCTCCAATTACATTATGTAATGGCTGTCTCACCCCCCCTTTGCCCCTGCCTAAATGCCACCATTTATTCAGATTGCATTAGCACTTACGTAAGTGTCTCTTTCAACCACAGCTCCTAAATCCTGCCACATGGGGGAGGATAGACAGATAGACAGATTAGATAGATAGATAGATAGATAGATAGATAGATAGATAGATAGATAGATAGATAGATAGATAGTCTGACTGACTGATGATATGTTATAAGGATATAGTTAAACCGTTGTAAAAACTTTCTTCTGACCTATCCCAGCTATCTGCATCCTTTTTCCTTCTTACATTAAACCTCTGATCAATCATGCTGACCCAGTCCAGGATGCTAAATGCACAAAACCTCATACTCTTTGTAGCCTCTTGGTTCAGCTCCCTGGTTACAGATGAGGGCCCAAGATGGGGCAAGAGAAGCAGCAAGAGCATATAGGCAAAAGTGGCAGTGGCAGCCAGCCTAACCAAAACCTTCCCATCCTACCTTGAAGCATGAGGGCTGTTCATGATGTTGTGGAAGGATCTGCACTGCAAACTCTCATTGCTTTCCAGCTAAGCACTATGACACCATAATCCTGAAGAGGCTTATGGAAGCTGTTCAAAAAGAGCTCACAGCAAGAATAGAGGCAGCCACCAGAGCTTTTGCAAGCACATCTCAGAGGGATTCCCAAAGGGCCACATGGCACCTCAGGAATCCCTCCTGCTCCCCAGGCCACCCTCTTCCCACTGCTGAAAGGTTGATGTTCTTTCAACAAGCAAGTGTGATACAGACAATAAAGAATAGCCAACTCTTTCAATTTATGTAGTGGATTCAAACTCTGCTGCAATCCAGTATCCACACTCCCACTTTAGAAGCCACACCACTTGGCTTTAAAGAATAGCCCAATTGAATGTGTGAGTATGCTACAGCACAATAACCTCTCTGGGATTAGACAAATAAATGCAAATGAATCATTTAATGCAAACAAATCACTTAAAGGAGTAAGTGTTGTTTTATTTACCCCAAAACTACCTAAAAGAATAGCTCTTTTGATCGCTTTAGTAAAGTGTTTGGAGTTTTTTTCTATGTAAAGTTCTACTGTTGCTCACCAGCGGCCTCATTCCATCAAAGCTTTAGAAATCTAGATTGTCGGATGTGGGATTTTTTTGTTCAATCACTGTTTGTTTTGTTTTGTTTGGTTTTAAGAAAAAAGATTAATCACAGAGCATTTGGAGGTGTATCAGATATATGAGGGTTTCTCCTTGACTAAGTGGTATTTGTCTTTTCAGTTCTTGAAAGGCAGTATTAAGACAGCACAGTAGTGTTTGTGATTCATGGTTGCAATTCTCTTTTTATTGCTGAACACCAGCAGTGAATAGGAGCTGCAGAAGGACACATTTCCAATTACTCTATCTCAGAGTTCCCCATTGCTTCTTAACAGAGACGTCTCTATCTCTGCAAGTGAGTGTAATGCAAAAGTTTATACAAAAATAAATGTGTGTGTGTGTATATATACACACACACACACACTGAAGAAAGATTTCTTTGCTCTTTCAGCTGTTCTGTCTTAAAGTTGATTCAGTGTCTGCTGCTCTGTTGCCAGTCTTGTCTCTAGAAGAATAGAGAGGATTTAACCATTAGAGAAAGGTATTACACAAAGCAATGTCCAAAGAATATTGAATGGTTTTTTGGGAAGAGATAGCCTGACTCTTGAAAGCAAAGTGGTGGAATCCTTGCACAGAATGACAGAAATGGCTTAGCCATGAAAGATGATATTTCCCTCAGCATGCAATAGGTTCAAGTAGGAAATTAGACACTGAGTACTGCTTCCTGAAGAGAAACTCTTTCCTGGACTGTGGTCTTTGGTCCTTTGTGACTTTGGGCCCTCATACTTGTAGTGGCATGAACCAAAGTTGGTGCAGGTGCAGAGGTTGATGCATCTCAAATGGAATCTCTGATCCTTCAACATTTACTTGATTATTTCTTCATAAAATGGGGTGCTGATGCAGGGGGAGCAAAAGTGTCAATTACATTTTCCTTGAGCATCTTTAACCTTTATCAGCATTAGTTTTAGGAGAGAATTTTTTAAAAAGTGAGACAGGAAAAACATCAAAATACTCTGCCTAAACATTAACACAGGGCACAGCTCCCAAATTGACAGAAAAATCAGTGCTAGGGAGAAGTCAGGAATAAAGGATCAAAAGCAGACACAGTCTCTGAAGAAAGGAGAATAACAGTACAGAGCACCATGCACTGAGTGAGTTTGATTTAAAGCATTTTAAAAGAAAACTCCATTTACTTTAGAGACTGACAAAAGTTTATACATTCATGAATGAGCTCTTTATGTATTTAAGAGGGATGACAGCAGACAAAGGGAATATTTGATGAATGTTAAGGCAAGATTCTGAAAGTCAGAGATCATTGAGAGAGGACAGAAGGTTTTGGCTTTTTCTTACAAATAGCTACATCTGTTTGGCACTTTGTGTTTCCATTCTGTGTGCTAGAATTGTGAGAGAACTAGAAAGGGTATTTGGGAGCTGAGTGAGGAACTTAAAAATATAAAAGGTTTAGGAAAGCTATGCCTCACATCCTTTCATAACTTGCTTTTCATCTTGTCCTATAATGGAGTACCCTGGCTAAAATTAGCAGCTAGCAGAGACAGGACAGTTGCACAGATACAAGGCTGTGACTTGAATTCATTGAGAACAAGTGGGAGAGAAAACTGAGGTCATTTTTATATACTTTTTGGGTTATATATTTTTTATTAAGGCTTTTGATGGTGATATTTATTTCAACTCTGCCCTGTGTCAAGGTCAACAGAAAAAGACTGGACACCTGTACTTCAAGGACATCCCTTTGCAGACTGATATCTCAGCAGTTTGAAGGGGCTGTCTGAGATACCCAGGTTTTAGTTTGTCCTTCTGTCCAGGGGCAGTAACTTTTGCAGAAAGATGGGAAAAATAACTGAGAGCAGTAATATCTATACCACCTCAGCAAAATTTGCTGAAGTTTATCTGCTACAATATATCTTTTCTGTTAAATCAGCAAATCTTGAGGTTTCAAAGTTCTTAATTATTTATGATGGAGTTCAACTTGTGTAAGACTAGGAGACCATACACCAAATACTGCAGGTAGATTTTTAATAAGATGACCAGTAAAGGTATTCAGATCCTCTCTTGCCAGACACAGTACTTACTTCTTATTTTAAAATATTCATTATGACCTCAGGTAAACAGAAGACAGAGTTGCTGGTGAAGTATGGTAATGAAGTATCATGGCACTGATGCTTACCAGACTTCAGGTAGCAGATGTAGAGATCTCTAGACCTGTAGAGTAAGCTGAGAACCAAAGCTAAAAAGGAGCAACCAGATTATATAAATCACTGATTACTCTACATCACACTGCACCAGTTCTGAATTACTGACAGTTAAAGAGATAATATTCCTGGCTGGACTGCTGTCAGCAGACCTTGTGCCATGTTAGGTAACATTTGCCCTACCCAAGTTTTGCTGCCATTGTTTCCACACAGGCCTTTTCTTCTGACCCCCTTTCTGTTCTCATCATGTAATCATTGAGTCACTGCACAGGGATGTTCCTGTCCCTCTTGAAATGCAAGGCCAATGCAAGTCACTCCATAGAGTCAAGGATGTTACACTGTCCTTTTTAGTAAACTGAGTTGGTGTTTTTCACACCCAGTAAAGTGCCAGTCTTTTTTTGTTTTTTCCTGTCTTGAGCTGGCAAAAGATATCAAAATACAGGATACCTCTGAAATGAGGAAGATGTGATTATCACAATCTTCTGCTTTCTGTGGTGTGCACCTGGGCCTGTTACCAGGACAGACAGTCCCTTGTCCCTTTGTGAGCCCAAACAGCCGAGGGTTGGCAGAAGTCACAGAGCAGGAAAGGCACTGAGGTTGGAAACAGCTTAACACAAGCTACATGTGGAGGAGGAGCCACATAAGCAAGCTCCTAGCAGTCATCAAACTGGAAATCATGAATACAAAGCATCACAGAATAAACCGAGTTAGAAGGGATTCACAAGAATCATCAAGTCCAGCTCCAGGCCCTGCACAGGAGGGGACAGGAGTCCCACCATGTACCCAAGAGCACTGTCCAAAGGCTCCTTGAGCTCTGTCAGCCTTGGTGCTGTGACCACTTTCCTGGGGAGCTTGTTCCACAGCCCAATCACTCTCTGGTTCTAGAGCTTTTTTATAATATCCAGCCTAAACCTCCCCTGACACAACTTCAGGCTTGGGTCCTGTCACTGGCCACCACAGAGATCAGTGTTTGTCCCTCCTCTTCCCCTCACAAGGAAGGACAGTGAGGTCTCCCTTCAGTCTCCTCCAGGCCCACACCAACTTGGACCTTAGCTGGGAGCATAAAATAACCGTGTGCTTGTTCATGGGATGTCAAAGGGAAGGATGGCAGCAGAGGAGGATTGTCCTGTGCACACTGTGCCAGGGCTGGAAATAGCGCTCTGAGCCTCAGTGTCTTTACCAGCCAGAGATCAGGGCCTCAGTGTCTTTATCAGCCAGGGATCACAGGGCTGAGGGCTCACTGCCATGGCTGCTGTGCCTCCCCAGCTGCACACAGCCCCTGTTGCTTGGGCCGACCAAGGCCTGTTCCCCCTGCTGCAGGTGGGTGGCCCAGAACCGCCCTGCCAATGTGGCAGCCCCTGAGGCCAGAGCCAGCGGGCAGGAGGAGCTCGTGGCTGGCACCCGAGCGCCCGCGGAGACGGCGAGCGGTGGCCAAGCTGGCAGCAGTGCAGGATGTCAGCGCCGTGCCCGAGGCTCGTGCCACTGTGTAAAAGCCTCCCTCAGATTTGCACATTTGGCAATGGCTGTGCAGAGCGTGGCTGTGGCACCAGGGCACGAGCTGCCTTGGCCTTGTCCCGTGTTGGGCTCCTGCCCACTGTCTGTGCTGACTTTGGACACTGGAGAGCAAACACTGTGATTTTCAGTGAGACTTAGGCCTTGCTCAGGTTTCAAAGTGTTTAATCATAAAGTAGAAAGGCAGTGCTGTAGCACTTAGAGGCACCTGTTTTGGTAGAAAGTTTTGGATAAGAATTGTGTACTTGTTCCCTTGTGATTCCTGCTTACCCTCCATTTCTTTCTTCCATATTACTCACTCCTTATTATGTCTAGCATTTAGAAGCCTAACTCAACGTTTTGTGATTATGTTCTAATTCTTGCTATTTAAGGTGTATTTAGTGTTCAGATTTCTCTGTTAATTTAAATTCCCAACACTCTCCATCATGTAACTTGCATGACCCTTCTCAACTTTTATATCAAAACTTCTGTATTGGTGGATATAACACTTTGGAAACAAACAAGAAATCATGATGAAAATTATAGTTTATTGCTTTCATATTCATTGACCCCAGTGATAATGCCTTTACAAAAATCATTTATTGTTTTCCTTATCTCAAATTTCTTCCTCCTTCTTCTTGCAGATACAGTTGCATAGAGATATTATAATGACATATTGTTATTTCACATTCTGGAAAAAATCTTAGATTTTTAATTGTTCTAAACACTGAAGGATTGAAGTTGTGAATCAACTGAAGCCAGTGACAGCTTTTGCTGTTAACTTCACACATTGGGATGTTGTCTGACTGCATTGTGTATTATTTACTTTTACATATTTAGGAATACCGCCAAACAAAAAAAAATTAAAGGGAAACTTAGTTCATAACTTAACCTTGAGAAAGAAATGTACCAACATAAAAAACGTGTTGTCCTCTTGGTTTTTTTCTCCTCTACTGGAACTGCCCCTTCCTTCAAGTAGAAATCAGCTGGTTTAGTGGTGGTTTCCAGCCAGTCCATTGTACAACAGAACACAGAGCTCTGCCCACTGGTAGCCAACACTTCATTTAAAAAGTTGTCTTTATCTGCCCCATGGGACTATTTGCGTAGCTAGAATTAAGCAACTGCTTGGAAGGTTAGGTCCCTTGGGAATGTTTTGCTCAGTTTTAGCTGTTTTGGCTGCTGTAATGTCTTTCTGGAGTTCTGCCCCAAAGCTAAAGTCTCAGACTGGGAGTTTCTTTTGGCAAGGATTTGACTACTTTCTAAAGTGGGCAGCATGTTGCATAAAATAGTCACTTTCTAACACTAATAATAGTTACCTATCAGATGTCAGGGGGGAAAATTGTAATTGCAGAATTGGTCAGTTGATCATTTTGGCAGAAAATAATCAAAACTACACATTGCCTTGTAGCTTTCTACCTCTGAATTAATCACTGTTGGCTCCCTTTAGTCAGTAAGAGAAACGGGCATTTTTCAGATGTGATTCTTCTGGCCTATTTTAGATATCTAGTTTAGGACAAGATGAACTACAGCCTAGAAGTGTCTATTTCTCATTGCTGATTATAAAAGGAGTCTAGACATCTCTGGGAGAAGTAGGCAGCCAGATTGCAGATGTTTTTATTTGTCATTGTGTGTCTTCATGTGGCATGGGTGACTAAAAAGGCTTCTAAGCTCTATTTTGTTAGAATTATTCCAGTACAGTAAATTTAAGCCTCACTACTGAAAATGAGAGATCTTTTTATAGGTTATTATTTTGTAGATAGCAATTAACCACTCAGAAGAGCTGCTAGCTTTGACACGCACATGCTCAGCCACTTCATGCTTTAATGTTAAATTATATTTGACATTTAATTTAAGCTCATATTGCCTTCATTCAAAAATAAACCCTACTGCATTAGTAGTGAGAAGGTGGAGGGATAATTTTTCTCCCCAAATTCACACTCAGTGAAATCTAAACTGATTTTTCACGCTTAGTTTTTCAAGTATATTATGTGCATTCTTCTGAATAGGTCTGTGCAATTGCTTCTCAGATGTGAGGGAAAGAAATCGATGCATCTTTTTTAGTGAGCAATTACAACATAAAAGTGTATTTTTAATAGGTGCTTTGAAGGCTGCACATACTGTGTGGTTTGTTGCCCCCTTGAACCAATTGTAATCAGAAGTGACATAAACCATTATTTGCTGGGCAAAGCTGCACTGATTTTGTGGTTGTACCAGTGCATAATGTGATCTCTTTAGTCTTATACATTAAACAGGATGAAGACTTAGCTGACTGACACAAATGTAATGCCAGGGCACAGGAGGAGCTACTGCCTGGTGTCCTGCCAGTGATATTTATCCTTCCTGAGTGGCAATGGAGAGCTGTCCCACCTCAGGTCTCTCCTCAAGGACCTGAAAGGATGCCAAAGGGAAATGGATTCTTCCTCAGGCTAGTGTGAGCCACAACTTAGGGCTTTCCTTTGTAGGGAATATGTCAGTCCTTGGGTCCTTCCTCAGTCCTTCCTCTTGCCCTTAGAAGAGCCAAACCACGCTTAATATTGATTTACCTTTTACTTCACAGCTATTGCATGTCACAAAACATGCTGCCATTCCTGGCAAAGAAGCAAAATCTCTCTCCTCTGGGTCACTGCAGCAGCTCTGATTGAAGTTTGAAGTTGGTATCCTGAATGCTGGTGTCTGTGAAAGACCCCATGGGTTGCTTAAGAGCACAGTTTATTGAGCCAAATTAGAACTAGGGCTGCTACATTCTCTTCATATTTAGCTCTTCAGCCCATCTTGGCTGCTTCAAGCTTTTTGTGCACACCATGACCAAGACCTGCTGGGAAATCTTGGTAATGGTGAAACTCTTCCAGTGAGGTCTGCAATCATGAGATGCAAATGGTGATTATTTGAGGTAGCTGGTGATCTCTGGGAATGGCTTTATGCAAACGACAGAATCACAGAATTTCCTGAGTTGGAAAGGACCAACAAGGATCATCCAGTCCAGCTACTGGCCCTACACATGACAACCCCAGAGTCACACTGTGTGCCTGAGAGCATTGTCCAAATGCTCCTTGAGCTCTGTCAGCCTTGGTGCTGTGACTGCTGCCCTGGAGAGCTTGTTCCAGTGCCCAACCACCCTCTGGGTGAAAAACCTTTTTCTAGCATCTGACCTAATCTCCCCTGACACAACTTCAGGCCATTCCCTCAGGTTCTGTTACTGTTCATCACAGAGAAGAGATCAGTGCCTGCTCTTCTGCTTCTCCTCATGAGGAAGCTGAAGACTGCAGTGAGGTCTCCCCTCAGTCCCCTCTTCTCCAGGCTGAACAAGCCAAGACATCTCAGCTGCTCCTCACATGGCTTCCCCTATAGCCCTTCATCATCTTCATGGCTCTCCTTTGGGTGATCTCAAACACCTTTATAGCCATCTCACGATGAGGTGCCCAAAAACTACCCCCAGCACTTGAGGTGACACCGCCCCAGCCCATCCCAGACCGGGACAATCCCCTCCCTTGCCCAGCTGGAGATGCTGGGCCTGGTGCACCCCATTATTTTCAGTGATCAGGCGTCGCTACTACTCAAAAACAAAACAAACAAAAACCAAAATTAGACCCTCCCAGCATCAAATAAACCAGTGCAACTACAGCTCTTCAGCACATTTGTCTTTGCTGTTAAATTGAGTGATTTATCCACCTTGCAATAGACATTAGAATTAAGGGACATGGTCTTTCTCAGATGCAATTCATTATTAATCTTAATGGGATTATGCTTCAAAGACCACTAAATGCACATCTTCAAAGTACTTAAATTGCTCTCTATTATTACTTTTGACAATAAAATAAATAAAGCTTAGTTAAATTCTGCATGCTAAACCCAAATTACTTTTTTCACTCTGCCAACCAAAGTGAAACAGACCACTAAAAAAATCAAACAAAACACCAGGAAACAAAAACACCACGACCCAAACCCTCCACTCTGAACCTAAATGATTTAATAGATAGTGATTGACAAACAATCATAAAACTAAGTTGAAGACATTTGAAATTGCATTTTTTCATTTTAAATGTATGCGGCATTAAAAGTATGATTACAGGGAGAGAAGAATAAATATTTAACATCAAACAAATTTCTTTATTAATATAATTACATGGTGTAAAATGAATTTCCTAATATTCCTTTAAATAAATTTTAAAAATTCATATTGCAAAGCTAGCACTATCAACAACAGAATCTAGATAATAGGTAAATAGCTCTTTGGGTGGCACTTCCTTTAAAAACAGCAGTGAAAGCCAAAATTTCCATTTGTCTCTGTTTTCTAATGCAAATTCTTCATAAGCTTTGCACAGAATAAACATGTTCAAGCTGTGCCCTGGCTGTATGGAGTTGTGCAGCAGGGAGACGTTTTCTGATGGTCGCGCTAATTGCATTGGAGCTGGACTCTTCCTGGGGGTCCACCAGGTCACTGCACAGAGTGGCACAGAGGGAGAGAGGAGAATATCCTGGACAAATGGTGTAGAACATTGCAGCAGATAGACTTGCCAGATGCTCAGGTTATCCCCAGGCAGCCTCAGGCTGTGGTACGTGTCAGCCGCCCCGCACTGTGGTGTCTCCACACCTGCCTCAGGCACCTCCTGCCCACATCTCTGGGCCTGGTGGCACCCTCCTTTCCTCAGCCCTTGGGGTCTGAGATGAGGAGCAAGCACCTTCAGGGCATAAAAGAAACACATCTGCTTTCTGAAACAGCCGTGTTAGGGCTCAGGGTTTGTGCTACCCCAGCTCAAATGCTGACTGAGCCTGTCCTTCTTTGTGAAAAGCTGAAACAGGCTCCACTGCTCTGTCAGTGCACAGTCTGGCCCTGTATTTTGCAGCTTGTTCAGAAATGGAGTGATCTTTAGCCTTGTAGCAAGTTTCCACATGTTTTTTAACTCTGCACCCCCTGTTAGGGGGGCTTCAAGGAGTGACATCTCCTAATAGTAGAGATTTATACCCTGAATTTAATCTCTATCAGGAGACTCCTCTCTTTTGGGGCATCTGCCATCCAAACTCACGGCCCAGCTCAGTTCTTTCAGGTCTTCTCTGCTAACAGAGGCCTTAAAAGTTCAGCTTTCCCTTTGTGCCTGGGACTTTGTTTGCTCTGTTTGCTCTAACAAAAGACATTTATTCTGTTGGCAGGGATGGGGGTGCTGTTCCAATTTGTCCCCTTTTCTCCCCCCTTCAGTTAATTCAGTGGACTCTGTAGACCCCGTTGCCTTCCCTCTGACAGGGTGCTTGGTGTTACCCCCTCTTCCCAGCACCACCATCTTGTCTCTGGCTAGGAGGCAGTCATTTGGAAAGGCATTACCTTAAACTTCATGGGGAGACACCCGTACAGGGATAGTGCTGTTCTGGAAGATGTCTGCTGGTGCCGTCGATCAGTTCTTTGGCATTCAGGCCAGGTACCTGAAGCAGTGGTTTTATGAAGCAGATGGTAGGAGTCTCACCTTCAGCCCTCCCAGTTTCTTCCCCCACACACACCTCAACCCCACTCTAGCAAAAAACGCATTTAATTATATTGATGATGATTTTCCCCCTGGCTACCTGGGCACCTAAGAACATCTATCTTGGTCCATGGAAGTCTGTGTCCAGCTGCCGGCAACAGCAGGATGGAGTAGGGCCAGTGACACTTTGCTGATATATTTCCCCATATATATTATATTTTCTTCTGGTGATTTGAGGTCCAGGGACTTCCTGCACAAGAGATGGTATCTTTTTGTTTAATAGCCTTTAATGCATTTTTTTTTCCTCCCTTCAACTCAGCTCCAACATTCCCCTTGATATTGTGGAGGAGAGTAGATGTGCCATTCCCAAAACTCATAATGTTACATTCAGTTTAAAAAAAATGCCACAGAGCAGAGTGTAGATCCTCCCAATCTCAACAAGTTTCTTTTATTTTACATTTACAGCAGTCAGGACTCTCAAAATTGGTGGAAATCAAGCTGTTTGATTCAGTTGGTGTTGACTGGGGCACAAGTGGTCCTGCCTGTTAGTTAAACTCAGATGAATCAGAGTGAAAGACAAATTTTGACAAACAAGACCCAGAAATGGAGAAGTCTGAAAGACAAAGGCAAGGCAGGAGTGTGGTAGAAGGTGAGTAGTTCAGATATCAGCAAGATAGGAGGGGGCCTGGAAACAAATGCTGGCATTGCAGGAAAAACATGTTAGGGCCTGAAGCTGGTAGTCAAGGACTTTTCAGATTTCAGATTCTTAGGGTTTGTCCCATAGATACTTGGCTTTGGGTTTGTCTTAGGATTGTGTTTGGCTGACACGCTCCCTACCCACCTGGAAAGCTGGGTCAGCCCCAGCTGGTCTGTACAGCAACCCAGCTGGGTTGTTACTCACCCTACATCACCATCACTACCCCATCCCTACACACAATCTTTAGGCTTAAGTCAAACCCCCATTGATCTGGAGTGCAATTTTGACATGAGGGTTGTGTCTCTTTTAGGCCTGGTCAGTGGGATTTACAGCTACAAGCCCACATTTGTAACTGTTTGGGAATCAGTTTGGGCAGCAAGGCTTGCATTTAAGTGTTGAAATAGGCATAATTCTCCAAGTGTTCATTACCCCATGTCTAAAGTTAGATGAGTTGTGTGGTCTCACCAGCTCTTTAAATCAGAAATCAGTCACATTTGAGTAAGTTTTGGTGCAGAGATCAGACGGCTGAGATTGGACAGTTTGAGTATGGCATAAGGGTTCTCTCCATTTACACAGGTTTTATCTGAACCAAGTGACTTTAGATGTTTTAGTAAAGGTATTGAACCATCCAAGTGCATCTAGGAGCTCCTGTGCCAAGGCTGAATGTAGTATTTAAAATTTTCATCGATGCCTGGTAGAAGACAGTTGCAGTGGCTGAAGTCAGTGTAAAACAGAATATGTCTAAATGTGCCTGGTATAGAGGACATTTAGGTTTTTTAAAAAAAAAAGTCTTGTGTTTCTACTTTGCAAAATTTAAGAAAATGTGGTTTTGTTTTACTTTTTTTTTTTTTTTTACTTTGAAATGGTTCAGCTGCTATATATTAAAAAAAAAAATTTGGTCTGATCTATCAGCTTTTCCTTTATACTATAAATGATTCCTGGGAGGGAAGCACACCACAATACAAATATCAAAACTGGACTATTTGTCAGAGCATCTAAGATTTTTCATTTTACTGTGTAGAGAGAATATAACTGAGGTGTCAAAAGCACAGAGGAAAAAAATTGTTACTAAAAGAGCTTCAGTGAAAGTTTTGCATTTATTTAGGCAAATGGAAATGTGCACAATGAGTGCATAGAGTTGAACAGCTCTTGGACACAGGGTTGTTAACAAGTTTGAAAAAAACTGCATCATTAGGAAGACAAGAAGTAGGGGAAATCAGGACCTAGCTTTCTTATTTCTGGATATTCATGGCTTGTATAAATGTCAGAGGCCAAATAACTGACTTTTATTGGTAATAGCCTGGACTGTATTACAATGTGTATACGTGGTTGTTCCTGCAATATATCAGCAAGCTGCCACCCTGGGTCAGAGCTGGTTATATGGATTATAATGGGGTAATATGCAGGCTCAGGAGTTCTCTTTGGATGGGACCCTTTGTGCCCTTTACTTGTAAAACATATAGATATATGTAGTCAACTGCTATAATGAAGAATCATAAAACATCTAATTCAGCAGGAAATGTAGCATCTTCTGTTCAATCATACCATCACTGTTCAACAAATAGAAATTGAAGAAGAGACTTTTCTCCTAGTAAAATTTTCTTTTGTAATACATGCCTCATCTAGAGCATGTACTGGTGAGTCAACAGTGGAAGAATTTTGTGCAGCTTATCCAAAATCATGCCATATTGTGCTCTGTGCTGTAGTTTTCTGCTATTTCAAAGATCAGGGCAATTAAGATTGCTCACCTGTGATTAAGGATTGTTCCTCTCCACTGTTAAAGACAGCCTATTCCATTATGCTGAGGTTTGTCTGTACTGTTTCTTTCCACATTTATATTTTCAGTACATAGGTTTCTGATGGAGAAGTGCACATACACTCCTTAGTGCTTCAAAACCTATGGTTCCTGTGCAGTTATTAGTGTCCTAGCACCACATAACTTCTTTGAGTTGTTACTTCTAAGATCTTCCACTGTCTAATGCTAGGTAGCCTTACCTGCTGGAACTCATGGTCTTTCTTAGAAATGCTTGAAACCCAGGCTCTCTCTTTGCCCCTTAGTGTTTCATACTTTTGGAGTACAGGAGCTGAACACTTTCATTTTAAAGATGCCTTGTTCAAAATGAGGAAGCTTTCTGATGGAATCCATACAGAAAGGTACATGATCAGAGTTCCTGCACTCTCCATGGAAGTGAAATTCCCCCCAAAGCTGCATGGGAAGTGTGGGACTGTCAGTGCATTGGACCTGTGGGCACTGTCCTTGGTGTAACCTTTGGGCTTAGAGTTCAATATCACTCCCTATGCAGAAGAGAAGATGGAGAGAAAAGACTGCATAGAGGCTATTAAAGGGTGAGAAATCCTCCATTTCTGTTAGTCTTGACATCTATAGAACTGAGGTTAGATCCAGCACACCCAGCTGACAGAAGATTATACCTGAAAGAATTTGAGAAGCAAGTCAGTTTATGATACAGAAATATTTTTTTCTCCAATGCTAAACCACACTCAGTGCCTCTACCAGGCTTAAGGAAAATTTTACTGCTCCTGATCTAGAGCAATCTAGACTTCTCCTTTCTAATTATATATGTTCTCAGTGCACTGTATCTATACAGTTTAAAATTAAGACAGATTTTAAATCTAAAAATAAAGATGAGGTTTTTGAATAGTCTCAGAAAAGAACAAGTTATTTTCAGAACTCATTCAACTTTTATGATCACTTCCATGTAATAAATTAAATTTCTCCTAAAAATACTGATGTACCATTACCTAATTAAACTATTTCATGCAGTACAACCTCAGAAGCCTGGATGCTTCTAGATTCAATCTCTAGTAAATGTACCTTCCACTGATAGAGCAGGGAGTTTGGAAAATACCTGATTTCAAAAAGGGCTGCAACTGAAATTATGCTGTGTCTCATGCTAATACAGATCAGTCTGTAGAAATAGAAATAGATGGAAATAGAAAAGGTCAACTCAAAAAGAAGAAATTTGTCGTCTTGCCACAGGCCTTTATTTGCATTCCAGTTGAACCTATTTTGAAGATCTTTTTCTGTGAATCTAATGAAATCTTGTACAGACCTGTGTAGAAGTGTGGACTTCAGAAATGTCCAGAGGGCCCAGTGGAATGAGAACATCTTTCCTGGGGATAGGATTCAACCTTTCTCAGAGGAGGAGGAGGAGACCTGGTATCTGATTACATGCCAGAAATTTCCATGTTTTACTAGCACTTGGAATCAGGTTCTTCTGGGATCTCATGGGCTGTGCTCAGAAAGGATGGGTATGGGGCGAAAATTCTCCCAGAAAATAAATCAGCTGCACCTTGATGTCTTACCTATCTGATTTCTGCTAACTTTGCCTTCTCTTGGTCACAGACTCTGTAAAGGAGGTGTGAAGGCATCATAGAAAGGCCTCAGTGGCACCACCAGGCTGGCAAGGTTGCTTGCAGGTGACACAGCACAGTTCTGTGCTCAGGTGAGCCATCACCCCAGGTGAGCTTCCACAGCCAGGGTCAAGATGTAGCCCTCTGGCCTCTTCTGGTCAGACCAGGAGAGATCAGGTCTGGCTCTTGGCATCTGCACACCTCAAAGAGAGGGAGTACCTCCTAATCACAACCTGCAAGGGTAGTGCTACTGCAGTTCTTTTAATTTTAACATATTTTGTGTTTATAAGTAGTCAATGGCATGCAAAGATTAATGCTTAAAGCAGCATATGCTAGCTGATCGTTAGGAGTAGTGCTATTAAAAAGTGATAGTGCTCCAGCTATAAATGGATGCAATTTAATGGATAGTATTAGTAGCAGAGCTGTTCAGCTGAAGCCATGGCTAAAGGGACTCTGGTTTAATAACTTTCTAATTACATCTGTATAAGCTGGGTCACTTAGCAGCAAACTGACAGGTTTACATTTCTTTATATACTAGGTATTGCTCTGTGTATTAGCCCTATACTAGAATTGCAAATAGAAAATAATTGGGTTGCTTTTTTAGCCTCCCCAAATGGTTTAAATTAGTGGTAGTGCAGATCAACACAATGCCTTCATGTGTGTGATTTTAACCTTCATTGATTTTCACAGTTCCAGGGCAGCATGACATTGGCTGGAGAGCAATGCTGATGTGGTGGCTGCCAAGCTGAAAGGAGTTTAGGCAGTATTAGATTAGTCCCTGGTATTCAAGAGCACACATTACAGAAAACCAAAGGCTCAGTTCTTCAAATTCTAAGTGTTTGGTGTTATTCCTCAGGGCACAGAAATTTAGTGTCATTCTGTTTATGAATGGCTGGCAGCAGCTTTGCACAAAGGTTTGAAATCCCTGAAGGAAATTTGATGCCCAGCTGAGATGCATCAGGAAAGTTTTTACATAGGATAAGCAGGAAGGCTGCAGTAGCTATAAACAAACAGGTGGAGATTGTACCTACCATCTTCCACATATAGTGCACTTTAAATTGTATTAATTGCAGTTGTGCCTGTTACCATGACAGCTAGGTGCTGCAATTACCTCACACATCGAGGAACTTCATGCTTAGTACAGCATTCAGAGTCTACTTCCTGCTATTTTGTTTTTATTTTGCTACTTCTTTTGTACTTTGGAGAAGTATCGTAGAAAGCAGAGCAGAGATGTGCCTTGAAAGAAAAATGGCATCTTTATACTCCCAAGGCACTATGAGCCCTGTTTAGCCATGTCCTGAGGAAGCAGTAAAACATAATGATCTCTGTGGGGATCAAATGCAGTGACTGAGGCTGAGTTACCCCTTGTAACTGCCTAGGATGGCCAGGACTCGTGAGAAGAGCTCCTCAGTGAAAGGGACATGCTGCACTGTAAAATGACTTTGACAAAAAGCTTTACAGGGTGAAAGCCACAACATCCCCTCATCCAGAGGGATTAGCCTGAGGTCTAGCTGTGAGCTTCTGCATAATCTAGGCATTTCAGCTTCAGGGTAAGGCCACAGCAAAAAAAAAAATATATTTAGAAAGAATGTCCTTTTCCGTTGGGATGCTTTTGAATTGGAAAGCTGGTTGCAGTAACCAGGTGTGCTGGGCACTGGGGTATCAGAGCAGGGCAGGGACCACAGTGCTGCAAACCCAGAGACAGCAGAATAGGAGAGGGAAGGAAGCTCACTCACAGTGCTTGAGAAAATACATCTGTTAATCCCTTCTTTAAGGTGTTAAGCAGGCTCAGCTGTCATGCAAGCCTTGTGCTGGTGATCCACTACAGCATATTTCCACAAGTAGCTGATTTGAAGCTCACTTACTGTACAGTAACACTTTGAAGAGTGTTGTAAACAAAGAGGTATAGAGTAGGCAACATCCTCTGGGCAAACATGAACCCTTTAGACTGAAGCTGGAGATTCAGGCATTTACACCCAACCAGCAACAGTTCATGGATCAGGTTTCCAACCTGCCGTAGCAGCAGTGCTGTTTTATTTGAGTCTGTCAGCATTTTCACATCATAAACCTCAGTATTGCAGTATATCTCAGCTGTTTCTAATCCCTGAGAACTGAGACTTGGCATATAAATTGCTAACCCATATATTAATTTGTGTAGAAGAGGATAAAGCTATGTCTAAGTTATACAACAAATTATATTGATTTTTATTTCAGTTACACACACACTGTCTGCCAAAGTGTCCTGTAAAATATGTTTTCACTACAAGGAATTGCATGTTCATTCTGTTTTACACGAATTGATGTCTTTTATATTATTTTAAATGCTTTTGAAATGGCCATTTTGTTTACATCAAATATTCTTTAGCTAATATTCTATTTTGTACATCATCACTCACTAATATTAGAATGCCAGCCGTGAAACAAATGTAGACCCTTTGGCTTTAGCCTGGTTCTTAATTTACTTTAAAGTTTGCTAAAACTATATTTTGAATCTGAAAGCCATGTATCACAGTATTTGCTGATAAAAATGCACATGTCAGTGAGAGCCAAAAGATTATTATTGTTCAAATGTCACAGCATTCAAATACTGGAGAGATTTCTATCAGAAATAATAAAAATACATTTTTTTAATCTTGGGTATTTACAGAACATTGGTTATGTTTTTGACCTTAATCCAGTTGCTGGTACATGTTTATTTACCTGTGTGCTGGGAGGGGACTTGATTGATTATTTCTTTAAAAAGGTGGAGGAAAAATCCCTGGCAGACAGAAAAAAACCTCCAGCAAACAGAAATTATGTACTTAGGATATGCAAAACATATGCTCCATTCTGTATATAATACTGCACTCACATGATAGCTTCACAAAATCAAATTTACTTCACCTGCTTTCTAATGAATTTTTCTGCATTCTAAAGAGATAGTGCTATTGTAGCCAGAGTGAGAAACATTTGGTATATCAGCATATACCAGTCCAGAAGCCACTGTGTTTTCTCATGACTAGGGAGCTTTTACAGAGATGTGAATTCAAACATCACAAGTGTGAGAAAAGTCAGATTCTCTGCTGATCTAAATCAATTGAGGGCTTCCTCTTTCCCCCCTCAACCTGTACTGCCCAAACAGACTACCAAGAAATAGCAGTTTTCAGCTGAAAAAAAAAAAAAATCACATGTCAAAGTCTTTGGGATGAGCTGTCAAGTAATGGGTGATCCTGAGCTCCAGGTACTGTTACTTAGCAACTTCTAAGAATGGATTAACCTTCTGTGGGCATCCCTTGCACTGCTTTATGTACTTGTTCATACACACAGGTGTAAGTCTCCTGCAGATCAATCAGAGATTTCCCTGAAGGAAATCCAAGTCTTGCCTTGCACAGCCTGTGCAGTGAGCTGGGTGCAGCTGAGACAAACTGAGCAGCAGTCCCAGCACAGCACAGTTGATCTGCATATGTACCTCTACAATAATGCAGATGTACCTCAAACACCTTTTCCATGTATAGATCATCTTACAGGGCATAATCCAGGGCTTCACTGCTACAATCACTCTTAGTTAAATGTGTTTCAATACATGTGGTAATGTATTTGTCATAGCACATAAACCAGAATAGCCTGATAGGTGTGCAGTTACTTTTTCTCTCAGATTTCCAGGCTATGCTTTGGTCAATCTCACCAACTGTTTAAAAATCCTCAGCAATAAGCCAACTCTCCTTTTCTTCTGCTGCACCCCCAAAAGAGTGTACTTTGGAAAGTCATATGTGGCAAACTGTGTTACATAATAGAGTGTGGTGTGGAGACTGTTTGAAATGATACTCACCTGTAGGTGAGCATTGTCTATGATATTGTTATCTGCTCTTCTGATGTAAATATAAAATCCCCATGAATATTAATGGTAGTTTCTTGAGAATTGTCTAAACAGGAAAGAACAGACACTACAAAAATCAATTCATTTGACTTGACTGGTAAAATTCCTTCTGCTGTAGTAACATGTCAGAACCATTCTTTATCCCTTAGAACAAAATTACTGCTTTACTTTTTATTATCTTTTGTGTAAATACTTATATTCCCCATATTAACTTTCACTTAACATTATTTGGGGTCACAGAAATGGTGATTGGAAGGGACATGAGCAGTCCTTGGCCAAACTCCAGTTCAAACTGCAGCTGCTGCTAATGAATTCTCAGATCAGTCCTGGTTTGGTCCTCCTAAATCTTGAAAACACCAAAGGTGGAAATTCCACAGCCTCTTTTGGGCTGTCCTAATCTCCCAGGCCATAGCTGGTGACCGCTGTCCCCATATGTCATCTACCACTGCTGCAGAGTTTGGCTTTGCCACCTCTGTCATTAACCCTTAGGTAGCTGCAGGGTGCTGTAGATTGCCCTTTTAACCCATCTTTACCAAGAGTTTGATTAATTTAGGAGTACAAGCATTCCTAATGTGCTTTTTGTTCATGTTGTTGTTTCTGGCCTGACTGTTCAATTGCTGTGTATGCTCTGCTCAAGCCGCTAAGGGGAGTTTTCTCTTGGTACAGCTTGTTCCCACAGTTTCCTGTACTACATGTTTTCTGGTGCCTGTGGGGAACACAAGGCTAAAAGCATCTGTGCAATCAAAAGGTTCCTCCACCCTCTGATAACTGCTTTCAGTAGGTGGAGATAAAGATTTCAGTCATAGCAATAGGAAAGGCCAGGCCCAGGTTGTAAATGCAAGTTAAGAAGAACACCACAGTAATATTTTGCTCATCTGTTTTGGCACAGAAACAGTCAAGAAAGATTAGGCTCCAAGGCTTCCTGCCTTATTTTTCTCCCGGCCTTTCATTAACCTGGATGGCCAGCAGGTGATAGCAATTTATGCAAATCCTTTTCTCTATACAACATTTTACCTTTTGACAATAAGCAACCAAGCAGATGACACAGCTACAGACAAGAGGGTTTTGAAGACCCAGTTTAAAATCTGAGATACCATATATTTTTCAAAAGCTTTTCTAAGGATAAGATAAGGGTATAATCCCTTAGTTTGGTGCAAATATTTTAAGACTTTGTGTTTCTAAAATCCAATTTGAATTAGCCTTGAAATTTAAAGCTGTTTATGTCTGCTGAACCAAAAGGCACTGTGTGATGCATACAATAGAAAGTATTGTACAGTTTCTCTATTTCTCCTCCCCTTCTGACCTTGTCTATAGTATTTGCCAAGAAAATCACCCAAAGGCAAAATGTCATAACTTCAGAAAAAAAAAAATTTAAGCTAGTCCCTTTGCAACAAAGGACTTACAAAGCTTCCTTCTCCTTAGGCTTCTATAGTCTTACAATTTATTAGGAACTCTTTGTCATCAAATATACTTAGGATAAACTTGACATTTTGGGTGAAGTTATTTCTAATATCATGTTATATAAAATGCATCTTGATGTTCAGAACAGCTTGGACAAGTCTGCTGAACCTTTGAGAATCAGCACTTTGGGACTCTGCATGCTGATGTGACTTGTGAGAGGAGGGCCCAGCATATAATGAGATGTTGACTTGCTCTCACTTCAAACCACACATTATTTGAGAATCAAGAGGAAAAGGTTGGGCAAACTGTCATGGATTCCTTCACTCCCAATCAGCCTGCCTATACTTTTGCCTGAAATGGGCTTCTCTGTCAAAGTTTGCCTACTTTCAGGATCTATCAATTGTTCACAAAACTCCTGATACTTTAGACACTGGAATAAATTACCTCTTTGTGACTTAGATTATTGCTTTAGATATAATGCAGCTTTAATTTCTCACCAATGTGATCAGAATAATGGCGACACAATTCATAAGCACCATTTCTGAAAGTAACTTTCTTCTATGTGTTATTAGTTTAAAAAACTCACAGTAATGACAACTAGTTATTAACCAAGCCTATATGTGAGAAGTTCACCATGCAGATTACTCATTCGGTGTGTAGGGTTTGCAGATCCAGTAGATGAACCATAAAACTGACCAGGAACTGCCTAAGGAAGCCAAAGAGGTTTAAGTCACATATATTTAAGGAAACACAAAAACAAATCAGGAGATCAAGATGGGAATTAAAACCTTGAACCTTATTCTACTTGAAGATTTTTATCCACCAGACAGATTTCAAGAAAAAGAAAGCAATAGTAGTTGGAGACATTGTCCATGGATGTCCATGCCTTATCTTCTGACCTGTAGATCACCAAGGACATGGGACAACCAGATTCAATTTCCATGTTTTGAGAAATGTACTGACATGTCTGGTCTCCTGGAAGTTTGTAACTCACCAACATGTTCTCATTCTTTCTTTCAAGCAGTCCTGTTGAAGTTGCTCATGGAGTAATTAAATGATTGCTGGGCTACAGGGGGCCAACATCATAAAATCATATATTCATGGACTGATTTGGGTTGGAAGGCACCTTAAAGATTACCTAGTTCCAAACCTCCTGCCAGGGGCAGGCACAGAGGGGGCACCTTCCACTAGATCAGGTTGCTCAAAGCCCCATCCAACCTGACCTTGAACATCTCCACAGCTTCTCTGGGCAACCCATTCCAGTGTCTCATCAACCTTATCACAAAGAATTTCTCTCTTATATTGCATCTAAATCTACCCTTTTTTAATTTAAAACTGTTACCCCTTTTCCTTTATTAGAGTTTTTATCATCTTTTTAAAATGCCCCCTTTAAGTACTGAAAGGCCACAGTAAAATCTTCCCAGTTTTCTATTCTCCAGGCTAAAAACCCCAACTCTCTCAGGCTTTCCTCATAGGAGAGGAACTGCATCCCCCTGATCCATATGTGTCCATTGCTAAACAAATACACATGTGGCTAAAACAAGATAAGGTAGGAAACTGTGGCAGTGCCTTTGAGGCCTTTATAGTGGCATCTCCCTAAGTATTTTTTTTATTTCAAAATTCATTTTAGCATGGATGACAATGTAGACCCTATCCTGGGTGTCAGCAAATCCCTTTTAAAAGTTGCAGGGATCCTCCTGGCAGAGCACAATGAACACACCTGCTATCTGCTTCCTACATCTGTAGGAGATGCTTCTCTTCAAGGCCAGTACCTGGTACAGCTACTTTGGATTAAACGGCAGAGATGACCTACAAACTGGTGCCTTAACAAAAGAGACCCTTAAAGCAAATGGATAATCAACAAAGCTTTATTTACAGGGTACCAGGCCATTATATTAATGTTTTAAATATATGGCTTTTTGTCTCGTTCATCTGTGCCCACATGGGAAAAAATCTGTAATAAGTGTAGCTGCCTAATGAAAATAATATGAATAAGAAAAAATCTTCTTAGCTTTAAAAGTAAATGTCATGATCTATGTAAAAGTTAGTCTTTTGATACTGTTTGTGAGACCAACATCTTATTGAATTACCTTTGTGCTACTTTTCCACTCTCTAAACCTCACTCTTCAAAGCTTTGTGACTGCACATTGCTGTGTGAATAGGCTTATGGATGCTATGAACTCTTAACAAAAAATCCATTATAATGATACTTTGCTGTTTCAGGGATATTCACTGTATAACAATCCTAATGGTTCTGGTGAAGCAATAGGTATGGAAATGCTGGGTAGAAGATAGCTTCTCCCTACTTGAGTTGCTATATGAAAGCTTCTGGCTCTGGTTATTGATGATCTAACCACCTGCAGCACTTAAACTTGCTTTTTACTTTTGTCCCCAGCAGTAGTCCCATTGCATTCAGTAGGACTGCATACATGATTAGTCTGATCAAGGTCTAATTAGTGAAAGAAGTGCAGCCACTGGGGCTGCAGACAGAAGGCTTGCCCTGAGCCTGTCTTCCAGACACATTTTTAACCCCTGTACCTTTATCCATGCACCCACACAGGCACAGGCTGCGTGCAGAATGTTATTCTGAACAAGCATTTAAATCCAGATGTAAAATAGTTTCATAGTTTGCATCCTCTGGAGAAACAGACAAAAAAAATGCCAGTTTTGATTCTAGAATATTTCAGCAGCCTAATCAGAACCATTTGGTGAATGCAGAGCTCCCTTTTAAGGGGAAAGTAACAAGTGAATATTTATTTGTTCTGCTTTTGAAACAAGGCCTTCTTCAGGCAGCAGTTAAGGGCTCAGTTTCTCCATGAAGTGATCAAAGTTGCTCTGGCCCCATGTGGAGCCACTGGAGAAAGAACAAGATATGTATCCTCAAAACACTTTAGCCCACAGCCAGGGCAGACTCATTATTTTCCATAGCCCCAGTAGCCTACAGAAACTAGTTCCCCAATTTAACCAGTCAGGGAAGGTGCCTCAGGTTGGATAATCTCAATCTTTCAGGTCTTTTGCTGCTAAGGTCCATTGCAAATGCACACTGATGGTAATGATTATCTGCAGTATTTAGCACTGCATGTTTTGCAGTAGAAATAAAAAAAATAAATAAAAATAAAAAGCAGTGATTGAGTTTTGGAGTCTAATATGCCAAAGGTGCTTTTGTCCCATTTCCTAATGTGAAAGGATATAAAAGGCATTTAAGTTCTTGGGGAATTATTAAATGAATGTTTTAAAGGGTTTTTATTTCCCTGTAAAAACTGTTACTGTTTAAAAAAAGTATTCCAAACTAAATTTTGATTCTCACGCTCGAAATTATCATGCAGATGTTAAATATTTGAAGTAGGTAAGCACTGGGAGTAAACTAATGGAACAACTGGGAAGTAGGAGGGTTGGCTGATGAAGTCTCATAGTACAAATGTACATTACATGGGTAACTGCACCAAGATGACTCCATAAATCATTCTGTTCATGAAAATGCTGGTGAGTCCTCAAAGCATTGTGAGCTTTTGTGGGCACTGAAAAGTCATGCTAAGTGAATATTCATGATTTGGTGTTGACAGTGACTTTCTTTCCAACCTTTGAAAAATTTTACTCATTCAGGATAAGGAACATAATCCTGTGTTAATTAAATGCCCAACTAAATGACACAAATTGTGAGTATGTAATAATTAAAAGGAAAAGTTCATAAAATAGTTCAGATAAAAATTTTCAGACTCTGAATATTTGGAAAATATTTATGAATTATAAATGAACAGCTAGAAAATTAATTATTGACTTGTGAATTATTTACTAACCAGAACAGATGTTAAAGTTCTGCATTATTTATTATGATGCATTTATTTCAGTGCTGAGTATAACCTATGAAAATAATAGTGATATTAAAACTGTATTGTTTAAACAGGTTGATCAGTTGTAATTATTATCCCTATTTAACAGGGGAGTCGACTAAAAAACACAGGGAGGGAGATTTTCAAAGTACCCAAGGGGTGAGGGTTCCACAAGTCTAATAAAAATTAATGAGAGTTGCACTTCTGAATCCCTCGGGTGCTTATGAAAAATCTTTCATTGGGAGGTTAAATTGCATTCCCAGGAGAAGTCAAGAGCTTTAAATAGAGCTGATCCCAACTTAAATTTGCTACTCATTGTATCTGATGTCTCCTCTGTTTTGGGGCCAGGTGTTTTTGTCATGGTACTGGAATGTAAGAGTCATTAGATACCAGGCTTTCCTGGCTAGAGCAAGCAGTTCATCCCTCTGACCCACCTGCAGGTAACAAATCCATTGTTCAGATATTCCTGTGTTTGGGGTTTGCCAAGCCATTATTATCCCTTTATTTTTTTCTTTCTCCCCAAAACTGCATTGAAACTGAAAGGTCTTTTTGTCATTTTTTTCATGGAACTAACTGTCCCTTAGCAGCCATCTCATTAAACTTTACATTTTTCATCTTATGGGTGGAGTTGACTTTGCATATCCATGACATATTGTAAGATCTGAGGAAGATTATGAAATTGCAGTGTTGGCACTGCAATGATACAAGGAACCATTCAGCCATCCTGAAGATCTGTTAGAATCCTCAGACACAAAACAAACACCCCCCACCAAAAATTAAAAAAAATAATTTTTGTCCCCTAGTGCTTTGGGTTTGGTATATTTCACAAAGACACCTTTGTTTATTCCTGCTTTGTGGCATTTGTTACAGGAGTCTGTCTGAACATCTGCCTATCAGCTGTGATATTTAAATTAACTGCACTGTGTCCCTCTTGCTTATTGTTCATCCAGGGTAAAAATACTTGGAAAATACTTGCACATCTTCCTAGATTTAATTTTATTTTTTCTGTGCCTGGTCCTAATTTCAAATTTTTGTTGTTAGTATCCTATCAAAGTCTTGCATTAAGCTTGGAGATCTGACCTTACATTCAGTGAGCTCATGTTACTTGTGTTTGCTAGAAATCCATGCAGACCAGAGGCAGCTCTCTTTGGTGGTCCCAAAGGGAAGTTACATTTTCTTCAAAAAGGATGTGCCAGTTTCCAATACCCACCTATAACTTTTCTGCTTGGGCCACGAGCAGAAGAAATGTAGAAAATGGCTATGTAGAAAATGTAGAAAATGTAGAAAATGTAGAAAAATGTAGAAAATGGCTATGATAGCACAAGAAAACCTGTATATGTGATTTTTTTTTCCTTCTGTTACAATCTTCACCATTTATATGGTAACTTTTGGCTAAAAGCTTGATTGCATCTTATAAATTTTAATGACTTGATCTCTACAACAACCTTGTGAGGGATTGAAGTTCTGCCATGTCCATTTTACAAACAAGAAAACCAAGGATCTGATAAATGTAATAACAAGAAAGATTATACCAAGTGTCATGGGCAGACATGGGAAGAAAGCTAGAAACTCAATGCCCACTTATCACTTTACCTTCCCAAGGTCCAAAGCCATATGGAAATCTGTAGAAAAAAAAACACTTTGCTGACATTGCTAGCTCTGGAGGGCTTTTTATGCTGCTCTGATGAGATCTGGCTTGAATCTGAAGATGGAAATCAGCCTGTCCTCTTCCCATTCATCCTTTCATCTCCATCTGACCCACTGTGTGCCAACAAAATACTTTCGTTTGAAAAGGAGAGGATAATGTATGAAATTAAATATTTGAATTTGGGGATGAGCACCTTGGAGGATTCAGAAAGGACTGATAAACCCTGTACTTAAGAAAGGTATTGATTTTCCCCCTCCTCTGGAGTAGGTGTCATGGTACCAGCCCCAGCTGTGGATTTCTTGGTCCAGCTGTGTGATAGTTTTAGGCCAGTGTGATTTGCCTTGTTGGCCAGGCCCAATTGAGTTTATGGGTTTATGGTTTATTGAGTCCCAATCAGCCCATAAAATCCACTATTCCCCTTCTATCTGCCTAAATGCCCCCAGATTTAGCCTATACCTACCAATAAAAGCCTGTGATATCAACCTCAAGGCTTTAAAATAAACCTGTTGTTGTTGTGCTGACAATATTATTAGGCACATGTAAGGTAATAAATAAAAAGTTTGCATCTTTTATTTTTCCAGAGGTCTCTGTAATCCTCTTTAACTTAGGTTGTTAAAAAAAAAAAATCCCATCTTTTCTTTAAAATCAAATGGAGGCCTATTCTTATTGAAATGAGGTGCATAAATCATTCTGCCAGGACAAGTTGTTCAGAACTGATCATCACAATAAAATAATAATAATCTGCTGTAGAGAAATTAGTGTGAGCACACATTTTCTTCTGTGAGGGGCAATAGTGATCTACAGTAAGAAAAAATTCTCTGCTGGGATCCTTTTTAATAAAGAGAAGCAGCAAGACACTGGAGAGGTGTTAAAAACATAGCACATCTTAGTCACAGGGTTTAAAGCTGAATTCCAACAAAAGAGATATTAAGGAATGGTTTGGTGTTCCTCTAAGTAAAATCTATTTGCACCACACATATTTCATAACCATTTAGAGAGTTTTACTGACAAATAGATTGATATTAATATTTTAAATTAATGTATAACTAAGAGTCCTTGATTTTTCTCAATGATAAATAATCCAGCAGTTCAGTAGATGATGAATGTCCCTACTCTGAGAAGCTTGAGAGCTGGCACTCTGAGGAAAATGCATAATGCAGCTGCTGCCCCGAAACCTGGGGCTGAATTCAGTGCAGGATTTAGGAGCCTGCATCCAGAACTGTAGTCCAGCTGCCCTCACTTCTCTCTGCCTCAGTTATACAGATCTCTGTGTGATCATGAAAGTCTTGCAGCATTTGTGTTTGGTTTCTTCAGTGGTCACACGCAGTCAGTGCCTGGTGAGGGCAGCCCAGTGCCTTTGGGAAAGCTTGGCTGCAGCTAAAGAGAGCACAGCATCCAAGTGATTCTGTGCATGTATAGGAAAATATCAACTTTTTAAACTGCATCTGCAATGATTTGTGTTATCCATATCAGGTCTCTCTGGCAGTGAGCCTGGCTGGCCAGTGTTTCTGCTCAGAGGTGGTGATGGGCTCCAGCACCCATCTCTGACTGAGACCAAAGCTGTGCTCAAGCTCGAGCTCTCCCCATTCCACCCTTACACAGTTTTCTGATGCATGAATCTCAGCATGTGACAAAAAGTCACTTCTGGGTCTGAGCATGGGCTGAGAGCAGCTTGTAGAGGCACAGAGGATGGTTCTGAGGTGATGCTTTCTCCAAGTGCCTTGATGTGCTGGAGCAGGGCTGGGCTGGAGCTGCAGAGCTGCCTCCTGCCCTGCTGCTCAGCGCCGTGCTGATCTCGGCTGGGCGAGTTCCTGGGAAGTCGTGACTGCCCTCCCTCCGAGCAGCATCACGTCTGCTCCCAGCAACCTTCCCCCTCTCTCCTGAAAAAGGGCACAGCTCCAGTGCCTAAGGAGCCCTCCCCCAAGGAAACACCATCAGGGAGCGGGAAGGAAGGAATGCCCCCAGCTCCGAGCAGCAGGAGAGGAGCTGCAGCATCCCTGCAGCCTGCAATTAGCAGTGACCTGCTGATGCAGCCACAGCAGCCGATGGAGCAACGCTGGCAGTTCGGGTTTCCTCAGCATAAACCTGAGAGACAGAGTAGCTCAGCCTGTATGCACCCCTCAGGGAATACACCCTTGAAAATTATCATTTGTAATTGTAGCTCTAAACCATACACCAAAACTGTGAGATAGTACAGTTGTCTGATTTCTTCTCCTTTAAGAAGCCCTTCAGATTTACTCCCTTTCTTTGCCACTGGGAAGCAATTTATAACATTATTGTTTTCTAGCTCTTGATTACAATGAGGTCCAGCTCTCTGGCCAAATGTAGAGTTTATTTTGTTTAACATCCATTTTGATAAATGTGTTAACAAAATTGCAATCAAAACTTTATTTTGTTAATACACTCTTGGGAAATTCTCTGCCCCTCCTTAGCACATCATTAATTAGACACAAAACCAGGACTAAAGCCTAACTTTTGGATCTCTTAATTCAGTGTTGTAATAGGGTATAAAGCAACAAAGCCTTCATAGTCTTGGATCCATAGTCTTCTTAAATTCTGTTATGCACAACAGTCAGGGCTCTGTAGGAAAGCCACAGAAGGACAGCAGCTTAAAAATAAATAATGACCTTGATGATCTGTTTGTTAGGTTTTCTGCTCATTTTCCTTCAGACTGATGAACGGTCTTTTAAAATCTAAAGTGGTATGGAGAGATATAAGATATAAAGATTTCAAAGATATAAGTGGTGAGATGGAATGCCAAGAGAAATTAGAAACTGGTCTGATATTCTAGTAGAATTTGTCTGATAGGGCAAAGAGTCAGAGCTTGTTCCAAAGCATCTCCCCTCTACTGCTCCATCAGCTGAAGTAACCTGGGCTTCAGAGTAAAAGCTTTGACAGGACCAAAGTCCTACCAAGGAAACTGGGTAATACTGTATTGGGCTGTATTTTAGCCCAACTCTGCATTGATTGCAATAACCAAGTGCAGTGGGGAAATTTCTTGTAAAAGAACCCAATTGTAACAAGAAGTTCTATTGAAAGAAGAGCCAAATGAAATGGTTGGGATGAGAAGTCATTTGCAAGCTTATCCCACCTCTTGTTTCCATGTGGATGAATGCTCAAACTCATGAAGAGTATGCAGGATTTGCAGGATTCACGGGATTCATGGATAAGACAGGAGAGTTCTGGTCTTCTTCCTGAGACATTTCCCATTTTGAGGGACTACTCAAAGTGAGAATGGGGATCTCTACAAAGAAGCTTGATGTTCTTGTTTTAAGGCACTCATGTCATATTCCTGTCCTGGAGGACTGGCTTTTCTATAAGGCTGGGAGGAATCAATACACAGCCACTCTTCTGCCTCTCTGATGCAAGGGGATCTTTGAGGACCTGCCTACCCCAGCCCTGGTTGAAAACTGCAGTGTCACAAAGAAACTGGAGTGGGCCAAGATCCAACACTCACTCATGGATGAGATAAACTGATACAGAAAGATACCATTTTTCTTTGCCATACATATGATAGTCATGTTTCCAAACCCTGCAATTTCAAAATTGTGTAATTTTCATATAATGGTAATCATGGTTGTTACACTGTGTTATGTCTAGGGGGAAAAAAGGGTAGGAAATTTGTTCTGTGTGAAACTGCCAGATTAAGGTATACAGCAGACACATGAGCTTGTGTCTACATTAATTTACCCACTTGACTGCTTCCTAAATTTCATATCTGTTCTATCATCCTCTTAATTAAGCCCTAAGTATTTTAAAGCTTTGAGGTGGACTACTGTTTTATTTCTAGCTGTGGTGCATGGAAGTGTGATTCATACGTGTGAATAAAAATAGATGAGGACAGACCTTCCCCAGTGTAAACTGTTACAGCTCCAGAGATTGTCTCTCAGAGAGGAGACAGGAGAAGTGGCATAGAGATTTTTGTCATGTTTTAGGGCAAGGTTTGTTACTCATACGTGGCAGAGGTACAGGACCATGCAGAAGGGGCTTCAGGGCTGAAGCTTTGAGTTAATCCCATTTCATATTTATTCCTATCTAAAGGCAGATGAATGATGAGGTAAACACAGAGAAATTCTCACAATGGAGAAATTAAATACATCCTGCTGCAGAAACAAGGTGAGGAAGGCTACTGAAGAAATTGGCACCTCCCTCTAGCAAATTTCTCACTTCATGTAAAAATAGCCCAAGCTCAGGTGTGTGGTCAGTGGGAAGCTCTCTGCCAGGGCAGCTTCAGCACATTAATCACCTCCCTTTGATATCCAGATACGAAGTCCAGCTCTCATAGGCACCCCAGAATGTTATGGCACTGAGTCTATAAACCAAAAAATGTGTTTTGCTGTTCCAGACAATGTTGAACAAGTGCGTTTTGAAACAAACAGATCTATTGCTATGTGAAACTCCTTCTGTGGCACTGAATAGAAGCATAATTACCAAAGATTTGAAATCAACTTCCAGCTGAAAACCTGCCACAATATGCTTGTGTTTCATAACTAAACCTTTCCCTTCAGTCCATGCTGGCAGTGGCAAATTTCTGCCTCTTGCTAATGCCTAATGAGCAAAGCTTGTTATCAGCATGGCTGGGCTACAATTTGGGGTAAAATTCAGAATATAACCCTTCATGAGAATGGTGCGGGTGAAAAATTATATCCAAGTATATAAATGATATCTAAATATTTCCAAAACCTGTTCTTTCATTCTAGAAATAGTAATAAATTAAATCAGAAGCAAGATACCAAGGATACCTTAGTTACAGCTGCTCTATGCACTGCCCTTCCTGTTTTTAGGATGAAAATACTAAATTTATCTTTCTGAGTGGCAGGAAATTTATAATCAAAATCTTTAAGTTAATTTAAAGAGTGGAATTACTTCCAGAATATGTTTCTCTGGTGGTGTCTTCTACATACATATGTCCTGATAAGATACTGCTCCTCATCTTCACATAATCTCTGTAATTCCTTGGGTTCATTTTCTTTTTCCATGCCATACAGTTGAAGTGGGAACACAAAACCCAATCCTGATAGCAGAAAACCTAAAACTATATTTTAACAATCAGAGTATGCTGATTATATAAATTAACAAGTGGGTAGTGGCAAGTTCCCCCTGCACGTGAGGAAGAACTTTACTGTGAGGGTGGCTGAGCACTGAGGGAGGTTGCCCAGGGAGTTTGTAGAGTCTCCTTCAGTGGAGATATTCAAAAGCTGTCTGAACATAATCCTAAGTAATTGCTGTAGCATAACCTGCCCTGAGCAGGAGGTTGGACTAAATTACCTCTATTGGTCCCTTCCAACCATCCCCATGTTCTGATTCTGTGTAAAAAAAAAATCAAACAAACAAAATAATAAAATAATGAATTTGAAAATTCTCTTTAATATGGAGAATGTTTGCAGCATTTTTGGCAAATCTATGTGCTGAGTGGAAGCTAAATATTGAAAGAAAGAAAAATAGTTTGGTTTGGTGTTTTTTTTTTTTTTACTGGGTTTATTGTTTTCCTTATATCTGTCTTCTGATGGGTTTTTTCTCTCTTTTATTAAGGGAGGAAAAATAGAGAAAGGAGTAAAAAAGAAAGGAGGAAATAGGGCTAAGCAAAAATAGGAAGACTTTTACCACTAAAAATTCAGAAGCAAATTTCTAAGACTCCCTGCATTAAGAAAAAGAAATGGAACATTTTTATAAGAGCCTGAAGAACAAAAAAATAGTTCAATTTTGTTGTTTTTCCTCATTTTCAGGTTGGCTCTACTACAAAGAAAATGAGAAAACTGTCATTATTATCATTAATCTGGTTCCATTCAGCCACGCTGTTTATCTACAGCAGACCCAGTAATGCAAAGGGAAGGCACAATGCCTTTATATTATTATGTCCTCTAAATATGCAAGAGTTTATGAATAAACTATTTATCAGCTTTCTTTGTGACCAGCTCTGAATTTTCTTTAAATTTACATTATTGTTGCTTGTGAAGCACCTTCCACTTTGAGTACAGCTTATTTTCTTCTGCTTCCATATGATCAAAGTGTCTAATGCAGAAGGACCTTCTTCTGCTCTGCCAGAATATGTCAGAGTTTGCCAGCTATGCCAGGGAGGAGGATAGAGCAGCATCGTATGTGAGATTAATGTAATGTTACAGATTGGTACAAAGAAATGAAAATTAAGTTATAAAGCCCAGTAGCATGGCCTGGATTACATTAAATTAGGACATTTTTCAATATAAAATTTTCTTACTTTAAGATACAACATTAAAATTCTTTCTGTCTGCACTGTGTCTCGTTTGAGACAATTTTCTTTCCATTCATCTTGTCTACTACCATGTAAATATGTTCTCAAAGTTATTCTTCCTTTCCAAGTAGCTTTTGCTGGCATTGCTTACATTCTGTGTGTTTTGTCACTCTTCATTTTTGTTCTCTCCTTCCTCAATCAGGTGTTTGAACAAGAGTCAACAGTGTTCAAGTTTTCTCTGGGGATGTAAGGTAGAAAAGATAAAATCAAAAGTTGGGTCGTGTCATGATATACATTTACTGAGACAAAAACATCTCTATCCTAAAAGAGTGTATGTTTGTAGATGTATTTTTAAACTAATGACTCACTGGATGTGTTGCAATTTTTAATGGGGCATGAGTAATGCCTGGGAGTCTGTATTTAAATGCGAGGGAAATCTTGACATTTTTAAAGGGAATTCTCTGGTGTTGTTTCTATGGTAACTTTTCTAAGGGGATGACATTTTTTCATTTGATTTTTAATTGTGATCAACAGTAGAGTAACTAAAATATTGAACATAAAAAAAAGAAATTATATTTGTTATAAGCCCTTTCAGACCAGCAGGAGACCAAGGCAGTGGTTGCACCTCACTTAAGCCCTCAGCTGGGGGCCTAAAGAGCTTTCTGTGCTTCATGGACTTGTCTTGGGGTTTTGGAGGCAGGGTGAAAGGCACAAGGATGTTTTGGGGAACATAGATAGTGGGGTTACAGCCAAGAAATCCCCAGTAGTGTGCCAGTGAAGCTTAGTGGAGACAGGATAATCAATCCCAAATTAGCCAGAGAAACAAAACTATTAAAACCAGTGAATTAGAGATAAAGAGCATCTTCACACACCCTTTCATCAAAAGCATCTTCTCAATTTCCTTGAAGAGCGGAACAGCAGAATTTTAAAATTAGTTTTATTAATTAATAATTAAGCTACAACTCTTAAAACTTCCTATACATGTATGTTTTAAAACAGTGCAATACTTTCAGGCATAGTTTCCTGTTACCTATGAAGTCAGACCCTACAGTGCTTTTTTCCTACCAGCAGGGCTAGGTAGCAGGAAAAGGTGCAAGCTCTGATTGTGGCACACATTTCCTGGCCTCTGAGGTGCCTCTGGGAGAGTTACATTTTCATGCACCAGACAATTGATCCAGGCACCAAGACTGTAGCTCTTCCCTGGATATATTTAAAATCTATCCTGAGATCTCCATGGTGCCTTTGGGAGCTCTGAGGCCAGGACCAGAGGGAGGCTGGAAAGTCTTCCAGATGAAAATTTTCTGTAAGTACTGTTCTCCATTAATTTCCTTGATTTTACAAGGAACTGTAACACATAAAACTTAGGAGCAGATGTGTTGGAGACTGTCTAGTTCATTATGGAAAACTAAATTCTAGACATAGTTTTGGATGGTAAACCCCTAAATTTTCCTGACCTCTGCATCTGAAATAGCTGCATCATAAGTATTACTGACAATTTAAACTTTGATATTGAATTAAGAGAAATCTTTAAAATTTATTGAGAAACTTTTTGTACAAAGTTATCGTAGACAGAGTGATTAGAAGGAGGGAAGAGGCAAGAAGGTCTTTCTTTCAAAGGACTGAGCAAATCACAAAAAAAAAAGTGATAAACAGAACATCTTCTCAGAAATTCTGGCTTTTCCTCTGCAATTAGTGTTGCATGAGAGGCTTGTCAGTGCACGTCTGCTCAAGCTTTGACATGACCCCTCCACTCTTTGCCCTTCTGAAACTCTGACAAAGTTATGGGAATACAGTGATGTAGCTCTTGGTGTCACTTGTAAGACCACAGCTGAAAATGAAAGTTTCTCTTCCTATAAATTGCACCATTGTTCTTCTTTTTCCACTTAAAAAAGAAGACTTCATGATAATCACTTCAAGCACCAAGTGTCTGAGTCCAGGTAAAAGCTCAGGGACCATACCTACATCTACTGGGGATTGACATACCTGTGTCAGTAAAGCAGTGATTCTAAAGTCTTACTGGTTTAACTGGAATTTTGAATTTGAACTCTCTTTTGAAATCAATTGAAAAACTCTGCTGGGAGTGTGTGTGTGCCTCATTAAGTGGAAAACATAGGATAGGTGCTTTTTCATCAACCTTTCTGATTTCATATGTAATCTGAAACTATATATTTAAAGCACATATTTTTAAAATGACTATGGACACATTAATGGTAGCCCACTCTCATTAGCATGCTATCACACATGATTGTTTATCTAGGTTTTATAGCTTGTGGTTGCATAAACTGATGCTGTCACCTTCTTTTTTTTCTGTAGCCAGAAAAGGCAAAATTTTTCAATGTTCTTAAATGCTTGTATGACTCAGAGAAGAAAGGGACTTTCTGAAAGTTATGTAGTCTCTATCCTCCTTCCTAAAAGTGTCAGGATCTTCCTTCTCTTTTTGGTAAGTGTTAATATTTTCAGGATTCTAGTTATATTACAAATGCCACAGACACAGTGCCCACTTGCTTTATTGGCCAAGGGCCTGCTTCCAACGAAGATGGGACATTTTGTCATTTCTTCAGTAGGAGGAGAAAAAGAGGAAAACCCTGGTAAATTGCTTTCTAAAATAGAGAAGTGGGGTGTGAGAGGAGGTGGTGTCTTTATTAGATACAGTGAAAGTACATTTAGGATTTTATTGGGTGTCTGCCATCTTTGCCAAATCATCCATTGAAGCCCAGCTCCAGGACCAGTATTCCTGGTGATATTTCTAATGCTGCTCAGACTTCTACTGTTTCTGTGTGTCACAACAAAGAATCAAGGCTTTTATCAGGGACCCTGAACCAACGGTAGCAGCAACTAGAAATCAAAAATAAAGGGGAGTTCTACCAGTACATGAACTTCAGTTGGCCAGACAGTGCTCTGCAATTCTAACTTTTCTCAAAACTTTGTATACCAGTTTATAGGCTGTCTCCATCCATTTTCATAGAAGGCATTGCTGAATATTCCACAGAGATGGTTGTTCTCTGCAGTCAGAAATGGAAGGTCAGTGCCAAAAGCAACTCAGTGGGACTGTATGAAGCACATAAGAACTTTGTAAACAGTCTGCTTCAGAACCTTAAACTATTTATAAAAGCATTTTATTAATTTAAATTTATAATGCAAACAATTTAAAGCTAATAAAAATGTTCTAACATCAGATTGAGGTAGGTTGGAAGTGAATTTGGATCAATATAATGAAGAACAATTTTCTAACATAATCTATGTTTGTCCTGAGGCTACCAGTATTAGGAGATAAGATAGAAAGAGCAATATCTGTGTCAAAGGCAGAAAAAACACATCTTGATTTCAGATCTCCTTCAGATTTGCAGCACTAGCTACTATTCTGAAAATACTTTCTCGTAGTTAAACTGTACTGGTTTGTTTTCATCTCAGGAAAGAAGAAACAAACACCCTTTCCATTATGATATTAAAATTGCACTTTAACAAACTCATCTGCTGATGTTACAGTAGAGAAAACTGATACCTCCCAGTTCTCTGAATTCTTGGCACATACAGTACTGATGCATAAAAGGAGTCCAGCATTTCAATGATAGCCACATTTTGTTATAACAAGATCACAGCGTAAAATCATGCATTTCTCATCATGTTTTGCCATTAAACATGTTTGAAGTTGGCATTTTTATAGAAGCTTCTTAACGAGGCTTTCATAATAATAGTATTTAGTCTCATGTTATAACAGATTAATATTTTTATCTATATTCTGTGAATATAAACCTAATCACAATGGAATTAAAGTTTCAATAGTGCAATTTAATTTTTTTGGTGAAATACGAATTTACATAAATCCTCACTCTGAAAACATTTGCTATTGTGTTCCAGGTGCTATTCTGATTGGTTCTGTTGATTTGTATTTGATTTCTTAAAATGAAGGGTGCAGGATTGGGCCCTACAAAGACACTCAAAATGTTCTGTATAAAGCACAGGTTTCAAAACACCTGCTGTGACTCCTAAGGTGTTTTCAAAGTTTCTGTTCAATATTGCGTTTTCCTTCATCTGATGCTGCTGCTCAAATATTTGAAGGATAGAATTATTACTGAATTAGGTAGAATTATACTTATTTTTTTATGTAGCTACTAATCAGACTCCTCTGCTTTGTCCTGTGCTTTATCTTGAGAAAGAGGTGCACCTGCAAATCTAGAACACATCAGCTTTAATTAAATTGAATATTAAAAATGCAATTTTTCCACTGGTCTTGTAATATTTTGTTAGTGGATCAGTAAGCATCACAGGCAAGTGGATCAGAGCGATCCAACAGCTTTGGGTTTTTTTAAGTTACCTGGAAAAAATGTAATACAGTAAAATCTTTATTTGTTTAAAAAGTCTATAAATTCATCCAGTTTTATCTTACTAATTACCTTTATAAGCAATACATTATCAAGATGCCACTTTTACAGGGCTACATCAGCCCCCTGGAAGACTGAACTGACCTTTTCAGAGTGTTGGACCTCACTTCACTAATGGGAACCCCCAAACATTTCTGCATCTCTTTCCTATTTAAAAATAAACAGTCAAGAGGGCCAATGTGAACAGAGAAGTAATCAAGAGGAAAATTTGCATCAGAGTTTGTTTTGATGAAGCATAGAACTATTTTATTTATTGAAACTGTATTAATGTAATTAAAATAAATGGAAAATGCACTCTTTACTTAATTAATATTTTAAGCTGTCTCTGAAGAATAGTATGCAGCTTGAATTTAGTTATCATTTTTAAACTGCAAGACAGATTAATTAGATTCAAATCTTAGCCAGAATGAAATAATTTTCTTAATAAAGCTAAGAGCTCTAGAATTTGCTAGTAGAATGTGTCTGTTGTTGATCTTCACAGATGAGCATGAGAAGACATAAAACTCAGTGGAGTCTAGTGGTTAAAATTCTGCCAACTCTTCTTTTAAATTATGGTCCTAGATATTGGTTTTATTTATAAGAAATGTGTAGTGTTTTCAAGACATGAGAATTCTGCCTCTTTCTTAATACATGTATTCCTAAAGTTAAAGTAATTTAAATGCACATGGTATAGGAAGTTAATATTTGGAAAAAATGTTTTGTTCATCAGAATGAAGGAAATTCAACTTTGATTTCAATATCCACATGAACAGAAAATCTATGGAAAATCCTCTACAACGTATTTGGATCTGTATTTAATGAGCAAGGCTCCAAAGGATAACTGATAAACAAAACAACAAATGAGATTAAATGGTGTTTTAGCTTTATCATACATGCTTTAAAAGAATGAAAATCTATTTCATGCTGTGCATTGTGCATGCTTTGCAGAATGAAGTGGCTAAACCTAGAAGTGCAGATAGATCTGTAGTCAGAAATCAAGGCAAAATGGTCAGTGTGGCTTTCTGTGCCCAGTTATGAAGAACACATTTTTAGGGAGTCCTGACTAACACTGGTGGTTCTCAGGCAAGAGTTTTGTTCTGTGCAAAAATGGGAATATGTTTCAGCATCATTCTCACTGAAATTGCAAGATTTAGAATATTTTGAGTTTAGGCATAGTTCAAACACAGCTCTTGAATTTGGATGAATGTTAATGTGAATCTTCAAAATACCGGTATTTTTAGATGCGCTAAACCCAAAGAAACTGTCTCAAAGTCATTTATACTTTCAATGTCAACTTTTTTTTCTGAGAAAAAGACATGAAACTTTCTAGAAATTTTATAATGAAATGCTGCTGATGACAGAGGTTTTTTGTTTTCCCATTTTTTAATTAATTAAATCATATAAGAAAATTTATCAGTAAGTCAATTCACAGATACGTGACAAACAATTCTATAGATACTTTAAAACAGATTTTAAATTTAAAATGAGTAAACAATTGAAAATTATTTCTTCTCTGTCTCAACACTGTCTACATTTTTAATGAATAACACATTAAACAATCTATGTTTAAATAATTTCTCCCTGTGACATAACCCTCACAAGTATCTATGATTACTTTAAAGGTCATATTTAGAATGGGATAAAAGCAATGAAAATTACATAAACGTGAAAAGTTTTTTAAATTTCACCACAAATTTCTCAAAATCTCACTGTTAAAAAAAAAAGCCCTAGTATTTAACTAGTATTTTGCTGTCTCTTGACACCTGGCCAGTCAAATCCATGTTCAACCCATTCAGCACCTGACAGTTCTGAAAAGATCCAAGATTTTTCCAGGAAATGTTAACGACTATATTTTCAAATACTAAATACAAACTACAAAGCTAATGGAAGTATTTATCAGTTTCAGACAGTTCATTAGAAGGATCAATATGCAAACACACGTGTCCTTTTAATGAAATCACTTGGTGGGTTCATTTATCTTTCAACTTAAGCAATTCAGGTTAGTGAGCAGCTTATGTATGCTCTGGCTCTTCCGGGGGCAGGAGAACATCAGACTGAGAGGGTCCTCTCAGCATGACAGACTGACAAAGCAATGCTTTCACACCGAGCAATACAAACGTGGCTGAGGAAATGTTTGGAGAAGCCAAATTTGTGTGAATCTGTGGGACTGTGAAGGATTTTGCATGAGCAGCAGCCAGGTGAGGAGTACCTCTCCTGCCTGGAAACCTTCTTTTCAGAAATGGTGGCGATGCAAAGAGCATCTTCCTCGTCCTGGAATGGGAAGGCTAGGTGTGGGTGAGATGTTAGTAGGGGTGAGCCCATGGCACAACCACTCTGCACTTTCAGGACCCGGCAGAACGACGGTGTACAGGGGGATGGTGATGACATTTCGGTGCTGTCCTGCAAGTTTAAGTGAAGTGTCGCTCTGGGGCGGGGCGGGGATGCTCTGGGAACTCAGGCGGCCCTTGCCCTTCCTTGGCACCCCGCACAGGTGCATGTCCCTTACCCAGGTGCCGGCTGCCGAGGGGTGCTGGAAGGAGGAAAAGGGGGCAAAGGAATTGCTACACGGCGCTAATGCGGTGTCCCCGGGCCAGCCGCGGGGAGCCAGGGCCAGCCGGGAAGGCAAAGCCCGCCGGGGCCGGGCAGCGACAGTGACCGGGACAGCAGGGGTGTGGGGTACGGGTGGCCATGCCATGCCATGCCATGCCATGCCATGCCATGCCATGCCATGCCATGCCATGCCATGCCATGCCATGCCATGCCATGCCATGCCATGCCATGCCGTCCCGTCCCTCACACTGCCTCCTCCGCACCGTCCCACCGCGGGGGACGTGGCTGGGGAAGGGTCGGGTCCCTGCCGAGGGGACGGGTGTGCAGTGCCCGGCTGGGGTCCCTGCCGAGGGGACGGGTGAGCAGTGCCCGGCTGGGGTCCCTGCCGACGGGAGGGGTGTGCAGTGCCCGGCTGGGGTCCCTGCCGACGGGAGGGGTGTGCAGTGCCCGGCTGGGGTCCCTGCCGACGGGAGGGGTGTGCAGTGCCCGGCTGGGGTCCCTGCCGAAGGGACGGGTGAGCAGTGCCCGGCTCGGGACGGTTCTGCCCGGGAGCAGCCGCCGCCGCTCGGGCCGGGGCAGGCCGGGGCACAGCGGCCGCCGTGGCGTGGGGGCGGGACGGCTGGGGAGGAGAAGAGGAAGGGAAAGGGAAAAGGGAAGAGGAAGGGGAAAGGGAAAGGACTGCCCCCTCCACGGACAGAGGAGAGCCGGCTCTGCCCTGGCTGCCGTCCCCAGCCGCAGTGACAGCGGGAAACAATGGGGACAGGGAAGCGGGAGGGCTGTCCACCGGCGGGGGAAGGGAGATGGAAGGGACCTGCCACCCCCGCCCGGCAGCCTCCCTGCCGCTCCCCGCCGCTCCTGTCCCGCTCCCGCAGCCGGGGCACTTGGTGGGCAGATGCTGGTGAGGGGGGGCAGCAGCGTGTTTGCCGGCGGCATGCGGGAATTTGAGGAGATGGGGAAGACTGCAGGGTCCCTTTCGTTACAAGGGTCGGTGCTGCCCCGGGAGCGTGGCTCTGCCTGGGAGTTAGGGGTGCGCAGCGCCGGGCACGGCACGGCCCCGCTCGCCCGAGCAGTGCCTGTCGCTGTTTATCGAGCTGGACGGACTTCGTTACTGTCCCGGGGCTGGTCGGAACACACTCCTCCCTCCTAATTTCTTGTGTCATTTGGAGAACGAGGACGAGAGGGGAGAAAGTTTGGATCTTCTTTGCTTGGCAATGTGTAGATTTTTTTCTTTTTTTGAGGAAAGTCTTTTCAGGAAGAAGCGTTATGGGCTCCTTTGCCGTATTGTGATGCAAATGATTTGTAGCTTTTCCTTGCTGTCCTTGTTTGATTTTATTTTTGGCTTTCTGTCATTGTTCTACCCTCCACTTCCATCTTGCAAGAGAGACACCAAGAAAAAAAAAAAAAGGAAAATAAAAAGAAAAAGATGGGGGAGGGTACGCGTAAAAAATCAACCAAAGGGAAAAAAAAAAAAACGCACATCCACAACAGAAACCCCAAACAGCTTTTCCAAATGAGTGACACAGCCCGTGTCCATTCATCGCCGCACTCCGGCGAAGGGTTTCTGCACAGCCCAGACCTCCTTAGCCAATTGCTGCCAGCAACATGTGGAGGGGAGGCATCGCTATAGCAACCGGTGGATGGGCCATGTGCGGCAGCCGGCAGGGGCTGCGAGCAGCCCGATATAAGGAGGGCAGCGCCGGGGCGCGCCGGCATCCTCCGCCCGCGCCCCGCGGGGACCACCGGGCCGCCCGGGGCCGCCGCCTGCCCCCGCCGCACCGCGCTGGGAGGCGGCTGCGGGCTGCGAGGGGCGATTGTGCTGGCCGCCGCCTTTGTCTGCGCTGAGGAGGGGCGGGGGGGAGAGGGGGAAGTTTTGGCACCGGAGGAGGATTGCTAGAGCCCGCCGAGGTGCGCCGACCCCTCGCAGAGAGGGGCCCGTCCCGGCACGCCGGCAGCAGGTACATGCGGCGGGGGACGGGCTGGGGGGAGCGCCCGCGGCTCTCGAGGCGGCCCGGCGGGGACTCGGGAGAGCCTTGTGCGCGGCGTGGGCAGCGGGGGCGGCCGGGATGGATGGGGCAGCCGCTGCCGCCGGCCGGGGCCGGGCCGGTGTCCGCGGAGCAGCGCGGGCGGACGGAGGGCTCTCTTTGCCTCCCTGCGTGCCCCCGGCCCAGCGCAGCCCCGGGGATGCCCCCGGCGCGGGGCCGTCGAACAGGCGCGGGCGGAGCGGGCAGCGGGCCCGGCGGGGCGAGGATGAGAGTGTTCCCGGCTCGGGGCTCGAGGACGGGACCCCGCGGGGGCTGCGGGCGTGCGGCCGCGGAACCCCGTCCCCCGGGTGGGGACGGCCGAGGGACCCGGCCCGGCTCCCTGCGAGACGGGGCGGCTGCTCCGCCGACGGACCCGCCGGCGCTTGCCAGCATAACCGAGAGCTGGCTCGTTTGCTGGCACTTGGCTGTAAGGGCGCCTTATCTAATCCCTGAATTATGTGCCTTCAGCATCAGCATTAGATCAGCGCTGGCGCTGCGGCTCGTGTTTCCCTTGCTAGCTGAAGATATTTGATTAAACTCGGCTATCGCTGACCGACCTCTTGGCTCGGGCTCTGACACTCTGTGACTTAGACCTGCCGAGTCCCTCTCTTTCGCGGTTTTACTCCGGCTAACAAAGCCTGGGCTGCGGAGGAAAACCTGCTTCCTGGTGCACCCACTCTGCTGCTTTGCCCTAACTGCCCCCGAGTCCTTAGAGACGGGGATCGAAGTTTCTTCACCGTCGTTTCTTCGCCGTCTCCGCGCCCTCCTCTTCTTGCTGCCACCTCAGAGGTGCACTGTGCGGCTTCGGACAGGATGGGCCGTGCTCCTCCGTCTCCGACTCACCTACCTCTTCCACAGGCATGGATGTGGCTGTCCGGTTTCCTGAGTTGTGTCTTATCCCTGCACCGTCTCAGTGATGCTGTAGGCTTTTGTGCTTTACTCTGTACCTAACTGCTGACTTTAAAAAATACCCAGATGCTCATGAACATCTTGAAGCTCATTGAATTTCCTCTTTCACAACCTTACTCCTTCCATGCCACAAACTTCTTCAGGGTGCTTGGACATTCTGGCATTTCAATACCACCTTGTAGTGGGATTCAGAATAATAGCTCTTATTTCTTGTAACTCTAACCAGAAACTTCACTTCTGTTTGCCTTTAGGAAGCCAGAAGAAAATATCTACCATTGATCAAGGGATCTTTGAACTCAGTGAATTCTTGATTGTATTCAGTCATTGTTCATGGTATTAATCCTACTAAAAGGTATAGAGACGCTCCAGAGTGCTTTGTGGTGTTGAAGGTTGTGGAAAGATCATTGTACCCCTACAGATGAATAGATCTGTGGCTTTTGCAGTGACCTTTCTCAGTGATTTGAATAAGCTGCAGTTCCCAGAAATCCATCTGCCTTTTGTGTTTGTCGATTTGTCTAATCTTTCCAACCCCTAAAAGAAGCAAAAAGTACCTTCCCATCCGATTTCATCCTCCCGAGTAAAAGCATTAAATTGACCTCGTTTCAGGTGATGAACTGACATTTGCTGAAAGTGATCCTGGCATCAGGTGAGCTTTCCGGGGAGAGAAGGAGGGGGTGTGAGCAGGGAGTCAGAAGGTAGCAGCCCTAGAAATCTCTCAGTAACTCCAAAGATAGTATTTAAAACACCAACAAGTAGCCTGGTCCAAACAGCTTGGGAGTGCCGTGCTGAACACAAGGGGTGTTACACGCACAAAAGGTGAACATCCCCAGGCCCTGCTGCCCCAGCCTAACCTGACTGGCAGCACAGGAGGGGAGGAGGCACAGCTACCAAAGCTGGGGGAGATGCTGCTGTCCCTTCCGTTTTGTTTTCTTACTTTATGAAAGGTAAAAAAATCTTCTCTGTAGCTTTTCTGGGGACAGATTATGGTAGCCAGCCTCCTCCTGACGTAAAGTGTTTCTCTGGTTTTCTAGTAACCTATCAAAACTTAACCAGCAGAGTGTATCAACCTGTGTCTCAGATAACCTCTGGGAGAGGGAAATTACTAGAAGTGAATTTAAGTTTAGATTTATATAAATGAGCAGACATACAGGGATGTGTGTATACATACATATGAAGACACACACAGACACATTATATATATACACACCCACACACATCCATCCCTTTCTTCACGCTTTCTATATAAGGAAATAATACGCATATCCTTTATACTTTCGTGTAATGTCAGTGGCTGCAACTGTTAGCACAGGATATTCCTTAGAAAACAAACAAACAATGAACCAAAACTTATTTTAGAGAAGTTTATTTTTAAGACTAATGATTTTCTTGTAGAATTCTTTTTTCTGCCTAGGTACTTTTTTCCCTCCTTGAATGGCATATTTGCAAGTACAATTTCATCTGCACAGAGGAACAATAGCTTTCAGTTGCACAAAGGATTTCTCCCACCCTGAATCCAAACCACAATGCCTCTTGCTCTGATAATAGCTTCTGAAAAGATTTTGTAATGCACAGAATTAATACATGATTATTTCCGCCTCACTTCTCTCATTTATTAGATTCTATAGTGAATTCCAAATTAAAAATAGCACCTCTTGAGTTTCTTAACGTTCTAATATTTTGAAACAAATCATATTCTGAAGTTCCTCTTTTTGCCCATATTTACTAAGAAATCTTCCATTTTTTATTATTGTTCAGAAACAAAGCTGTGTAATATAAATGTAAAAATCGAAGCATGCAAAAACTGTGAAAAAATGATAATGTTGAGTTGTTTAAAAATTAATTGTAGTGATTTTTTCCATTGCTAACTGGAAGAGTGGCCAGGTGCAGTAACTGGCAAATTGGGTTTGAAATCTTTTTAAATTTATGAAGCAAAACAAAACCTCAACTTCAGTTAGAATTTTGCAAGGACCAGAATCATGCCCTATGTCCTAAAATAAATAATGAAGTGTAATTCTGCTGAGGCATCTGGATGGTGAGCTCCAACATCACTGCATGGGGAGCTCCTCTCTGCTCTTACAAAGACTTTCTCCAACACTTCCAGCTTAGGTGTGAGAACTTATTTACATGAAAGCGTACATTAAATATTTACTGACATTTGCCTGGAATTCGTTTGAAATGTCGACTGTTCTGCTGCATCATGGGATGACACCGCGGAACGGGACGCTGCTCTTTGATTAGAACAGTGATTTGTGACTCCAGTGTTATGGCTGCTCTAGTTAATGACTCACTTTTGGGTGTATATAAAATGTGTTCTGTCGAGGGACCGGGAAAGCCTACATGAGATCAGACGCTAAGAATTTTCTTTCCTCTTAAAAAACCCACAGACCCTCACAGAAACAGTGTGCTTCAAGTAAACACTGTGTGTGTTAGGTGTGCTGTTGTTCTTTGCTTTCTAGCATTTAAGCAAGTCGGGCTGTTTCAAAGCAAGGCTGGATGAACACCTCCAAAGCCTCTTCATTCAGATTCACTTTCTAAGCCATTCATTTAGGAATTAGTTGTTTTTCCTTCATTGGGACTTCATTGATACTCCACACTTTTCGAAGGAGAAAATCATTCAGAGGAATGTCAATATATTCTGTTATGTGCAGTTTAAAAAATGCATACTTACATGTAGCTGAGTTTAATATTTAATTGCGTGTAATTTATGTGGTCTATTTATTTGTTAAGCCTTGGGTGGGGAGGTAATTTGTTTTTCTTGTTATGCAATAGCTATTGTTCCCCTTCCACCCCAGGCACACGCACCATGGCACACGCACCACGGCAGCCCCAACCAGCACAGGGAGAGGTGTTCTGCTTTAAAAGACATCCGACTGTAAATGTCAAATTCATAAATATTTAAACACTTTTCTTTCAATTTCAAGTCAAGGCTGACAGGACGCCTCTAATTAACCCTGGGCTCCGTTTCAGGCTGGGGCCTTATTGCAGGGAAGAATCAGGGGGTTAGGCGAGGTGGGGAAATCTGTGCTCTTGGTTAGAGGCAGCGGGGGCGGCTGGGGGGAGAGGTGGGAGGAGGAAGGAGCTGGTAACTAACACGTCGGATTAATTTTTACCCGTTTCATAATGTGATGTTTGGTCATCGAGCAGGATGAAAGGGCAGCGGGTTCCTCCAGCTGCCTTGGGGACAGTGGGGGCTGTGTCCTGATGGGACGTACTTGGGGGACCGGGCTACCCTCTGCGGTTCCGGGTGTCCCCAGCCCGGAGTCCAGGGACGCCGCCGATGCGCGGCGCGGAGTTGGAGCGGGAGCCGGGCGATGGGGCTTTGCCGCCGGCCGCACCCGGCGCTTCCTGCGGGACGGCGTGGGGGCATCAGCCGCTGGTTCCCCCCGGGGGCGGCGTGGGGGCTGGCCGAGGTGGCCCGGAGCACCAGCCCCCCGCAGGCAGGCAGGGGAGAGCGCAGTCTTCCGGGCCCCGACGGCAGCGGCTCTGGAGCTGCTCCCCGTGAGGCGGGAGGGAGGACAGGGATGGGAGAAGGGCCGGCGGCTCCGCGGCAGAGCCCCTCTCCCTTCCCCTTCGGCGGATCCGACGTGGCGGGCGCCGCCGGGCAGCGGGGAGCGGCCGTGCCCCTTGCCCTTGGCCCTGCCCTCCGGCCGCGGGGCCTCCAGCTCCTCCCGGGGCACGGGGGTCGGGGCAGGCGTGGGCGCCGCTCCCCCTGGACGTGCGGGGGCTTTGCAAGCCCTCGCTTGCTGGAAGCCTGTCACAAGGGGCAGGGCTACACACACTCCCCCAGGGCAGACGCCTGCCGAGGGGTACAACGCCGAACGCCCCACGGAAGGTTTCTAACTCTTCCCCGTGCTTCAGGCTCCCGAGTACAGCTGTACGCTGAGAATATGTAGGGGGGACTCTTCGAGCAATTCTTTTGTCAAGGGCAGCTAGCTCCGGGAGGGCAGCCCCGGATTTGCGGGGAAAACTGCCTGGCGAAGTTGGAAGCAACATCTAAAATAGCTCTAACTCCAGCGGGAGAAAGAGCCTGCCGCCCTTTCTCTTCTGCATGTTTACTCAGAGCTTTTGACAGCACTCTGTCAGCATCATTGTCATCGTTTCTCTCGCATAGCCCTTTCCCCGTGTGCTTGGTGCGGTTCTGTCACACGGCACCCGGAGAAAAGAAATCGTTTAAAACCGTGGTAGAGATGGCAGAGAAGTAAGGCTCAGGAGCAGTGCCCGAAGCTGCCCCCCAGCCTCTTTCCTCCCGTCGGTGCCCCGGAGCCCAGCCGGGGGCCGCCCGATGAGCGGGGCCGGCCCGCGGGGGACTCCGGGGGTGCGGGGCTTGTCCCTGCCCGGCTGATGGGGGGCAAACACCGCGGCGACAAGGATTAACGTCCCGGGGCGCAGCGCTCGGCGAGGGGGCGCCGGCACTTCGGCGGGAGCCGCCTATTGAGATGCAGATTGCGACCCTTGGCCCCGGGGGGACGGGGCCTTTCAGGGAGATGCTAACGGCAGAACGCAGCAGCCCTTTACCCCCCCGGGGCCCAGGCGGCTGCCGTCGGTGCTGCCCCTCCCGCTGCCCCCCGCCCGCTGCGGGCCGAGGGCGCGCTCCCCGGGGGCAGCCGGGGCAGGTGCCCGGCTGGGGCCGCGGGGGCGGTGGCGAGGAGGCGGCCCCGGATCCCCCCGCGGCCGGGGCGGGGTGGGGTGGGGGTGCAGCCCCCTCCTCCTGGTGGCTGTTGGGATTTGGAGGAGGGGCCGTGCAGGGGAGGGGAGGCGGCGGGCGCGGCGGTGGCTGCGCGGACGGACGGACGGACGGACGGCACATGGCCGGTGGCCGCGGCGAGCCCTGTGCCCGCCCCCCGCCGGGGCGCACGGACCCGCGATCCTCCTCCGCGCGGCGCATCCAGGCAGGAAAATCCGGGAGTCTGACTGAACCTGCATTTCCATTAACTCAGCCTCAGCCCCGGCTAATCCGCAGCACTGAAGGCAAGGAGGCTAATTAATGACAAGCTTTTACAGTCAAGACCAGCGATAATTGCTTTGGTGGCCTTTATGATTACAAGATAAAAATGGACCGGGCCTGACATAAGAGCCACTGTGTACACTGCAAGACAGGAGGAAATTAAGAGCTGGCTAGCTGAATACGGAGCAGAAAATTACTAATAGAGGAGAGATAATGAATAGGCCGGCTAGGCATTCATGGGGAAAAATCCATTTTGTTACCACGCGAAATTAGGTGGTGGAAAGGAGTTTGCTAATTGTTCTCGTCTTGTAGCAACCAGGACTGAGGCAGGGGCGTGCTTTTCAATTCATTTCCCTGGTAATTGTGAAAGGGGGAATGCAGGCCAAATGAGTCTTGCTGCAATTTGCGCGCCTGGTCTTTTCATTTTCATGTTGCGTTTTTAATTGTTGCTAATATAGGTTATAATGAAGCTAATGAGGGGAAATTATTGTACAACTTTTTAGCACATGGAGACAAGTGAAATGCACTAGAAGGATTCTCTCCTATTGCTGCAAAAATAATAGTAATCTGGAGGAGTTTGGAACTATCGGGGTTTTTTTAAGCCGCTTCCCTCTACAACAGACAAAAGGAAGGATCACCACCTACTTTTTTTTTTTTTCCTGTGTTTTATTTTTCACTAAGAAAAAAAAAAAAAAACAATACCGGATTTTCCCTTGCTGCGCCCCTCGCAGCCGCTGGCCCTCGGTGCGGTGCGAGCGGGGCGCGGAGCCGCGGGCGCTCCGCGGTGCTTGCGCGCATCCCGCGGGTCCGCCTCTCGGTCGTTAAGTGCGAGCTGCCGGAGGGGAGGGCACGGAGCGGGGCACGGCAGCGGTCCTGTCCCTGTCCCTGTCCCTCCGTTTGCCTCCCTCCCCGGCCGAAAGTTAGGGCTGCCGGGTGTTCCCCCCGACGGGATCCCCCCTCCGCGCTGCTCCGCGACCGCGCAACTCAGGCGCTGCCTCTCTCTCCTTCCCTGCAGAAAAGCAACGTCCCGCCGCTCGCGCAGCGCGGGGAAGAGGCACAGTCCGCGAAATTCCTCCTCCTCACCCTCCTCTCCCTCGCCTGCATCGCCGGGGTCCTGGCGGCGTCGGGGGTCGCCTACTGCCTCCGCCACCGCGCCCACCACCGCCTGAAGGAGAAGCTCTCGGCCCTGGGGGCTGACGCCGGCTCCGATGCGCCCGCTGCTTACCAGGTAAGGACCGAGCTCTCCTCCCCCGGCCCTGCCCCGCTGCCCCGCAGACCCCCGGGGGGGCCCTTCTCGCCTTGGGAGTCGCGGGGGTGGGTTTGTTTCCGACGCTTCCCCCCCCGCCCCCGTTCCATTCATAGTCCCGCGGATTCGGTGTAGCAGCTTTTTACTACTGGGTATTAATCTTGGCTATTCTGGTAGCTGCTGTAAATTCGTGCCTAATTAGAAGCATTAAAAAAAAAATCCAGCCCTTGCCATTGAAATTCTCAGAAAAATAACATTAATATCCATAATCTGTCACCCCTGCCACTATTAATAACGAAAAATCTTTAACATTTATGAGGAATGGATTGCACGGTTATCTGAAGATGTCTCTCTTTTTGAGTAATCGACTTCTTCAAGGTCTGATATGAAAAGAGCCTTTGACCCGATCTGTTGCCACCTTCTGCCATTATTCAGATAAAATGAAATCTAATGCTGATAGATGGGAGGTAAACCAGGACTGGTTCTAGGAGAACAATGATAGCAGATGTGTACCCAGTAATGCTGGAGGACTGTACTCAGCTTCTCGGAAATAAATCAGAAACCTCCAGCTTTCTCTTTCAGTTTCAAAAGTATTGGGTGGAGAGACACTGCATCTTCCTGAAGTTTGTTTTAGATCAAATGGCACTTATTTCTTGGTGTGTTATTGGTGTGGTAGTGCATGTGTTATGGTCATATACCAGACAGCCCTGGTCTGCCACCCAAAATATTTGGAGTGTGACCAGGAAAAAGAATCTGAGAATGTGTAAACATTGTCTCTGTAGTATCTCTGTCTATTGTGCACCCATACGGCCTCGCTAACAGCACTTTTTTGTCAAGTTTTATTTTACTTTCTTGTTCTGCTTAGGATCAGACATTCTGGCCTTTCTGTATCCTGGAGCTGAGATAGATTTAAATTGGCAGCTGAGAGTATTATGGGGATAAACTCATATTTCCTCACAAAGTTTGGGTCTATCTGTACCTCTTAGATATTAAAGATGTAATGCATTAAGTATATTTCCACAGACTGGGTCTAGAGAGAATTAAGTACAGAATAATAAATATGAATGTTTCTGTAACAGTTAGTATCTTCAGGAATGGTTTTGGTTTTCACTTTTAAAGAAATGTTTACTTTAAAAAAAAAATCATTGGGTCACATCTTTGCATTTAATGACTTCCAAAGCAAGACAGAGTGAGAGCAAGAGCATTTCCTGTAGACAAAAAAAAAAGGAGTGTTCTCTGGGATTAAGTGTGAACAAAACAGCAGTTTATCAGTTTTGTTGGCCAGTGAGACTGTGCCCATAAATATTTTTGTTTGATTTTGATAGGTGACTTGCTGTTGGCTTATTTAAAGCACAGGAGCAATAGGTAGGCTTTTTCTTCCGTTAATTGTGAATACAGGAATTCTTAATTTTTTTGAAAAGCCCTCCAGGTTCCAAAACCACACTTGAAACTGAATTTCTGATAATTAACAGGACAATCTTCCTACTGACAGCTCTAATTAATAGTATCTGTAATTAAAATCGTGCCCTTCCAGCAGGAAAATTGTTTGAATTTCTTGGAGTGACCTTTTTTGCCATTTCTCCTGGGAGTGTAGTGGTTGATATTGATTTTATAATGAGCTCGGTTTGTTTAATAAGGATCTGTAATCCAGACATTAAATGAAATATGTGCTTCCTTTTTTCTTCACAGATTTATATATATTTTAAAATCTTCATGTTTAAATCTAAGAGTGACATTTTCTGTTTTGAAAACAACAACAATGCTTTGAGGTTGCTGCTCAGTTTTTCAATAGCAAGACTGTATTAATATTCTTTGTTCCTGACCTCTGGGCCTGGTCCTAACCACCTGACTTCTTAAACAGTTCCATTGGGTTTTCAGGAGAACTGTACTCATGAGTGGGAGGAAGAATGTTTTTCCTTAAAAACAAAGGTTTCTAAGAGCTTGGCTCTCCACCCATGGAAGTAAATGGGAATTCTGCCATTTGTTTCAATGGCAGCAGTAGAAAGTCCTAGTATAGGCAGTCAGACTGCTCAGGCAGTTTTGATGCTGCTAGGTAGCATTTTATCAAAATGAATCACTGTGCCTGGGTCTGTATATAATAAACTATTCACGTGGATTTGAAGGGTTGAGCCCTATTCACATTGTCAGAATCACCTTACGTTGAGCTGTGTTAAGTGTAATGGATATCTGCTGTGATGCATGTTTTGGATAACATCAATTAGGTCTCAGAAGGGCATCTGCTATCTTTTTTCTCATCTTCTCTTGATACTTGTAGGGGAATAATGTAACCTGTGTAATATGGGGGTAGGAAAGAGGCAGGCAGCTTTCAAAACTGTACCTACTTGGTTCTCCTCTGTTATATGTTTCCCAAGTAGCCACTCAGTTAGCTCGATGTTTTTTAAAAATATGAAATATATCAGGCCTGCTACCACTAGGCTTTGAAGCACGGTACTCCAATGTGTTGCTGCTTTCAGCTGACATGACAATTCAGATTCATTTTTTTTATTTGGAGGGGGAGAAATTGGTTGGTATAAAAGGGCCTGGTGGCCCAATGTGATTCAGAGAGAACACAGAAATATCACTTCGATTCACATGCTTCTCAAAATGTCAGTTGTTTATATCTTCACATAAACAAGACTGACCTAAATTTTCAGCATTTCTAGAAGCATTTTTCATCCTAACCCAGTTTAGCCAGGGGAGTTCATTCAGGGTTTTACTCCTTCCTTACTTATCCTGTGAACTTGGAAGAGTTTTTTCCCATGGCTGTTTATTGGCGGCGCTTGGGGGTTTTTCGTTCCCTTTCTGGTTTGTGCAGTGAAATGCCATCTTGAGAAGGGGAAAACAGACAAACCATATTATCAGGGAAACAGCAGGTTGGCTGCTAAGTCTCCCCCCATTCTGGAGGCGTAGCACTTGTCATGTAACATCACCTCCCTCAGGCACGAGCACTCCTTACACTTAGCTACTAACACAACTATTTCTTGTGTAACTGTGTGAGGAGGGCAGGACAACCAGTACTGGCTAAAAGTTGAAGCAGGCAAATTAAATTGCTGCAGTGCTCCTGATAAGCTGCCAAACCTGGTTTTTCAGGTGTTGGGGTAAGGCAAGCAGCTGGCCCTCAAAGTGTTGAGGTAGGGAAACCCTATTGAAAGACTTAGTAACAGGAGGAAGGATAGATACACAATTGAAACTTCATTTATCTTTGAATCACTGAACAACAAAATTACAGGCTGGTTTAATTAGACAGTAGCCGAGGAGCTTTTCAAAATTAATGGAAATAGTGTGTCTTGTAAAATGTTACGTTTTATCCCTAAAGGCGGGCAGTTTTTGTGTCTCTCACAAACACATCTCCTGTCCTTTCAAAGCACACGTGGAATGATTAGATAAGTCAGTGTTAGCATTCAGGGATGGCTAAAAAGAGGCTCTTGGTGCCTCCGCGGAGCCCCCGCGCATGCGCGCACCTGCACCCCTGCTTTTAATTGTTGCTGGCATTGCTTTGATCTTCTTTGAAAAGCAAGTTTAGCATTCTGCAAGCCCACTCTCTGGTCCAGGAGATTAGGGCAGAAGCGTTTTAGGAATTTTCAGCAGACGCTCTTTGATTTATTTCACAACACTGAGCAGATTTTCTTCATGCACTTCGAAGACTTTAGAACATAACCCAGAGAAAAACGGGCATTCAGGCATCAGGAGCAGGCAGCAAACAGGGCCACTAAGTGCACATCTTACTTGTCACCACTCCCATTAGTGAGCAATTTATTAATGTAATGAGTGTGTGGTAGTGACTGCTACGATTTAGGGATGCTCTGTTTGATTCAGGGTGATGTATTTGTGAGTCCAGCTGAACCCTGGCTTTTGACCCCTGTGTGGGGAGCGCTGGAGGTGTGCACGTTAAATCATCAACATATTTTGTACTTTACACTGCAGAACTTTCCTATGAGCATGGTCTTCTGCATCACTGATAATGCTCAGCAAAGCCTTGCCCATAATGGAATTAAAAGGCAAAAGTTAAAATGCTCTGAAGCTGGCTTCGGCAAGCTTGCCTTTTAATATTTTATATCCATAACATTCTTCTTAATTTTCCTTCATCTCAAAAGAACTTCCTTGGAAAAGTGAGGAGGAAAAGACCAAACAGTTTACAATGAAGTTCTTTCTTAAACTGCCTGAAGTATTCAAGGTTACATGCAGATGGATTACGTCATCAGCTGTTTTAAGAACTTGTCCAATTAACTTGATTTGGCAGGCATATAATTGTAAATTATATGTTAAATTCTACATTATTGCATGTATTGCATTATGTATAAATTATATATTCCTTTGTCAAATACAGTCTTATTAATTACATTATCCTTCTGGATTCAAAGCTCCTAGGAACTTCTCCGTGCTCTTACCGATTTGATCCCGCTGGTATTTTTTATTAGAGATGTTAAGAACACACTATTTGCAACAATTACAATAAATATTTTGCTGCAAATATTTTAAATGCTCCAGCTGAAAGAATCTGCTGGAAACAAACCCTCTACTTAACCATCATGCATGGGTTGTGTGTTTAAATACAGATAACTCATTACCTCTAATATGGCTTAATATTTTACACTCTAGACTGAATTTCAACAGCAAACTTGTTATTATAATATTAGACCTTAATGTTATAGTAATACTGTATATCAACTCCTTAGAAAGTGGAAATTTGTGGACTAAGTGCAATGGGGGGGGAGGGGGAAAGGAAAATTTTGCTGTTCTTATTTATCATGTTTTCAGTAATACTCCAATTAACATCACCTTTAGTACCAAGGGAAGCTGGTAAACTGAGGATAATTTGTACCATAAAGTATTACCTTCTACCTTTATATCACGTAATTTTCAAGGACCCTCCTACACTTAAGCACAAAAGATATCACTGAGGCTGAGGTTATTCAGTACATGAGTATTTAGTAAACATTTCAGAAGGAATACATTTTGTAAGGATTTTGGATAGATGAAAATTTTGCCTTAAGGCAGAATGCTGTGAAGGGCTTGCTTGTGTTCTCTACTGGGAAAACAAAGGGCATAATGCATTTTTAATCTTTTCTTTTCCTGTGTCCTTATTTAAAGAGGCAAAAAGAGATCATCTCATGACTATGTAAAGCTACAGGACAAGCTGTAATTTTTTGTGATAAAGCATATATGGCATTATATATGAATTAGAAGAGTTGCTCTTGTCCATATAAGTCTGCTTATTGTATATTATGTGAACAATTTTGTCTCTCTTTGATTGGCATTTTGTCTCAGGATAAATTCTCAGGCACCTGCAGATACTTTGTACGTACAGTAGTTGCATAAACCACTGTACTTTAAGGTGAGACAGTTTTCACAGTGTACAAAGTATGTGTGACTACACAGAATTCACAGTAGTCACACATAGCGATTCTGGGAGAGGAGAAGAAGAAGGGGGGAGTGTTTCAAGGTGATTAGAAGAAGAGTTTGCCTTATGTTTAAACACTTCCTTGAAGTCAGACAAGTCAAATCAGAATGAAGCAAAACAGGATGTGTACAAATCTGGATTTAACTTTTAGTCAATTTTTTATCTGATTAGTGTTCAGAGCTATACTGTGGTGCAGTCAACTCTGCTTTTCCCTAACCTTGCTTCCTTTGGTAGTCATAAAATTGAGTTAAATGGTAGCAGTGCTCTAAATGGCATTCCAAAATACTGTATGAATTTATAATTAGCAGAAATTTATCAAACTTGCTTGGTCAGTAAATCAGGATACAAATAAATAGGGCTATATATGCTAACACAGCATTTAAAATCAACTTCAAAATACTGCTTAGTGAGAAATGTCCATCTTAAGGGCTGGAGCTTGATGGCAGAGATTTCAGAGGGCACTTCTGGAAGTCTTTTTTTGAGGCTGTGTGTGTGTCTTGAGGAGCAGGGCTGTCCTGTCACCTGCTGTCCCTGCTCTGCCCCTCTGCTCCAGCACACCCAGCCCAGCCGAGGGGCAGCCCTGGGGCACCACGCAGGCCATAGGAAAGAGACTTGCTGGCCTTTTCACTGATGGCTCTCCTCCAGCCTTTTCCTGTCTACATGAATAACTTCTGTGAATTACTCTGTGTTGGACAAATGGACTAGCCCTTAAGTGCACCAGCTGCAGCAGTGGCAGTGCAGAAACACCTTGGAGTAAAATACTCCTTACATTAGAGGGAGCAGGTGAGAGAAAGGGCTTTTGGCAGGTGTGGAAGGAAAATGAGCATATATGCAAATCCTGGAGTGCTTGGATGAGATGGTGCCATGCAGGTCTACATTTTCATTAAAAAATTATCTTTTCCAAGTAGTTGTCCATTCTTCTGCATAGGACTCATTCAAAGTGGCAGAGAGAAAGTGATGCTTACCCTCTCCTCTTAGCCAACTTTGTTTATTTTTCAAAAGTACAATGCTTGAGCCTGGTGTTTAGTGAAACAAGGACAAACGTGCCCCAGGCATCCCGCAGGACAATTTCTGTGTATCTAGGATGTAAGAAAATGCTAAGTAAAAATAGTAGGAGGCAAAATTAAGTTAGTGACTCATTTTAATTACTGGGAAATCCAGAGTCCTTACCCAAACAGGCATTTCTTAGAAAATGTGCTGGAGGTGCTCTGGACTTGCAGGCTGCATCTCGCCTGGTAAATTAAACCAGTAAATATTTTGAATGGTCCTGGCACCATTTCAGGTCATGCCACCCAACCTTCCCCAGTTTCTTAGCTAAGTAAGCACAAAGAAAAATTCACTCACTAGACAGTTTTATTAATAATTTGGCTGTGGCCACCTGGTTTTAGAGGGTGAGAATTCCTTCTGTTTTATCTGCCCTAACTTCCTGTCCTGGACCACCAAGGTCCAGGCTCCTGCTCCTGAGGATCCAGCTCCTGAGCATTCTGCTCCTGATTCTGAGTTCCTTTCACCCATCCCTGTGGTGCCACAGGCTGTTTGCCAGCTGAGCGTGGGCTGGTTCTGGATAAGTACAATGGATTGTCTCCCCCTGGTAAATTGATTATGTCCTAGAGCCTGTATGTTATAAAGAAGCCAAAGATAACCACAGCCTTGCCTAATGGGCTGGAGAGTATTTGATTTGCAGTCCCAGGCCGTACATCATCTCAAGTGTCCCGATTTCTTTCTGGAATAACTATACTGTCTTCAATGGCTTTTTTTTTTTTTTTCCCCATGTAATGTAGAGGATAATCAGCCCTGTCTTTCCTACACACTTCTACCCTTTTTTCTGTTTTAGGATTTTCCTTTTTCTTTTGCAGCATCTCTGTTATCACGTTTCAGATTTGACACATTCTTCTATTGTGTGTTCTCTGAATGCTCAGCAGCTAACACTGCAATCTGGCTTGCTGATCCTTTCATTTTCCTCCAGAGTGCTGCACTAGAAGGAAAAAATACATTTTTAAAAGTTTTTAACTGGAAAGTTTTGGGTTTTTTTTTTTTTTTTTTTCAGGATAAATATTATACCAGGGCCTCTGAAAGGGAATAGAAATAATTTTGTGTAAATAAGGAACTGTGGTAGATGATGTTTGTCAGTTCTTGTAGGACCATGTTGCCTGTGAGCAGGAACAGGTTGCAGTTTATTCTCTGGAGTCTGTAAGGTATATAAAAGCATTCTTCCTCCTGCTTTCTTGTTGGTACATCTGTTCCTCCTGCACACCAGTCTCACAGGGTGGGCTGGCAAAGGGAACAGGGACAGGAATGCTGTGTCGTTTCCTTTCTCCTTCTCAGCAGGGAAGCTGTGCTGTGCTTGGCCCTGTGGGCAGAGCAGGGCTGGGTCCTGCCCAAACCACCACCATCTTACCTCCAAGATCTCTGTCCCTCCTGCACTGTGTGTTTGTACTTCACCATTGGAAAGGGTTTGAGGCTGACTGCAGCCACCTGAGGTTTCACCTCGCAAGCCCATACAGACTTGGCTGCTTTCTGGGACAGATGGACAAAAAGTCTCAAATCCTTTTCTTTCCTCTGCCTGTAGCCCTGTAGGGACTCTTGAAGGGATGTTGCCAAGTGGAATATTCAGTGTGGACTGATAGTTTTGCTTGTTCTATTGTGGTATAAGCTATAAGACAAGTTTGGGTTGAGCAGGCTGGAGCTCTCCTAGGGCTGTGCTGCTCCAGCCTTCTTAAAGGCACAAGTGAGAGTTGTCATCCCAAACAGCCTCGTGAGTGTGTGTGACATGTGAGGGCAAGGAGATCCATGGGAGGCCTGTGTGCTCAGCTACAACAAGTCACACATTGAGGATGTGATTTGTATTGGCTGGACAAGAGGTCCAGTTTCATCTCTCTCAGCAGAGAAAAAGCTCTGGCTCCAGGGATGGGGGCCTTCTATGCAAGATATTTTCATTCTCTTGTAATTTCATGCACAACAGAGATCTAAATTTTTACAGTTCTTTAAACCACTAGAAAAGAACAATCTGAGTGATTTAATGTACACCAGCAAAGCATGATAAAGGACTGAGACAGCTCACCTAACTTCTTTGCTCTGTGGTTTTTTTGCTGTGACATGTTCTAAGCTGTCAGTGTTGCCCCTGTACTTAAATTCAGTTGGGGCATTCCTGCAGCTCTTCTCCTTCCAGTTCAGGTTTGCAGCTTTCAGTTTTTATCACTTGTATTCTTAGCAAACAACCAAACCGAGACTGAAGAAGGGAGACTGTAAAAGGATGTTCCTAAGAGTTAAATCCCTCAAAGAAACAAAATTAATTTGGAGGATGAGAGACAATAGCTTTTGAATGGGAGAAAATCAAATTTAGTGTAAGTGGCTTATCCAAAGGAGAAAATCCATGAGGTTTTCTCTAGCTTTGTTGACCAGTTTCTGTACTTCTTGCTAAAGACAAACGAGTGATGTTTTATTGATGGTTGTTTGGGATGACTGCATTCTGAACAAGCACAGATTTTGACCAGGGCAATAGTTTTTTTTTTTTTTTAATTTTTAATCTTTCATACAGATAAAACCCTGTTGAATTTCAGTGCAGTTTTTATTTTTCTGTTTTCCTGCCTAGCTGACATAGTTGCAGGCTTCTTGATGATTCCAGCATTTTCCTTTTATATAGGATGGCTGTTGTTTTGCAGAACCACGTTCTGGCAGCCACTCAAGATATCTCAGAAAGGGCTGATCCTGCTCTCCAAAGTGAGAACAGCTCAACATTATCCTGATAAAACTCACTTTTGGTATTGGGATTACATGCCAATAATCACTCTTTTTCCCCTCATCAAGTGCTGCCTGGCTTGGGGAGCCGAGGAGCCTCCATGCTGGTTGGAGGCTTGTCCCTGGTCCCACTGACAGCAGCAGAGGTGCCTGGTTTGAGGTGGGCTGCACTGCAGCCCTAAGGACCAGCACCCCCCATTTTCTGGTACTGCTGCTCTCTACACCACTCTGGTCTCCAGAAGTGTATTGGGAAGAATATTCCCATGTTGGAGACATACTGATCTTCCTCACTGCTAAGAAAAGAACAAGTGAAAGATGAAAAGGTAAAATTCACTATGTTGGTGCATTTCTGACAGTGTGGGGAAAAGAAACTTGGTTTTACCTTTTTTCAGCTTCTCAAGTGGAGTTCATTCTGACTTTCTGGGAAAGAAAAATGCCTCAAATGGAGTGATTTGCTGGAAGAGGTTTTGCTGCAGTGGGTCACAGCACAAGGTGCTAGTGGCTGGCCATTTATATCAAATAGAAGGAGAAATGTGATGGAGCTGAATGTATTTTTGGAAGCAAAACAATGTACACATATAAATTTATCTTTTATAGGAAAATTATTTCATACATCTCCCTCTGTACTGTGTGGTAACAGTATGTATAGCAACATGAGAATTTGAGCATGTAAATTCTGTGTATTGTGACCCCCAAGAACAAAATAAAGAACTGCAGTTCCTAGTTAACCTCACTGGAAAGCACTTGTGAATTAAAACATAACTTAACAACCCTTATAAGGGTTGCCTAGCAAGCTCTTCCAAATTTCAGCTTCTTTTTGGAGGTCTGAGTCAACCCAATTGCTCTGCAGGCATTGTTAACTAAGAATTCTGTTTGCTTCTTTGGGGGCTTTAGAAGTTAATGAAGGATAAATCGATGCTCGAGGCTTCTGTGAGTGCTGGTCACTCCATTGCCAAAGGGACAGTGCAGAAATGGAGGGAGCAAGGAAAAGGTGACAAGAATGATTAAGGGCATGGAAAATTCATATGAAGAGAGATTGAAAAGACAGATTATTTCTTCTAAAACAGTAACAAGAAGTAGTATAGAAAAGAAAAAAAAATATATATCAAATGAGAGACTGAAGAAAGCGTGAAACTTTTATTCTGTCTTTGGCCACCAGGACAAAAAGATTTTCAGTTACATTAAGTATGTAAAATAAAAGAGTAATAGAAGAAAAGCTATCAGCAGAATAGAACTGCAACAAGCAACACTTTCTGCAGAATGTTGTTGATGCACAAGTTGTTAGCAGGAATCTCAAAAACGAAAGGAGCCACATGAGAAAAAAAATTCTGTGATAAAAGAGCTAATAATGTTTTAGAAGATGCCTGTATCTTCATGCCTCAGGTTTTAAAATAATCCAAATATGAGTGTGAACATTTAAGAAATGGGCTTACTTAGAACTTGTCCTCATGTGCTGTTCCTGTGGTGCATCTTGCAGACCAACTGGTGCTTGGTGGAGAGGTCCAAGGGAGAGTGGTGACCCCCTGTGCTTGTATGGGTTGGGAAAAGAAAATGCAGGAACCTCAGTAATGGCCAGGGAAATCCTTTTATTTGAATGAACACACACATGAACCCCTTGCTGTTGCTGCTGCAGGGAGTTTAGTGGAACTGGTGCCATGGGACAGGTCAGGGACAGTGGAAAGGGCTGCAGGTCTCTTCTGGCCAAGCACTCTCAGGGCACAGCCCTGATCCAGCTGTACACAGCTGTGCAGGGAGACACAGGAGAGCCCAAGAAAAATTGTTCATTTTTGCTCCTGTTGCTGTCCTCTCCAAAATGTGAGGTCTCTGTATGTCTGACCATCAGTATCAAGTATTAAATCCCTGTTAGTTTGTCCAGCATCTCCTGTGACACCAGCACAGTGAAAGTGTAGAAATATTGACCATTTTTTAATCCTTGAAGACTTTTGTGATGTGTGATAGAAAAAATGTATTCAGAGACACGAGGAAACTCATACATACTATTTGTTCCCATAGCTTAATTTGGTTTCTCTGTATTACCAAAGATTTGGCTCTTAATAACCTACTGTGACTTAGTAGCAACTTTGTTCTTTATAGATTCTTTTTTAACACTTGTGCACTAAATTTGCATTTGGTCTTCCCAGCAGAGCTGATGAGGGATTTAATTTTTTTTTCAGTGGAGAGAGAGTGAAAAGCAGTGAGTTTAGTTTTCAAATCAGGAGGGGGTAATGACTGGCAATTTTGACTGTCATGATAGATGATGTTATAAGAAAAAGTTTGTCACTGATGGCCATCTTTGGTAAATACTTCCTTTATCCTTGCATCACCTCTGGTGTACGTCCGCCTTCTTTGGAGAAAAAAAGAAAGTATTTGGGGGTTTTAGAAGTTTTAGGATTTTTTTTCCCATTTCACTGACTGCTTTTAGAAACTCTGTTACCATGAATGCAGTTACACAGATTTAGGGAGAAGCAATACTAGTCTTTGCAGTGGGGTAGAATAACATTTTTAGACATAAACTAGTGGCTATTTTGTTTCTCTCCAGGCTGGAAGTGCTCTCTGAGTCCTACTGGCTGCTGGGAATTCTTATTTCTAGCAGAAATGATCTTCCATTTTCACTCCTGCAGGGCAATAAAATAGTGGACTACACAGCCTTAATGTATAGCTTTCCTGAGAAACTACAGCTGTCTTGGGACTGCATTTTTTGCCTACTTTGGGCCCCAGGCAACTATAAATGCTGGGAGTGAAAAAGGAAACATTTGTGGCAGTTATCTTTAAGAGCACTGGCATCTGCTGGAAGCTGGTCAGGCTTTGGGTGGGTTGGACAAAGGCAAAATACACGATGGATTTTCACGTGGTTCTGCGTGGCCTTTCAGGTTAATTCAGTTGTTGCTATGGTTTATTTGTAACCCATACTGTGCTCTGTGGCTCTCACTGTGCTAGTGGGGAATTTTCTGTGCCAATTCATATTAAGGAGCAGCTGTGCCCTCATGAGCATGTATTAGAGTTAGTTAAGTTGAACAAAACATGGCAAAGGTGAAGTTTGTTTTGCTTGTTATTTTTTATCTCTCCGGTTACTCCTTTAAGAAATCTTTCCTCTTCCAGATTCATACTTGCCATGTACTCATGTACTTGTAAAACATTACATGCAGGCACAGCTGAAATGTGGGAAATGCATTTTAGAAACCAGCACTGGTTGAAACCATTTTTTTTGTGGCAGGTAGGTCAATGTGATAAACCATCACTTCGAGAACTGCAGTTGTCTGAACTGCAAGGCCAGTAAAACTCTAACAGCCTGAGAAAAAACAAAAATTGGGTGCTTTTATACCAGTAGCTCTCAGGTGATTTCAGGTACACAGTTTGCAAATATATCCTATTCAGAACACACACTGATTTCCTTGGAGTCATCCAGGAAATTTTAAATTCTTTAAATTCTTTGGGAAGCTACCATGATGTCATCATGCAGAGAAGATACTCTTCCAAATCAGTCTAAAGAATCACAGCCTTTCTTTGTGTATCTCCTGTTTGTGAAGACCAGGGTGCTGGTTTCATAAAACTTCTAGAAATAAAGGCTCTAAACTGTCATACTCATGCAGTCCCACTCAGTGGTCTTTTGTGGTTTTGTATAGGAAAACATTCCCCAGCTGAGTAACCTAAACATGGTCTTCAAATTTCCCTGACCCTCTGGAAAGCAGTATTATCCCCAAAGATACCTGTGCTTTCCTGGCATGGATTGCAGAGCAGTATTATCATTATTTCAGAGAAATATCATTAAACCTATGCTGTCATGTCTTCCTTGGCAATGGGAGCCATGTAGGAGATATCAGCCTCCTTCAGGAGCTTCTGGACTATTCAGATTGCTTCATCATTGATGGGAGGTTGCTGAAAGAATAAAAATAAAACTATTTTCTCAAGCTGTATTGCATAGGCAGGATCTTTGGTTCTGTGCAATTTTTATGTCTGCTGGGGACCTGGAGATGTGTACAAGACCATGATGGCTTTTCATTCAATTTGGTAGGATAAGACTGTGCAAATGTTTGAATTTAAAGAGGGAATAAAACAAAGAAATCAAAGAAATTTTTTTAAAAAAGGAAAAGTCATTTTTCATTTAAAGTTAGCCACGTTTTCTTTGCCTTTCCCTTTCTTCATGGCCTTGACTTTTTTGGGGAAAGGGGAATGATAATGACATGAGTCATCAACAGGAAACGCACACAATGCTAAAATAATTGAAATTTTAGGTTTCACAGGCCAGAATCAAAATCGAGGTTTTGTTAGGAGAATGATTCTCAAGCCTGTATTAGGCTGTGATGCTCTCAAAAAGAAACAGCATCCCTGGGTTTTAGATCATTTAACAATCCAGCAAAGTAATCCCCCCCTGTCCCAAGGTTCAGAGTTATATTCAAATATAGAGAGTGTGGTACAAGAGGGCAGATAGTGAACTGAACTGGACACATGAAGGCTGCATTGACAGTCAAAGAAATTTATCCTGCTTTCTTCTTTTTTCTTTTTTTTTTTTTTTTTGTTTCTGTTCCTCCCAAGATCTATCACATACAAGTCTAGATAAAATGAATTGTCCAGAGTATGGATGTGTAATGATATGTTTGATGCTGTGTCTTTCAAAATATTTCTCTCAATCCTTTTTTCAATATATCCCTTTATCCCTTTTCTGAAGGGACACAGATATTAGATATAGTTGCCTTTTCTGAGAAGGATAGAAAATAAACATGCAAATATTCCATGTATGTAAGCAGCTCTTTCATTCCTGGACAAAAAGTATGTTAAAATCAAGCTAAATCTTGAAAGTATGTTTCAATAACTCAAAAATAAATGGTAATAAAGCTGTAATTATCCCCAAAGCTACAAATACAATAAATAAGTTAAAGTTAAATTTATAACACCTGAAAGCTTATCAAGTATGCAAGACCAAAACAAAGGCAGCCCAATGACTTTAGCTTCATCCTGTAGTAACACTAAGCAAATTCAGTTAGAGAATAATGATGTTTGTAGTCCTAGATCCATTTGTTAAAAAAAAGAGCTTATCTTCTTTTTTCATTTTTTAAATCTTATTGTGTTATGACTGCATCTATTGCAGAACAGTGAAACCCAGGCTGTATGTGCAGACCTCAGCTCATCCTGTGAATAATACCTCCTGAAAAGGAGAATGAGACTTCTGTTGAATTAAATGTATTAAAGCTGAGGGGGGAGGAAAAAAAAGGCATTCCAAAGGTCTTACTCGTCCATACCTAGCATATAGATTACATATATTCTTAATCTTCATTATACATTTTATTAAAAGGTGTAGTCTTGAATAATTTAGCATTAAGTGTCAGCATTTTAATTTAAAATATCTGCAAAATATGTTCGTTTCACAAAAAAATTAACACAGTGTTCTTGTGATCATGCCTGCTTAAGCAGATTTGTTTCTTGATTGATAGAATATTAGTCAGGTCAGGTTGGAAGGGTTTGGTGTACACTCAGCTATCACTTTTAATAAACAGTAATTTCTTTGTTTAGTGTCTCTGCATTTTCTTAATAATTATCCATGGAAAGCTTTATTCTCTCTTATATTTTGCTAATTCTAGAATAATTTTGCCACACTTGTTTCTGGACTAACTCAAGTGGTTTCTATTTTAATTTGCTAAACAAAAAATTCTATAAAGTGTGGAAACCTGTTTCCTGGTTTGGTGCAAATTTTGGGATCAGTTACAAAATCTATTTTCATTAATATATAGTAATGAAATTATGTTTCTTTTTCTAAATAAACTGAAAAGTTGACATTTCCCTCAGATCCCAGATCTCCTGTTAGTCAGATCTGAGGTGACAGTGGCTGGGAAAGAAGAGCAGTGTTTCATATACAAAGCTATTTTTGTTTGCTTTGGACTGAACATTTGTCATGCTCCTGGTACCAGCTAGAAGAGAATGATTCATGTGCCATCATCACTGGCTGGACTTGGAATACCTAAAGGTATTGCTTAGAGAATTTACATTAAGTATTTGCAGCATCCTCTCTGGAGGCAGCTTTGAGGTGGAATTGCTCGTGTTTGATGACTGCAGAGCTCAGGTGAACGTTGGCCATGTCTTAACTGGGATGCTCCAGTCAGCTCTCCTGCCTGCACTGTCACCTGAGGTTCTCAAATTCCATTTTTGCAAGTAAATCAAGAGAAAAGATTCAATATTACCCATTAGCCTCAGTTACATCTGGTTTTAGTTCTATGGTTACCTGTACTCATAATCCTTTCCAGGGCATATACATATATTTCTCTCTAAAACCAAACATTTCAGTAAACTGTGTAGCTTCAATGGATTTTCCAATTTCCTTAAGTGGATTTTCCAGTAGATGACAGATAAACAGATAATCCCTTTTGCTGCCTGGCCCTTCTGTGACACCAATGGCTGCTGAGCATCACAAAGCCACGTGGGAGAAGTGGCAGCTCCTGTCACTGGCTGGTGACAGGGCCTAACACTTCTACTGGTAAGCAAGTCACATCTCCAGACCAGCCTGGACAGGTACCTGCGGGCTTCATTTCTGAACAGACTTGATGCCTCCTTGTTGGAGAGGAGAGTTTCTTACCTCTTCAGGTTCAGAGACCCACCTAACAAAACATGGTGGCAACACTGGCTCTCAGTTTTTGTCAATTAAGGTAGTGAAACAAGTCTCTTAATACCCTTCTTTAAATGTGGATGAGCTACATTTATGCTGCAGATGGTTCATTCACAAGTGGAGTGTATGGATTCAAAAATCTATTTGTACCTGAGGAAACAGTTGCACTTCATGCTTCTCCCTGTCTCTGTGTGGACAGCCAAGTATTAGGAATATTTTAGAACCTCATTGTGAAGAGGATTGAGGGGTTTCCAAAATACTGTTTATGGTTTGTTTAAGGTTATCAATTGTGTGTCAAATAAAAAGCTCACTGCAGATGATCATGGTGCAGTACTTTGAACTCATTTAACTCAACATTATTTACAGAATATTTATCTTGGTTATGGCAGTTTTTGTCATGCAGAGATATTACTTCTCCATTATATACTGCATGTGACCGCCATATAAGTTTGATAATAAATGCTGGGAAATAAAAAACAGAGTAACTGCCTCAGTATGATAGCAATTCCCATGTGATGGGAAATAATGTCATAAACTTCAAATTACCTTTTAAATAAATGTTTATGTCCAACCCATCCATTAGATCATAGCCTGAAGGTCAGGAGGATCGTTTCTTCATCTTTCACTGTATGCATTATGGTTGCTTTTTTAGGTGTAAATGATGTTTTTAAATGAAGAATGGCACTCAAACTATACACAAACAATGGCTAGACATTACTGAGTCTCAGCATGGCAGAAATAGCCTCAGCCACTCTGCTAAATATAGAAATGCAGCAGTAAATTGAATTCATTCTTAGAAAATATTTTTAATGGCTGAGACAATACAGAAATACAGTTTGTGTCATTCTCACAGTATGAAGCTTTGACATTTTAGTCAAGTTTGAATTCTAGTTGTGGTTTGGTAAATGGCTGATTTGCAAAATGCTTGTGAGAGTAAATATTTTGGAGAGGAAGGCAGAGCATAGCTGAGCATGCAGAGAAGTGCACAGGTGACAGATATTGTACTTACAAGGGTCTGAACCATCCACAGGGCTCAGTAAGTGCCATGGGATGATGTGAAACACCCCACACTGTGAGACCCCACTATTCCCAATGTAGGGGGGAACACTGATGACCCATCTCAAGGCCAACTTCCACATAAAGACATTTCCCTGCTTTGAGCTGGATGTCCCTTGTCCGTATGTCCTGGAGGAGCCCATGTGGCTCCCCAAAACACCTCGTGCATCAAAGCTTTTACCTGTGGTGGCCTTGAACATGTTATCCCTGCAGTTCCAGCCTAGAAACCCAAGTGGGAGCTGGAATGGCTGGGAGGCACAGAGGTGGCTTTGGAGAAGCAGAAGCTGTAGCGGTGCTGAGGTGGCTGATGTGTGTGTGGGGATGGGTCAGGTTCCTCAGCCAGGGCTGGGCTGGCTGGAAGAGGGGGAAGGAAGAGCTGTTGAGGGCTGTCAGACTGATCTGGAAATAAATTCAATCCAAAAACTTCTGTTTACAGCAGGGGAAAACCCATTGTCATGGAGATTTAAGACTCCAATCAAGAAATTCAGGGGCGTTTTTGCTTCAGCTATGATTTGACCTTCCTGTTTACATTAAACATTTTTTACAGCAGAGTGCAGCGATGTGGTTGCTTTGTTAGAGGTATTTGACAGTTACAGCAGTTCTGGGAATTATTGTTTTGGTTCTATATATGTCAGGAAAGAAATATGTTAATATTTGAGATAAAGTACATTTTTTAAAACATATTTAAATTTGTTATGATTCTCAACTTCACCTTCTTCCACAAGGACCATGAACATGTTAAACTTCATTATAAAACAACATTTCTTAGTAACATATTAAATACTTTTTGTCCAAAAAATCTTTTGGTTAGAGGTTAATCTGTTCCAGAACCAATTGTCTATAATATTGTTTCTTTTGTCATTATAATTCATGTAAAAATGGTACATTAATTTCTTAGAGATCGCTTGATCTCAATTCTTTTTTGTTAACAGAGGTCTATAATCCTTTCCACAGCAACCACTTGTAAAAGCAGAGGATTATGACTTGAGGCAGGATATGAACAGCAGGAACAGATCAACTTAAAAACAAAGATCCTGTTTGAGTACAAATGCTATTGTTAGCACAGAGTTGGGGTGAGTCAAGTGGCAGGATGTCTATTAGAATATAATAAATTCATATCAACACCACATGGCATGCTAGCCAGAAGACAGATCTTTCTAGCAGTTATGTGATAGACTTCTTTTTTTTTATACCTTTACTTATTATATTTTTGCTTAGTCCAATAAACAATTCCCTCTAGGAATGGCTGATGTCTAAACATCTGAGCAGCTTTTTGGTTTTTTGTATATTTATTTTTCTGTCTAAAAAGCTTCCACTCTGTTATACTTTTTCCCAAAATCTGCTAAAAGCAAGGATTTGAAATTACACTACTGCAGGGTCATTCTGAGGTTAGTAATAGACATTGAGGACTATTGCTAGCCTTTCTTATAAAGTGTGTGATCCTCCTGAGAAAAGGAGAAAAAGAGGTTTTTTCTTTGTTCCTATATTTAAAAATAAGAGATACAATGACATTTTTTCCTTTATTAAAAAGTCTTGGGTTTAATACTGATAGTTTAACTGACCTAACAGCCATATACATGACACAATTCAATGTATTTTTGAAGTTTAATTTTTTTTTCTAATATTTTTCATGTTAAGGTTAGTAGGAAGCTAAAAAGTACCAAAGGACAGAATAGATACTACTCAAGTGTGGAAAACCCTTACTTTTGGTAAAAATTAGAAAAACTCTTTCATGGCCTAGACAAAATCAATAAATATACAAAAATGCAATAAGGGAGTCAGGTAGCAGTTTCACTTGTGACAGTCTTCTGTACAGTTATTCCAGCAACTGACACCACATAGAATTAGCAATTTCTGCTTCCCAACCTTCTGGTGACTGTATTTTTTAATAGACAGTGAAATATATCCTGACTATAAATGATACAAATTTCATCTCAGTGTATCTTAATTTTTACATGTATGCATACATGTATGTATCTATGTATATACATACTGTATTAAATACTATCAAATAGTAAAAATCCACATAAGCATCTCTAATGGCAAGTAAGACAGAAGTTTTGGTAGAAAAGAATATTTTAAGGGGTCTTTAATCGTTGTCATCATTGTCATGTGGTGACAGGAGGAGACTCTATACAATGGTTTCAGGGAGTTTGTTTGAATGCTTTCTGCTGCATGGATTAGGATCTCCCTTCAGTGTCCTAGAGTTTGCAAGGTTATAAAAAGCCCCAGACATAGTCTTAAGTTATATTTCAAACTTCTGTCTGAAAAGAAGATTTTATTGCAGATGATAAATAATGGTTTTCAGATCATCCTCCTGATGGCACTTGGGCTGCAACTAAATTATCAATGAATAAGAAAACAGAAGCCATGGCATTCCAATGGTATGAATTTTTCAGCCTGTATTATTTTGTTAGCCTGAGGCAAAAGATTGAGCTCTTAGTACTCATCTGTGCAGAATGAGTAATCTGAGACAAATGTGTACCCACACTGTGTGTGCAATTTGGCCACATCCTATAGACTTGCCAAGGGGCCTTGCAGCCAAGGACCCCTCATGGACAGTAGTCATATGTTAAAAATGATCATTTTATTACAATATCTGTGATCTCACCACCACAGTGGATTCTAACAGTGTTACAACATGACAGTGTGACTGTGGGTCTGCTCATCCTATAAGAACCAGAATTTTATACTATCAGGAGTTGGTTTTACCAGCAGGATTTTCTGCTACCTAACCAGAATTCTGTATATTTGCACGAATTCTATGCATGAGAGCAACTGAAAATACGTATTCCCAGTGCTATCTATTTTGGTGTTTCAACATGACTTGCATTAGTGTGTGTGATAGCTTGAATTTTCTTTCTTCGCCAAAGCTGCTTAAACAATACAATGACAGATTTCTGCTTTTATTCTTCGTTAATGTCATTCTTCATCCTCTCTGCCCCACATCAGGGAGGAAGTGTTGCGAGTTTGCTACTTTAATGAAGAGAAATGAGGCATCTATCAACAAGGATTTACATAGGAGAGCACATCAATTCAGTTGCCTTGAGCTTGCTGAGTTTGCATATCCAGGGCCAAGCAGTGCTCTCAATTACTCCCGTGCAACCCCATTAACTTCAGGAGGTTGTGTGGTTCCAAAGTGGCTTTGCAGAATGTGGGGGAGAAAAAAATATATATCTGCTAGAGGAGTCAAGCTCCAAAATATGATTTTTGGTTATCTATATGGAGATGTGCATGCAGTCATAATTGCACTTTTGAAAGGTTAGGGTAGTGATCATGCAGTAATTTCATTGAGCATCCCTTTGTAGCCGTGCTTAACGGAACAGACAGCCACCAAAAATTACTGCAGTGAGGGGGGAAACACTTCCAGCCCTGGAAACCTGTTGTAAATCATATGTCTTTAGTAGACTCTATCCTGTAATTACTCTTAACTGTGGGTTGTTCCTCCTCTCTCTCTCTCTCTCTCCAGGAGCTATGCCGGCAGCGCATGGCCGTGAAGAGCTCTGACCGCCCGGAGCCCCTGCACTCCTCCCGAATCAACAGCGTCTCCTCCCAGTTCAGTGATGGGCCCATCCCCAGCCCCTCGGCCCGCAGCAGCACCTCATCCTGGTGTGAGGAGCCAGTCCAGTCCAACATGGACATCTCCACCGGTCACATGATCCTGGTAAGGCACTTCTGTCTTCGTGGCACCAGAAATTGCGACAGAATTCCAGGCACCTGCTCAGCTTTTGGAAAGAGAGAGCTTTAAATGACAGGGAAGATGTGTTTTCACAGGTGGAAAATATTCCTGAGCTTCATTGGTAATCTTAACTTTATATAATTAAAACAGGCATTTTTATTTCTTTTTTTTTTTCATTATATTTTTGTTTTTCTTCTCTTGGGAACATTCTTTTAACATGAACATATGAATTGTTTGCATTCTTGCTTTTAAGAAAAAAAAGCCCTGTGGTGTTCTCTTGTCCTGTTAATTTATGTTTAGCTCAGCTTGGACAACTGAAGAAAGCTGCCAAATTTCTGATCAGCTCACTGCTTTTTCTCATGTGTTTCCAGTGTGTGGAGGTATCTGAGCTGAGAAGGCAAGAGAAGATTAGTGATATGGAGCAATTTATTTCTGTCACCCTTAGAAAAGGGATCTGAATTTTGAGCCTTGCCTGGATTTTTTTGTTTTGTCCTTGGATGAATTTCTTCCAAGCTGGATTTCTCGTGTTTGAAATGATCCAAATATATTCTATTGATGGAGTCTATGTTGGAAATCTTGGGTTACTTCCAGGCACAGCTTGAGACCAATATCAGTGCAGAAGATGGACACATTAAGAGATTTTTGTGTGTAAGAGTCAGAGTCCAGTGGTTAGGACTGGTGCAGCTTGTTTCTGTCCTGCTGGGAGAGCTGTAGAGTAATCCTCCAGCTTTTGTGCCTTATTTTCATCTTTCTTTAAGTATTTACTGTCTCTCTAGAGTGCATTGACATTATCTGAGTAGAAATTAGGTTGTGGTGAAGAATTTGACCAAAAGTTGTGTTATTTTGCTTGTATATTTGACTTCTCTTTTACCTTAAGTAAGCATCCTTTCCAGTTGATAGTTTGCCATGTTTTTGGAAACTTCTCTCCATCATGCCATAGTTTTGGGTCATAATTTTTAAACTTCTTCCTTTTTCTGGACTTATATTTGAAGGTACTATCTTCTGAGGTATTTTTCAAGTTCTTACAAGCCAACCTCACATAATGGTGAAAGGAATGAAGGCAGGCAAAACCCAAAAACCAAATTTGACCTCAGCCAAGTTACTGACCTCCTTCAGCCTTGATCAAGTCAGCTATAAAACTGAGCAAAAGCAGGGTAGGATTTTAAACCAGATGCTTCCTCAGAGTTTATGATCCTGGGTAAATACATTGCTGCCATCCCCCTCCAAAAGTAATTAATTAATTATTATGGTAATATCCGGTAGACAAGTGCAGCTTGAAAGGGTTGTTCCCATGACAGAAAACCATTTGTTACAGTTTTGACTGTTCCACTATTGCCAAATTGTAATTAAACTTCACTTGATTTCCTTTCATAGTTAAGTAAAATACTTGGGGGCTGGGGGGGAGGAGGATTGGGAACGCCAAACATTTCCAGTTGCCCAATCTCAAAATAAATACAAATTTTGAGGCAAAAAAAGGTTCAAAAATATCTAGGCAATATATTTGCATGGAAATTAGAGCAAGATTTCCTGTGTAGATGGAAATATTCATTTAACATTTGCAAACAGTTTCAATTCCTTCAAATTGAGCAAAATCATTTTCAGTGATATTATTGGGAACATAAAAAACCATCTCAAAATCATGCTTAAAGGAGAGAAAGTTACTTAGGGGTACCACTTACTCTGGCTCTGCAAATTGTCTGCAAAATTGCAAGAAGGAATTGTCTTCATATGACAGTAAATAAACTTCTAAAAATAGTCAAAGTGGTCAAGATCACTGTTTTGGTGTTCAGTGTCCATAATTCAGTCAATCCTGTTTAACCCTGGGTGAACTCATACATGTGTTAACTGTCTAACAGCAGATGTATCTTACTGGTGAGAGTTCAAAGAAGGGTAAAGAAATGCTCTAGGGTTTGAAGAGTGCAAGACACACAGAAAGAGTAAAACCAGTTAATTTGTTAAGTCTAACCTGAGCAAACAAAAATCAGTGATTCAGGGGAGTCTGCCTATGTGCTGTGACATACAGGATGGGGGGAAATTGTTCTTAATGGACTCAGATGATACAATTAGGGAGAAAATATGTGTTAGCATCAAAATATGCATTTAGCTTTGCTATCAGGGCAAGCCTAATAGGAGGGTCAGGCAGGCAGTGGAATGTTTACTTAAGGAAGCAGTTAAACCATAAATACAAGATTTGCTGAAGGCAAAGCTGTGTTAGGTTTACATGGAAGGATCAGCATCCCTCAGCTACAGCTCAGAAGCAGATGATTGGGCTTGATCAGAAATGCTCATGTTTTGTGTCACTGTGGGTCACAATGAAACCAGAGAGCTGACCCAGTTTATGTTCTGCTCAAAAATAAATGCACAGCTCTGTAATGCCTTATTTACCTGAATTTCTCTCCTTCTGGACATGCTGTGGCTTGTTGGACTGCAGCAACAGAAGCAGCTCACCAGAGGTGAACTCTTCCTCTCTTTGCCTTGCAGATACAAGTGGAGGAGAGTGAGGAGACAGTTTGCAACTTTTATACCATTTAATAAAAGACATTTTTCAGTTCCTCTAATTTCCCTCTGACGCAATCCTTTTCCTTTTAAAATTTTAGATATTTTCTTTGAAAAATATCTCAGTGCCCAAAAAAGCCATGACAAATATTAGCAAGGGGCCTAGTAAGAATGGCAAATACCCTCTGGTTTGCAGGGTAAATGGGCTTATAAGTCTGCAAATGTGTTTTTGAGCTCCACAATGTGCAGTGAAGGGGTAGTTAGCTGAGCTAAGGCTCCTCAGTCCTTATTGCTTATAGGTGCCGGGATCTCCCTAGAGAAAATAAAACAATGGATTACTGTGTAAAGTGGCAGCAGGAAATAATTTCTTTTGATTCATGAACAGAATAAAACTTTAATGAAAATAGCTTAGAAGTGTGTGACTGCTGAATGACTTCGTGTAATCTTGTTCAGGGGTAGCATTGGTCAGAAATACTTCTATAAAGCTGTTGAATTTGCTGGAAAATGCTATCAGTCATACCTGCAGTCATATCTAAGTCATCTCAGCTTGGGCTTTGTTGGAGCTTTGTTGGCCACAGGTACTGTTTTCTTGGAGGACTTCCCACTTGTTAGCCCATTGTTTATAGTGCTCAAAGGTGCAGAAAGCAGGAATCTTCCAAGCTCTCTGGATGTGGAAGGTTCCTGGTTTCTGCACACCTTGAGTCTCCTCACTTAGACTGAAACCAGCCTTCAAAGGGAAAAATCCTGCATTTCTGCCACTTCCCTGTGCAGCCAGGCAATGCCTCTGCACTGCTGCCAGCAGCGTGAGGTGGTTTGAGCTGTTGGCAGGAGGAAGCAGGGAGGGCTCAGGAGGCCCAGAAGGACAGTGATAACAACATTCAGAGGTTTTTTTTTTTTCCTTTTCACTGTCTTTTTCATCACATTTCTAACAGGAGGGTGGCGCATATGGCACATTTTGATTCTGGCTTTCTAAAAAATCCAAGCACTTTGGGAAGTGTAATTAGAGGAGCATGTTTAATGCAGTCATGGTTGTGGCACTGACTGGCTGGTTTCAGCATGAGCAGCAGCTCAGGATGTGTGCTCTCATTTTGGTCACCACTGGTTTTGCAAGAAAGCATCATTCAGAAGGTCACTACAAGGGAAAGAAGAGGAACTTAAATTTCCACCCAGTTTATTCTCATGTGTATGTCTATATTGCAGCTGACAAGAGAAGTTCTAATAAAGGGCAACAATTCCTTTTGTAGTCCAGCAAGAAAACCAGAGGGAGTTTAAAAGTGATCAGGAGAGATTTAGTCTCCCTAACTGGGGCTCCTATATTTTAGGCATTTAATGAAGTGTTGGTGTTGACTTGAGTCCATAAATTCCCCCTTGATGAAGTGAGTAGGTGGCTCTGAAGGTCTCCTGAGAATTAGGAGACCTTGATGTTTGCAGCTTACATGAAGGAGTCTCTTTTGTTTGTGCTGTAGCACAAGCTCAGCACCGAGGTGGATTGGATCCTACACCTGCTTCATGTATTACCATGCTTTTTTTGGTTAAAACAAATAATCTTTTATGAGGTTTTAAATGAAGAAGAGTACTGCAAGAAGAGAATGTATGATTTTGGTGATAACATTATGAGGTTGTCATCTGAATTCCATATAAGAGAGGATATTTGCAGAAGCAGAAGTGATTTTCTGTGTTTTGCACGATTTTCTGTGTTTTGCAGGTTTTTTCCTTGTAAAGACAGATGTGCAAAATTTGGAGCATTATACATAAATTAGAATTTCAGAAAGTGTGAATTTAAAAAAGGTCTTTTTCAGTACTTTTTGCAAGCTGAAGTCTTAGGCGTCCTCTGCCAGAGGGTATGAAACTGCTTTATGTATTGGAAGTAATAATAATATGTGATTGTTTGTGATGATGTACTTTTCAGAGGGAGAAGTTTCATATTTGGGCTGAATGAGGTGATGGGAACAGATGAACTAGAGCCTGAAATCTATGGCCTTTTATCTAAGAGACATAAGTCTGCTTAATCCCCTTGTCTTTGGCAATATGCCTGTAAAACCAGGAGGACATTCACCACAGAGAAGTGAAGGATGGCCTCATAAGAGAGCTTTCTGTCAAAGTCCTGGGACAGCCTGTGTCCCAGAAGGTGACACAATCTTAGCTGGGGACATGGGGTGGGGGCCTGCTGCTGCTGAAACAGGCAAACCCCAGGTGCTGAATTTTGCATCCACTTAATTTTGATGCTGAATCACTGACAGGATTGCTGTTGGACTGGGAAGGGTTACAGGGAGAGAATAGTTTCCGAGATTGAACCTGGGGGTTTTTGATGCTATTGGTATCCTGTACTCTCTGAATAGTAACTTTTTGATGGTTTCTTAGCAATTTCCCCCTCACTCTCATTTTTTGAAGTGAATTCTTTTTTAGATAAGCTCTATGGGGTAGCAGCTATAGATTCTTTTTAATTGAATATGGAAGAGTGTAGAACTGAGTGACTGAAGACACATTGCAACAAGAAATGGGATTTGCTAGATCCTGTACTACATCTTGCTGAAATTCCTTCATTTTATCCCTAAAGCTGCAATAACACTGGGAGCAAAAGGCATCTAAACACACTTCTCTAAATGAAGAGAGAAGCTCCAGCATGTAAGGACAGCTAGCACTGAGCTAGAAGCAGGTGTACTTTCCACCTTGACCTTAATCCATACACACACTGAGCATCTCCTGAGTGAAGCAGCATGCAGTGCACTGCCTGGGGACACAGATGCTGCAGAGGTGATTAATGCTGGCAGGGACAAAGGTGAGGAGTGCAGTATGAAAAACAAGGGCTTTGTCACAATCATTTGTTTGATTATTAAATGGAGTCTAATTTTTTTTTTTCTTTTTCCCACCATCTCCTTCTACCAGCATTAATACCTCTTCATGCATCTCAAGAATATAAATACCCTGTTTAAAAAAAGCTTGCCACTGAGAAAATGAAGAAAAAAATCCTCCCTCACATGGGAAGGGAAAAAAAGTCGGTGGCAAAGTTAAGCTAAAAGCATGAACTCCTTACACATGTGCTAAGTGGATCTAAATCCCAACTTACCTTTCAGCTGTGCCAGTATAAATAGTTGTAGAAGTCTCACAAAATTAAGTCCCAAGAAAGCTTTGGCCCTAAAGGCCATTTCATCATGAACAGTTGGACAGGAGGAGTCACAAGGGAAAGGGCTGTTATAAATTATGTTACTCTGTGACAGGATAGCCAATATCCCAAAAAGATATAAACACTGTGGATGGGAAAATCTTTACCCATCTCTCCCTGAGCTGTCATGCTTTTAGGGACAAGCAGAGCTGGCTGCCTCCTGAAAGATCTTCTGCTCATATAGTGTTTATCCCTTCTTTTTACATATTTTTTTTCCCTCCCTAAATGTTTAAGTTGTTTTGAAACATTTGCCTGTGTTTGTTTAAAGCTGGGACTTGAGATACAGGAGCAAAGGAAAGCTGCAAAGTGAAAAAAATCTCGTGGCATATGGAAACAGCTCTACTAATAGAGCCATAAATCTAATAAATGGATGTATGTACTACATAGATTATATCAATAAAACTCAGAAAAAATATTCATGAACACGTTACCCTTTGATTCTTCCATTTTATTTGTTTCATAATAAGTTGCCTCCCATTTTCTATATTAATTTTGTTGAATGGGCCTTAGGAAATAATGACAATTGCAAATCGAGAAAAACATTCCTCTTGAACATGGTATGAAATTGATTTCAAAACCTTTTTTTCCCTAAATTCTTCCATGCCAGTTGTCTTCCCCTAATGTATTCATGATTAGAAATAACTCACCAAATTTCTGTGGCTATGTCTTACTCTGTCATTTGACTGTAAAGTGTTTATTCCAGCTTTGTTTAAGCTGCTTTGGTTGAACACTTTTATCCAACTTACATCATTCCCTAAGGCTTTTAGTAGAAAGATGAAGAAAGCATTTCTCTTAATATTCTAGATTACTGATTTTAAAAGTGTTACATTGGGAGAAATGTGTGACACAAAACTAGGTTATGCAACTGTGTGCAGCAAGTAAAAAGAAAGGATCATTTTCTTGGCTGAAACAAATCTTGGTGGCTATCTGGACTTTTTTCTGTTTCACCCAGCTTTCTTGCATTTCCAGAGGACATCCAGGTAATGTCAAGGCAAGACAAGTATCAACTGTAGCAAGTAGCAATAGATGGGGATTTAATGAAAATTATCTGAGTTTTGATAGATCAGGTTGAAGACAAGGAATCTTACTGGATACTCAGCTGCTTCTGAGAGTCTCATGAACTGTGGGGTCTCCTGGAGATGAGTATTTATCTGGGAGATCTTTTCTTTTGGCTCCAAATGCATCCTCAGTGATGAAGTGCTCTTGCAGTATTTTTCCTGTTGTGCACGCTCACATCATGCATTAAATCCTTGATAACTCATTGTAGCAGATACAGCAGTTAATCATATTTTGGATTTAGCAGGTGGAAATGCCTGTTTAGAAGGATACTAGAAAGAGGGCAATTCAGGAAGACTTCTCAGGCAGGAGACTCAAGATGATAATGTATGTTACAGAGTATTTCTGAGCTGGTGGCAGAGTTCAGATAGGAGCAGGTGGAGAGTTTTGACTCACTGTGGGGTAAAGAAATTACTCACATGGGTTGCTAGACATGGCACACTGCTAAGATCAAATGACATGTGGTAAATGGGACTCCAGCTTCAGAGCTCCTCAAAATATGTAAGAGTTCAGGGTGAAAGTGGGACTTGCTTCATAAGTTCCAAAGAGACATAATATTGGCACTGTGTTTTTGCACTGCTGTGCCAGTTGCAGTTTAGGATGCCCAGAAGAACTCCCATTGATATTTTGGAGAGCTCTTTCTCTTTGTGTGGGCCATGCCAGCAAAAGTTATTGAACATGACCTGGTTATTTGTTATGAAGACAGTTCAATCCCTCCACTGATTCAACAAAGTCTGATTCAACAAAGTTCTTCAGGGTAAGATTAAAAAAACTTGTACTTTGCTTTCTGTAACTCCTTCTGGGATTAGACCATAATTTGGCAGTGTTTTCTGAGTAAGGTAACAGAATTTGGGTGGTATTTGGAAAATTTGATGTGTAGGACACAGACAGAATGCTCCTGTGATGATCAAATTTTGCATATGCACCCACGACGCAGCTGTGGAAATATTTTTAAATAAGGAGATAAACATTAAAATAATCTGTGAAGTTTGCTTGGAAGTGGATGACATCGTATTTGCTGTTCAATAAAAGAGGACTGGTTTACTTTGTGGTCAAAACCAGGTAAAGTATTCCACCCTCAAATATTACATCCTTACCCCCCAGTATGTCTTTATAAAAGACATAATTTTACTGAGTTTGTCTCCTTTATGTAACTGTCCTTTTGTTTCAGACCAGAGTAATAGCTTACTTTTTTTTTTTTTTTGTTTTTTTGTTTTTTTGTTTTTTTTTTTTTTTTTGTTGGCAGCTCTCCCTCAATGCTGTCATGTCTCCCTTATCCTCTTCTCCTAAACTCATGAGCTAATGCTGCTTTAGGTTGCCAAGCTGGCCAAGAAAACCCTATTCATAGCAAGGGAGAATTATGAGCTGCCTCTTGTTGTATGTTGGACCTTTGCATTGAACTAAGAATAGGAGGGAGGGGTGATAAACTGCCCACAAGCATCACCTCCTCCAAACACAACCTGCCATTGCTCTAGGAATTATTCTCTGGCCTTTTTCTTCCTGGAATGATTATGAGGGTTGATGTCCAGGTCCTCAAATGTTTTTGTCCTCTGTCTGGTCAGTAGTAAATCCATTGAGCTTTGTTAAAGATGGTTGGTTTCTGGACTTGACCCATCTTTAAAAAATATTTCTCTGACTATGTATCACAACTGTGTTATTTTTAAGATGATTTATGTGAAGGTTTGCCACCTTCTGACTGGGCTGTTTGTAGTAACTAAAATATTCCCCTGAACATCCAAAAACTCCACTGCACATAGCAACTAAGCTCTAGTAGCTGTCAGACTGCAGTGAATTGAAGCACATTTCTGTACATCTTTTATTAAATATGTGCACATGCAGCACATTTCTTTAAGGAAAATAAAAGATGACAATGTCTCCTTTTTGGATGCATTATATTTGTGCTTCAGCATTGAAGAGAGTCTGGTAATTATAAAGCTGTTTAAGCAATTTTATTTTAAAATTATAAAGGTACTGAACTTGAGAAAACAAATGCAGTCAGTTATTTACTACTGACTACTTCTTTCATTCTTTCTGTATTTAATTTAAGTGGACTTTAGCTGGTTGCAAATAAAAATACTAAAGGACTAGCAATGCACACCATGATTTGTGTTCTTGCTGTCATGCAAATTCACAGAAAGAAGGAAACATATTAAAGAAATTTGATAAGACCAGGTGGTCTGAGTGAATAATTTCCCTTTCATTAACATATTCCCCTTATTAACTCTGTAATTAATTGTACATAGCTAAGGAAAGCTATGGAAATTGCATTTTGAGATGTATCAAAGCTGACTTTATGCTTCAGACTTCCATGCAATTTACTATTAATGAAGCAAGAGATGGAGGCCCCAAATCTATAATTATTACTTACTATTTGAATGACAAGCAAAGAATTTTATCAGCACAGTTTCAAATGAAAGGGGATTAGCAGCTAATGTTGAAATTGTTAATCTTTCTTATTAAAATAATTTTGACGAGAGTGTTTAGCCTGAAAGAGGTTTCTGGAACATCATTTACCATTAAAACAGCTATTTTCTGAGGCTCAGTATGAATTTGTCTAAGTTTGACAGCAGGGTGCAAATATTTTTTAAATGAATGAATATTTTATGGGAGCTAAGGCTGTTCATGTGTGAGCTGACGCCGAGCTGCTTGCTGTGTGCATATTCCTAGAATGTGTAGCAGGATGGTAGTTCAATATCCATCTCACCAAAGTGAAGATGTCTACTGAGATAACAAGGGGAGAAAAGCTACAGCAGGAAAATCTGAGAGCTGAAATTGCACCCACGGCTGTGTCTGCAGACGAGTGATTAGCGGGTGGGAGCCCAGGCAGAACCAGGCCCTAGATCTTGGTGTTATATTTATGACACAGTGTTACTTCATGTTTATTTAGGCCTTCTTATGCCTTTAAATACTGGTATATTTTTAGGGTTTGTATATTGGTTTTAGTATCATGTGCCTTGAGATGACTCTTCAGTGGTGGGTGCTTCATACCCACATGCATGCTTGTGTACAAATACCATGAACAGCAATAGTATGCTCTATAGGTATAGATAAATATTTGGGAGCAGACATACAATATATACAACTTTTCTGTGTTAATGGAAAATTTTTTAGCATTTTAAATTTTAAAACTTTTCCTTGCAATATTGGCAATTTTTGTCTCTTACAGCAGTGTATAAGTGAAGCTGACAAGGCTGTTTGTGCTCCTTGGAATGAGGAAATTGTGAATATATAGTGACATAAATGGTGAAAAGCACAGCAGTGATAATTTATAAAATTTAATTTGCAGTGATCTCAGACACATCAGTACTGGAGGAGATGTATGTTAAAGAACCCTTTTAATCTGCCTGTGTCACATTACAGAGAAAAGCTAATGGAAAAGATGTCACATGTCTTTGCCAGTGACAAATTTTACCAGTAGAATAGATAGAGATCATTTAAATGCTTTAAGACATTATTTGCATGAGTAGATGGACTGTGTGTAGAAGTACCATCAACACAACAAACCCTCATGTACCTGCTCTACCATGAGATTACTCCAAGCTTTACCTCTGTGTGGAGCACGTGAAACTTGACTGGGCTCACCCCAAAAACTGCAGGTTGCAGAAGTAACCTTTTATCTGTAAGTCCTACAAGGTTCCTTGGAGCAGTCTTGCAGAGGGAGTACTTCTGCAGCAGGACGTGTCCTAAAGTGGGCATTCATGTCATTCATCAGACAATTCCAAAGGAGTTTTAGCTTAAAAGTAGCAGTTGGTAAATAGCATGCAGTAATGATACCCAGTGAAGCACTTTCATATAAAATCATGTTTTGTATGTATTATAATTATGTGTTAGACCAAAGGCATCAAGGGTGCTTCTTAACTTGTAGGAATCATAACAAACCCTGTAGACTGTGGCATGAAGAGACAGCCACCATGCCAGTGTGGTAGGCTGTGGTGGACTTAAAAGATGGAATTTTTCAAGGATGAAGCTAATGCAGAATCCAAACCCAAAGCTTTTCTAAATGCAGGAGTGTTTCTGATGCAGCAGTTTATCTACTGCTTTATCTGCTGCTGGGGAAGGCACCTGGAAGGGTTGGCTTTATTAACCACAGCAAGCTAAGATGCCCAGGGCAGTGCTGGCTCACAGCAGCGGGGTGTCCTGCTGCTTCTCAGGTGTGTGTGTGTGTGTAATGCCTGCCTGAGAAAGGTGCTTTCTTCATTTTTCATTGCCTCCTTTCACCTTTTTGTGTCTTGGTTTGCATTGGACCAATTTGATTGAAAACATCACGGTAGTGTATGGTTGCTGTAGTAAATGTACTAATGGTGCCCAATACACTACTTCTTCTGGAACTCCATAAATGGCTTTTTCATTCATTTGAAGTTCAAGAACAAAGAAGTTCAAGTATCAAAAAAACTCTGTGGTATCTGAGGGTATCCACCAGCCTTCAACTTAGCATATGTGTGTCCTCATAACTGAATTTTGAAAAACTTTGTCCTTCAGGTAGGATTCTGGGGCCTGATAAAAGAAATGTTGATTAAAGTCACCAGGATCCTTTCAACTCGCTTTAATAACCAAAATAATAATAAGGCAATGCTTATATACTACTTCTGATCAGTAGATTCAAAGCTCTTTTTAAAAAGGTCTCTATCATTATCCTGTCTTTTTAGTCCAGGAAACTCAGGCACTGACAGGGAAGCATCTTGACCAAGACAAACCTTAAGGTTGGAAACAGAGCCAGGAGTAGATCCCCATTCCCTTGTGTCCCTGTGCTGAGCTTTCACAACTCATCCTACTGGCTTTAACAGAAGAAGGATTGTATTGAAGGATAATATTTTTGTCCTTTTGTGTCACTCATTGCTCTTTTTTAAGACATGAAAGTATATAGGAATTCTGGACTTGGGTTTGTCAGATTTCATTCTGCCAAGTTTAGTTTTCACCTTATTATTGAAGAGCAAAATATCCCATATTTGGAGAGCTGACTGAAAGATATTAAATACGTATTGAAAAAGCTTGTGAAAACCAAACTGAGGATGTGCAGTCTATAGTAAATAAGAGTATGGTGGAAAAGGATGCCTTACACACATTTTTTGAGTTTCTTCTGAATTGATAACAGTTTTCTTCAAGGCCAATCTGCTAAATCCTTAGCAATCATGCACATGCACCAAATTTTAGGTTCTTTTTCTTTCTGTTTAACAGTCAGTTGTACTTTTACTGTCTACTCAAAACTACTGCTGTCACCCCCTCAATTTATTCTCCTTGTTCAGCAGTTGAAGGGAAAGGTTCAAAGGAGAAGAAACAGCATGCAAAGAAATGTTGAGACCTATCAGTTATGACCAAAATTTGCTTCTTCCCATAGCATTTATCTATGTTCTAGTTTTTGTTTTTCTGACTTTCTTCCTTTGCAGTATAGTGTCTTCTTTCATCATTTCACTTCTTTATTGACCTCTAGAGTATGTTCTTGGCTTCTTCTTCTGTCCTCTTTCACATTGTTTTTCCCTTGTTCTTATTTTGCCCTCTGTCACTTCAAATGTTTTCATCTGTGGATTAGACCAGTGTTCCTCAAACTTCTTTAAAGTGTTATTCTTTACTGGCTTCCATGGAAACCCAAGAGTCCCAGGAGTAGGCAGGATGTCTTCAGCTTATGCACTTCTAAAGCCTTTCTACCATCACTTCACAATCCCTTTTGAATGCTTTCATGAAAAAAATATTTGAGAATTACTGAGCTAGGCCAGCATCAGTTGGAATTCCCATGGTGCATAGATAAAAGGTTACCTGAAAAATGGGACACTTCCTCCAGATTTGGGAGCTGGGCAGATGCCAGCTGCATCTTGCTCACAGCCAGCATTGCTTATTCTCCTACTGCATGTTGTTTCAACATGACTGTGAGTGTGACATGGAAGGGGTAGGGCAGAAGTGTCTTCTCCCACAGTTGTCTCTTTAAGTCCTCAAAGGGCTTCTGTGAAAAAATAATTTCTTCATTTCCTACTGTCATAAAATCATTTAGGTTGAAAGAGACCTCCAAATCAAGTCCAACCATTAAAAAAATCAGTTTTTCATTCAACCTGCTTTATGAGCTGTCTTCTATAGTCAAGCTCTTTGTTTTTACTGTTGTACTGAGCTTGCTCTGCATCTGTGGGACTGGCAGTTCCCATGGAATTGCCAATTGTGTTGCTTCTGTGTGTGCAAACATGGAATTTTCATGGTTCCAAAATGGTCCTTAGTGCAAGGATGAGGTCATTGAAACTGTTTGTGGAGTTGGAAGTGTCTGGTCTCTGTTACAGGAGATTTCTAAGGAAAAGGCTGATTACCAGTCTGTTCCTTTCCTGCTTTTTCTCCCAGCTAACCTGGTGGTCACTTGTGCATATATGCATAGCCTGCCTCTAGGCTGTGGGTGTAGCATGAATTGCAAGACTTCTTGGATTTCATATTGCATGTTCTCAATTTTCCACAACCTCTGTGTGTGTTTAGGTACAAACTCTATCAGTTCAATATCTTACCTTGACCCACCACCCAAAAAAAATCCCAGAAGAGCAGATGGGCTTTCCTTTATGAGTTATTATTTTTTCCTGGAGAAGCCCTTTTTGACTTCTATTCACAAGTTTAAGAGTAGCAGTAAGCAAGTACTTATCCCTTTGCTTTAGCAGGGGTATTATATCTGTAAAAGAAATATTTTCCTGTCTGCCCTCAAGATGGCCAGTGTTTAACATAGTGATATTTTTCCAGACTATCTATAAATCACATCGTGTTCTGTATCACTTGGATATACTTGGTCATGGTTGCCTGGGTTTTACTGGTCTCATTATCTCTGTAGAACTTGACCATGCTTGAAGAGAAGATTATTTTTAAACATGATGTTTTCAGAATTCTTTATTTATCTCTTGGTAATTTTTATATATATAGTAAAGGAAGATGACTATACAAGTGCTCTGAAAAGAAACACAGACTGTAATTCATTAAAATCTAAATTTGAAAATACAGTATCCAACGGAGAACCCAAATTTAGATGCTTAATTGAGTTAGCAGGGCTGTGAGACGAAGCCAGGAAATTTGGTTTTGTGTTTTCAGCCAGGTAATTAGTGTGCAGTAATATATTTTTAAAGTTTTCATTTCAGACACACAACAGACGTATAAATGAATCACAAATATGTCTTGGATTCTGGTATGGTGTTAAAATATTAGTAAAAAATGAAGTGAGAAGGGATCATTAGAAAAATTGATTTAATGTGTAAGAAGAGAATAGCAGTTTTCTGTGAGAGTGGTGTTGGGTGTCAATATTTATCACAAAGAGCCAAAGGACTTGATTTGTATATTTTTGTTCGGTTTTCCAGCTAGTTTTTACATGCTTGTGCTTTTACATTTTAACAAAGCTACCAGAAATGCTTCCCAAAATGTCTCAGTTGATGAATTCAGCTGACACTCTCCTTGGTGCCAGTTCCTGTACTGCAGAGCTGTCTTTAATGGGGAGGTTTGGGCTGAGTTTTTTCTTGTTTTGGATTTATTTTTGGTTTTACAAAATGTCACAACATATCCCATGCTGTGAAATAGCAGTAATTGGCTAAGAGGTTTAGACCTTAATTTTTTTAAGTAATATTGTTCCTTTTAGTGAAGGCTATTTATTATTTAAGATTTTTGTAGTGAAATCTACTATAAGACGTACAGAAATTTTAGAAAGTGCTTTTGGATAATTCGTCTTTTACATATATATTATTTACCTTGGCATGTCTTTGCATAAACAGCATTCAGCATGTGCATGAATTTATCTACTCACCAGACACTTAAACCATGTACTTCTAAACAAAATCCCCAACCCAAAATCTGTACTAATTCCATCACAGTCAGAATATTTGGTATACTTGTAATTACAAAAATGTTCTCAGATATGGATTCATTAAGGTGTCCTTTCAGCCATGTCTATAAACATGATCACGGGGTTAAAAATCAGCTGTCAAGAATATTCCTGCAAAAATTAGTGTTTTAGGAGCATATTCTGTGACCCTGGGAAATTCATTTCAATGTTTGAGCCCTTCCATTTCCCACCTGTGAAGCAGCAGTGAAACTTGCCTCCCCTGCAGGAGAAATGTGAGCACTTTCAGACAGTTGGACAAGAAGGAGCTATAGAAATACAGGGATTGTAAGGGAGCAAATTATATTCCTTTTATGGCAATCATCTTCCCTTTTTTGTGGAGGTTTATTTAAAGCAAAGTAATTGCAGAGGTGAAAATTCAGAGGCATAATTTAGATTTCAAGAAAGGGGGTAAGGAGGCGGAGATGAGGGTGGTTATATTTTAAGACCTAGAAGACACCATTAAGTAGCTGATATTCCTTAAGAAGGGATTCCTTGTGGAGTGAATTTCTTTATCTTCTGCTATATTTAGAGAGCCAGGTAGAGTAAATATTTCATAATTAAGCATTCCATTTTTTTTTTTTTAATGTTTAACTTCATAGCTGCATTTCTTTTTAAAAGTATACCTGCCTCCACCTTTCCAGTTGAAGCAATTCTTAGCAGCAAATGTATTTTCCAAGATCTCTTCCACAGATGACAACCTGTGTCAGTCCAGGCCAGGTTGTATCCATCCATTTCACTGGGATTTCATTGAACACCTTTGGCAGCTGGGAGCTGTAAGAAAAGGGATTAGCAAGTGTTTGTGTGACACACACTGATCCCAGCACCTGCTGATTGGATTGAAGTAATCCTTTTACAAGTTACAAAACTCTATTATCAGAGCATTAGGAGAAGGAGAGATGGTGATGTACACTGCATCAAGGGTATATTAATTTAGGCAAACAGAACATAGGTTGCCATCTAACATGCTTGTGAATTACAGCCTTTCTGGCCAAAGTTGCACACTGGTCCAGTCTGGTAGATAGTGCCTTGCACTGCTTGTGCACAGGTGATACTTCTCTAGCAAACCAGGGACAAAAATTTAACATTATTTAAGATGGCATGCTGAAGGCACAGCTGCTCACTGTGTGCATGCCTAGGTGTCTACAATGAGCTTTACATCTAAAAATATGAAACTGAAACTATGGAATGTCATTTTTATTGTTGGCATGTATCACCATGGAAGTTAAATTATTTCTGAATAATACAACCTATTTGAAGCAATCTAGGGATATTATTCTCAACCACACTGAATAGTTGCTTTGTCAGTGAATTGCCTCCCTCTGGCTTTTTTTTTAAGTTTTCCTTCATCACCTACCACATTATGTATGATATTAGTAGTGTTTCATGCCAAATTACAAGTAGAGCTCCATAGTATTTTTCAGTACCTAACTGAAAAGCTTCAAAACTATTTTTTTCACTGGTGTAATCATGTCCTGAGAAATAGGAAAACTATTAGATCAAAACACATCATGGTAGTAATATGGCTGCAAATGGAGGAGGAAAAATAATTTCTCAGTGTCTTTTGCAAGAGAAAATACAAATTCCCAAGTTTTTATTTCCCATATTTTTTCATTTGTGGTTACTGTAAGCAGGAGATCTGAGATGGCACAGCACAAGTTACAAAAGAGAAAGGAGCCCTCAGCCTGAAATGCCTGACTAATCAGGTGATGAAATCCTGCTTCCAGTAAAGTAGGGATGCAGAACACTCTCCAGGATTGAGAGCATGTGAGACTTTATAGCCAGATGGTAATTTACTGAGATTTCTTCCAGATACAAGTTCTGTGAGATACTGACAAAGAGCTGCCACAACAGAGTTTTTCATTTTATATGTCTGTATAAGCCAAATATAACTACCCCTATAAAGTCACACTTCTTTGCAGTTAATATTGAGAACTTGATGTTTAAGATTAAAGCTGGCATTCCTAACATTTATAGATTGAAGTTCAAGAGATGGAGCTGGTCTTGGTACCAGTTACAGGCTCTGCATTATTGTGGGTTGGTTGGATTAGAGCACCAGAAACAACTGTGGGACTTCCATGGAACAACTAACTTGGCAAAAAGTTATTTTCTTAGCATGCTAGTTGATGGAAAGACTGAAAATGATTGAGATAGTGCATCCTCTCTTTATTTAAGGTTTGCTTTGCTAGGAAGAAAAGTAGGAGAGCATGGGCATAGTTTGGCTCTGCTCCCATGTTTCAGCACCACTGGAAGTTTCTTCGTGGAAACATGTGATGAGATCCCAGCCTTTTATCAGTGCAAGGACACCAGGGCAGCTCAGGGAAGAAGACTGATCTTCTGCAAGCAAGACCCCAAAGTAACTTCAGGGTTACTCTGAAAATGCTGGGAAGTGAGAAATGCTTAAAAAGTGCATAAAAAACAATGTGGTGCTCTGCAGGATCTGAATATGGCTCAGAGTTGTAATAGTGACTCTGATCTCAGGGGGCTTTATTTGATCAGCTCTGGACAAGTTTGTGTGCACCAAAATAGAAGAATAAACTAATAATTTTGTAAAAGAGGAGTGGAGAGCAGGAACAGAGAACAGAAATGAACTTCTCTGTTGCTATTCTCTGAGTCTAGACTCAGCCCTAGAAAATAAGGGAGCACATATTAAAAAAGGAGTTGCTGATTATCTAGAGAGAGATTTTTCAAGGGCATAAAAGGAAATGTAAGGTGTCATGTAAGAGGATGGGGAAGGCTGGAGTCTTTCCTTTGTGTGTTTGCTAATCTCCTACACCCTTTCCATTGGATAGTTGAACAATGAGTAAGAATATGCATAATTTTCTAAAGAGCAAATCTTGCCTGAACAAACCTGATTGCTTTTTATTTAAGTAAAACTACAAAACCCAGTAGTTGAAGTGAAAACAATGGATGCTATCCATACAAATTTTAATAAAGTCGTGACACTGTCTCATAAATAGTTAATTGAAAAATTAATGCCAAATTTTTAGAGGACAATTATGTGAATTGAAATGAGGCAAAAGCTTGATATACAAAAAGTAATGATTGAAAGCTATGTCTAGGAGTGTCTGGCAGAGTACAGGAAATGCTCTTAGATCCAGTTATATTTAACTTTTTAAATAATGATGTGGAAATCAGTGGAAGTGACAATGACTTTCATCACAGTCTAAAATTCTGCACAGATGTGATGACAGAGGAGTAATTCAAAAGTTTGAAAGTGTTAAACCTGAAAACACATACAACAAAGAAATTATCTTTGAAGAAAAGAGTCACAAGAAGACATATCTATAATTTGCATAGATCCATTAATTCATGATCTGTGAAGACACTGGAATATATACAAGCAGAACTTGTGGAGAACAGCAATATTCTGAGCAAACAGACTAAAGTTGAAATACATGGCTTGCTGAAAATGAGTAGCAAATTAAGTTTGAAAAAGAAAAGCAACGTTGTTGACATCCCTATAAAAATCTCAAATGAGAACTACCATTCTTTATTGAAAATATTTGTATATTTCCAGGTATACAATGTATAGCTCAGAACAGTCAGAGTCCCAAGAAGTAGTAATGAACTGTGCTTTAGGCTTCTGCTTCAGATACAGAACAGCCAAATGTTAGAAAAATCCTAGTGATATACAAGAAATTATATTATTTGAAGACCTGGAAACAAGTAATCAGATAGGCTGCTTCTGTCTCTGAATTCTATAGCACTGTGAGTAATATGAGTGGGAACAGAGAAATTTACTGTGAAGCCACTAATGATAAGGTATTAAGCCAGAAAATGGAAGGACAAAACCATATGTGGTGTTGAAAGCAAATTGGATTTATGCAGAAAAGTATTCCTCTTACATGTAGTCAATGCAATGTGTACTAAAGAACACAAAGAAATTCAAACAGAGTAGCAAGAATTCTGGGGCATCCTGGGCCAGAACGATACAACCCATGAGTTAGCAAGGAACAAAGGCAAAAAACCACATTATTTAAATTAACTGCCAAGAATACAAAACAAATGTTTTCAAGTATAGTCTTTTTCTGCACAATTTGCCTTATAATAGCTAAGACAAATTCCTCTAGAATTTCCTCTCTTCCTTCTGAGGAACCCTGGGAAGCACAACAGCACTGCCTGGCCCTCTGCATCTCTGGAAAAAGCAGCAGCAGTTTGAAAGCAGTGGTTCCCACACTGTTGGGTGAACAGTGTGGGTTTGGGCAGTCACCATTCACAAGGATTAAGATAATTTCACATCCACATCTTCAGCTGACAAGTGAAATTCGATTAGACCTGTCAAGGTCTGTTAATTTGAGACTTGCACATATTTTCACTGAAAGATGCATCCTCAGTCATGGAAAGGGTTTCTACTCAAGTACCATATTGGAAGTATGTTGTCAAAAGTAATTGTGGCAACTGAACATCAGCTAATAAAATAGGCATTTTTAAAACAAATATCTTGACAGATGCAAACCATACTGTCTCTGAAGAAAGTACTGTCTCTCTTCAACCAAGTAAAAGGTGATAGGAGAAGAAGTGGCCTCAAGTTGTGCCAGGGGAGGTTTAGATTGGATATTAAGGAAAATTTCTTCACCAAAAGGGCTGTCAAGCACTGGAACAGGCTGCCCAGGGCAGTGGTGGGGTCACCACTATCTCGGGAGGTATTTAAAAGACATATAGACGTGGTACTGAGGAACATGGCTTAGTGGTAGACTTGGAAGTGCTGGGTTACCAGTTGGACTTGATGATCTGAGAGACTTTTCCAACCTAAATGATTTTGATTCTATGATTTAAAGATTGACCAGTCAATTAGAATTTAATAGTTATATTTTTAACCTTATTTAGTCACAGAGCATGTGTTGGACACCTTTCTAGATAAAAGAGTAAAGAAAAAAATAAGGAAAACCAAAGTAGTTTGACACCCTATTACAACATCAGCTGAGCACACAGGAAGCTCTAACAAAGCCACGTTCTACCAAAGCCAAACCAAGCCACTGTGCTCTGTCTTTGTGCCTGTGTTCAGGCACATAAAATCTGTCTTAATATGTGCCACTGGCAGTGTCTCTTCAGCCCATTCATTGTCCCTGGGACAGCTTTTCATCCTCTTGCTGAAAGCTCCCCTTTTGCCTTGCAACTGGCAGGTCTCACACAGTAATAATGGATTTTGTAATACATCCACTCTGTCCTCATTACATCAGCACATCCTCCTTATCCCCACAGCATGTTTGGCAGCAAGAGTATCTCCTCTGTCTCAACAAGAGAAAGTAGGGACTGAGCTACCTATTGTCCTCACAGGTCAGGCCCTGTGGAAGGAAAATTAAGGTTAATGGAATTTAAGGTGCATCAGAGGACCTGTGCAAGCAGATGGTGTTTGTTTAAATAATAGCATATACTTGGGATTACAGGACTTGCCTTGTTGTGCCATATTGGTGAGGCTAGACCTCTGCTTTTTTCAGCAGGCTTGAGGAGCAGTGCAATAACAGTGGTGACAACCTCTATTTATTTTACCTGCTGCTCTGGGACAAGGACAATCGCGTGCGTGTTTGACACGTTGGTAATGAATTTCTTGTGCATCAGGCAAACACTGCAAAATGTCTCATCAAAACATCCTAATTAAGGAGTGGATTTGAGTAGACATACAATCTCTAAAATATCAGAAGTTCCACTCAATTTAATGTACATCCAGCAGCTCCCAAGAGAGTGTTTCAAAATCACTAAGCTTCTGTTTAGCAAAGTGGGGATGAGCGTAGGGGCTCTGAAGGACTGTAAATGAAAGATTACTTAACTCTGAGGGAATTGTCTGGCTCCTGAATGTTTTAAAGCAAGCTTCTTCCTCAGCAGCTTTTAAAAATGTGTGTAAAGCAGATGTGCATATTGGGCAGAGCCTTCCATGGGTCCATTCAAATTGTCCTCCTCAAGGTCTGTCAGGAAGCGCCCTGTGAATCTGATCCATGTGATGCAGGAATTGAAACCACATAAGAAATGATTGGTTAAAGTAAAGATTTCAATGTGTTTTCATTTGAAAATTCATGTATCTTTACACTCAAGATTACCTGAAAAATGAAGGTAAAAGCAATAACTTTTAAAGAACATTGAGTTATTTGAAAGTTCATGTGCAATAAAAGCAGTCAATTTATCTTAACTGTAAACTTTACCTTAACTGTGACAGATTTGATGATTTTAAAAGGAAATTAAATTTCCTTTTAAAATACAATCCTTGAAATCATGAGAGAGACAAGCTGGAGTCAACAGAAAGCTCCTTACTACATTCAGTTCTGCTTTAGGAATCAAATGTTCATGGCCCTTTTCCTTTCCTTTGTGGGCCTACCAGGATTTTGGAGATTCAGTGTTGGCAGATCTGTATATCTGCATAAAATGTCCCTGAAGTCTGTGGGACATTGGTGATGGGCATGTCAAAATGAATCAGATTATAAAACTGTGGTTTAAAATGGGAAGATGCTACGGGCTGGTCCTTGACTGCCTGATCTCTGCTGCATGCTAAACAGCTGCTCTGAAGCCAGCAGTCTTGGCTCTGTGGTATTGTAAGATTTTGCTATTTTTTCCCTTTGCCTCATAAAAATTCTTATATACCAGCAAGTCTCTGCTCTGGAGGGATTATTCTTTTTTTTTTCTTTTTCCCCTATGATTTCAGTATATATATTTCAGTATACAGGCACAGAATTGCTAGGAGAAAAGAACAGGCTCTTTAGTCTCCCTCCTTTCCCCCGTAGCAACAGCCTTTTGACAAGGACAAACAAATTATTAGAGGATGGTTTCCTCCTGTTAACTTGCAAGTTAATGCTGGTAACTTGTTACCAGACCCACACCCCGACACACACCGGGGCCACACCACTCTCCCAGCTCCACGTCTGTCAGGGCACAGCTCTGTCCACTGCAATGCTTCTTCCTTCATTATAGAGAAAAAGCAATCACACAGTAGGTGTTTTGATTGTATCTAGGCCACCACTATTTTTTTACCTCCTTTAGAAACCTTTCTTCTAATGCAATATCTTTCTGTGTCCTTAAAGACATCCCTTCTGAAGCGTCGCTTCTTGAATTGGTTTTTCAGTACCAGGTTTGATTTACAAACCTTGCATAAAGACAGCGCCCAACAAACCCTGCACCAAACAAAGCTGTGTGTCAGGGGCTCTTTGTCATCAAAAAACTGTTCAAGCTGCAGCAGGGAGCTGTATCCTGCCCTGCCAGCCAGGTGGGAAGCACAGTGGCACAACAGATTTGCAGAGCTCCTGTTTGGCAGAGGACAAGCTGCAAGCTTTTTACACCTTCTGTTAAACCTGTAGAGAGGGCACGAGAGCCTTTCTTCTCTAAAGCACATTTAGGAAGAACAATTCAACATCAGAAAGATTGTCTATGGAAAGGGTTTTCTAAGCAATTAAAGTGCTTTTTGTACTTTACAGTGAATCCTTTCTGGGAGCTTTTTCTAGACAAGGTTTGATACAGATTGGGCTGTATTAGAGCAGGTTCCAGCAATAACCCGTTGTGGCTGATGTTTGGGCAAGAAGCTCTGCTATTGACCCCAGAGCCTGTCTCCTGAACATTCTGTCCTTTTTAAATCTGTTTAGGAATGTTAATTTCAGCCTGCCTAGTACAGGCAATATGGAGTTTAATTTACAAATATGAACAGGGTGTAAAGTGAGATATTTCTCTTGCTTGCTGTAGAAGATGGCAGGCTCTGCAAGGTAATGAGCGTGTATAAGCAGGCTCAAAGTACCAGATGATCACTTTCTTAATTTTCATGTTAAAGGCAGGGGAAGATTTCTGGGTTTCCCCCCCTCTTCCTATTTTCTGCTCTCCTCCCTCCACCTACTTGGATTATTTTCTGATCCATGGGGTGAAGGAAAAGGGTTTTGGTTCACTTTTCTCAAATCTTTGGAGCTGAATTCCTATCCACTGCTGGAGCTCTAGCCTTGGGAGATCTGCAAAACCTTAAGACCAGCACCAAGATACTTTGAGGCCCATAATCCTGCCACAGTTTTCTTTGGTGATGCTTTTCCCAATACTGTTAACTGAATGCAATTTACAATCCTTGACAACATATATTAATATTAATTAACAGCACCTCCTCAGTTGAAGGCCCTCTCTGTGCCTTTTCATCTGCAAGATGAGTTTCTGATGACCCAGTGCTTGAGCTACAACAGTTCTGCCTGGCAATTTTTAAATTCTTTTCAATATTTCTATCACTGTTGTGGCCTGCATATGTGCTTGAAATTTGGTTGTAAAATCCTTTGTTTTGACAGAAGTTGTTGTTTGTAGTAATTTTTGTTAATGGAATTTTGTTTCTTTTCCATTGCCTGATGAAAGAGACATTTGGGCTTATGTTTTCTAGGTACTGAAGAAGAAATAATTTTCTCCTAAAGCTCAGTAACTGGATGTTTCATACATTTCCTCTCTGTTAGCACTGGTACATTTTATCATTCTCATTTTTCATAGCACAAATAAGCTTGAAGTTAACTCTCTATTAAGTAAATAAATGAACCTTAAAACCGAGCCAGTTTTTTTTTCCAAAGCTCAGGATTCCCACACTTTGAGAAACATCCTTTAAGCTTAGCTTTCAGCCTTGCTAAGCCATTGCTTAATGCAGTATTCTTTTCATTCCAGTCCTACATGGAGGATCACCTGAAGAACAAGAACCGTCTGGAGAAGGAGTGGGAAGCCCTGTGTGCTTACCAGGCTGAGCCCAACGAGAGCAGCGTGGCACAGCGGGAGGAGAACGTGCCAAAGAACCGCTCCCGGGCCGTGGTACCATGTATGTACACTTCCCTTTGCACCTTGCCATTTTGGTTCTTCATACATGCCCCAGTATTCTTTGCACACTGGTGTGAGAGCTGCAGAAGGCAGGTAAACAATGTGGAGTGGTTTCTGTGTGTACTGGAAGCTGTGGCTATGATTTTGGGCTGGGTGCATGTCCTGTTGTCTTATCAGACCCTGTTTATCTCCTTGTATGTCACATATATGTTACAAAAATGCACAACTGTGCCACATAACACTGCTGCTGCAGCTGTGCTGTCTCACCAAATTCCATAGCCAGAGTGATTGTCAGTGCTGGAATATGCTGTCTGTACAAGAGTGGCACCTGCAGCTATTCAGTAGAAGTCTCTTCTTCTGACCAAGACAAGTTGGTCTCTTGTCCATCCAGCAGTAATACCAGCAGTTTATAGGCAGAGCCAGATAATCTGTTTATCATATACTCAGCTGTACTGAAGGAGCCCCTTTAGGCTTCAGTGGATAAACTTGCAAACTGACTTCTCTCTCAAGGCTTCTCTAAACACACAAAAATAAAAATAATGATGAAAAAAGGAACCGATCTTTATATTCCTAGAATCTTTCCTGTAAGCAGCCGCCTTTTGAGCTTGAAATAAAAGTAACATATTTTTGCTATGCAAACATATATCTATATATATCTCATAGATTACATTGGTAATGTATGGACACATATTTCATTAGGCAACCAATGAAACAAAAATGAAACTGAGAATATATGCACGGTCCACAGCAACCAAAATGCTCTCAATCAGCGTGCCCACAATCCAGCTGGATAGTTTGGCAAACGTATATAGCTGGTTTAATTTTTAAGGTGCCCTGAAAACATTAATTTTCCCTAAGAGAGTCTTGAGTAAGTACTATTCCTCCTTTAGGAATGGAGAAATGACAGGTAACACTTTAAGTAAATGTCATAGCCAGATTTAGAGTGAAGATTCTTTGGAAGGACGTGGTAATTTAACTGAGCCCATCAGTCCCCATCATATTTGCTTCAGCAGGATTTGTCTCTATTGTTTATGTAGTGGCTCTTTCTGCAATACTTTGCTACACAGGAGAGGATTACAGCAACTTAGCAGTATTAATTCTCCTGAGTAAATACGGTGGTGGGCAAAAGCCTTATGGGGCAGCAGCAGCAGTTTGCTGACTTCCATGTGTTTTGGGATCAGGCTTGTTGAGGAGTTCTAAAGAAGTCACCATGAAGGTTGAGGTAGTGCAAGCCTTCTGTGTCCTTTTACATCCTGAAAAAAATCCCAGCACTTAACTGACATGATAGGCAGAGAAAATTTTCCATGAAAATATGTATTGATCCAAGTTAATCTTCCTGCTTAAAGTGTTCCATCAATATGGACTTACAGTCAGACCATCTTAAGGTATTTCAAGTTCCTGCTCATAAATTAAGCTAGACTGGTTTTGGTTGCTGCCACAGAGACAGCATGGGAGCTACAGATGTTGCCAGAAATTGGTGCTGGTTATTTGACTGATGTAGAAACTGTGTCTTCATGATTCAATGAGCTATAAGATAGAAACCTTCAGACTAGACTTTTCTACCTCCAAATCCAGAAGTATCATGGCTGTAACAGTGCTGAAGAGCAGAGATTTTTAACTTGGGTGTCATAGAATCATTTGGGTTGGGAAAGACATCTGAGATCATCACATTGAGTCGTTAACCCAGCACTGCCAGACCACCACCAAACCACATTTCTGAATAGCACGTGTACATGTCTTTTAAATACTCTCAGGGATGGTGACAGGTAATCAGTCTCTTTTCATCACATTGTACCTCGTGGATGTATCAGCCAGCACTGACCAACCTTTGTTTCTCTGGCATTGCTTCTTTCATGGCATGTTGTTGTGCCTGTTTCTCCCATATCTGGGTCTAGACTAAATCAGTGCTGACTGAAGGTGATTTGGTGAAGGACATGGACAGGGTGACTACAATTTATCTGAAGTTTTAACTATAAGTGTTTTAGTACATTTAAAAGGGTAAAATTACACATTTGCTTTGTTTCTTCAATGTGGAAACTTCTATTACAAATATTACTGCACTGGGAATTTTCCTTTTTGACTGAATTGCAGAAAATTACCTGCCTTCACTTTCTGAGGTGGCTGTGCACTCGTAAACAGCTGTCATGTTATATATGTTTAAACTACTTACTACTTTGTTGGTGGGTGGCAAGTATGGCATAGAGTTTAAACAATATTAAATTTTGATAAGGTGTTGGTTATTTTAGACTCTAAGATTAGACTGAGATGAGAGGGCCCAGTTTGCCCACTTTTTTTTAAACTGTGTTAGACAATAAAACTATAGCAAAAAAGCCATAGATTTGCTTCATAATGTATGAAGAAGCAAACCTGAAATGCTTTTGATATTCTACAGAGCTGTTATGTTATATTCAGTGTATTCTCACAGAGCAAGTAATGCCTTGTTAGTGTTTCCTCACCCCTTTCATATTCATAATCACCTTGACAAGGTAGAACAAGATTGCCAATTCACATAGAAGATTTCCTCTTAGAAAGGCTTCAAATAAGTTTTAATATGTTGCATTTGCTTTGTATTTTTCTTTCTGAACCAATACAAGATTATTTTTATATATACTGATTATATAACTGATCTAGTTATTATCACAATTTTATCATAGCTTATTCTTATACCTAACTTTTCTATTTTCTATACAAACAGCTTTTAAAATACTTGATAGCAGAACACCTTGACACTGCACTTAACTAATTACTAGTTTAAAACATACTAACAATTCAAGTTGCCTGGACCTTCTAGATTAACAAAACTATATCCTTTTATCCAATCAAGAAGCAGATTGCTATAATTTAGGACACACGGTGTTTATATTTAGTGCTATAATTTAGTGATGCCTATTTTGTTTATGAATACTTGAGCAGCTCCAAAAAAGCTTTCCAATTTTTTTTTCTCTTTTTGCATCTCTGAAAAATGAACCCATCTCAACAGAGTCAATACTGTATGTTTTTATTTATGTACACCATTAATATATGCAGGTATTTTAAACATTTGGCAAACAACTTTTTGCAGTGAACATCTATCAAAAGCTGTCCACCATAGCCATATCCATGGGCTGTGGTACATATTTAAACAACCTGGTTATCTCTGTGCTTTGCCTTTCCTCTAAAGGAGAGCAAAGCATTTAGGGGCAGAACATGCACCCAGATCTGAGCCTTGTTTGCCTTAAGGGCACAGCCTGGGGTTGTGCACCAGAGATGGGAGCACCTGAGCAGAGGGTTGTGTCCATTATCCATGTTATGAATGCATGTGCAAATAGTGCTCTGAAATGAAGGAACTCGAGCAGTTCAGAGCAAAGAAAAGTTCCATTTTCTGCAGATCATCTATGGGCAAAATAATGATAATCAGCAGATTATGATTCTTTGTAATCTTCAGGCTGCACCACTTTCATTTTTCAGTAGTTCTTTCTTAATTCGGTGAAGTCCTGTGTAGTGCTTTGTATTTAAAAAAACCCAAAAATCAGTCTAAATCTAGAAGGAATAAAATTATGATCCAGGCAGGATGTGCCAGGTTGATTGCTGCAAGATTTGCCTTATTCTGTGATGCCCAGATTCAGACAACCCAAATTTGCCCATATTCCTTGTTTTCAACCTTATGTTTGTTGGTTCTGTTCCTTCAGAAGTATCTGATTAAAAGGAAACAGAAGGCTGAGGGAAAATGTGAGTCTTACTTTTACAAGCTTTCAATCTCCATCTAACAACAAAAATAATCTTCATTAAATTGCAGGGCCACTGTGAGAGAAGTAAAAGATTGAGATGTCATACTCCTGTAGTATAGGTCAATAATAATAATAATTATTCAGATAATAATTCAGATAGTAATAACATTTTGTGCTTGACTGAGTCATTTAAGCACAGGAATCCAGTGTTGTTTGAGATGCCCAAAGTACTCAAGGTACCCAGGCAGAACTAGTAGGTGTAACACCAGCTCAGTGGGAGACTTGTGACCCTCCTGCTTGCTGGCCCAAGTGTCTTTAGGACTCTCAAATATCAATGGAAACCTACACTGAGGCATTGAAACCAAGTTTTCTGGGCATGAGTCTGTGAGATTGTAGATCAGGATGCCTGAATTTAAGTGTCTCCTTGTGAGCCAGGTGTCAAAGCCCCTGACAGAGCCAGTGAAGAGCCAGTCACTGCAGTGACATCAGGAGAGCTGTGCAATGGCCACAGCTGGTATTTGGGTTATGGTGAAATGAATAGCTTTGGGATGCCACTGTGTATCCTGTGAGAGCTTCAGATGCTGGTCTAATAAGGTAAAAGTCTTGGGTTCTTGTGCCCTGTCTCTTTTCCTTGTGCAATGTCTCATCTACCCTACAGTTTCTCAAACAGTCCATGTTCTAGTTTAACAACCTAAATCAAGTTCCATTAAGCAATTCACATGAATATATCTATGTGTAGACACCAAAATGTAGCTTTTGCAGTCTGTAAATTGAGATTTATATACTGCAAACTCATGTGTATTTGCTTATATCATGTCCTTGATGCTCTATCCTCTATATTTTATAATTTATATTTTACATGTATATAAAATCCAACATTGTGACGTGTTTCTCTGAAGCTACAGGTCAATATTAACCTTTTTATTTAGGAAGCCTCCCTCTGCCACATGTATCCATCTGTACATTTTGCTTTTCTTTCAGCTGTGGCTTGGCTGGAGCAATAGCAAATAGAAAGCATCTCAGCATTCAGCAGCAGCTATTGTAGATTCGTAAAATGATGCTGAGTTGTAGCTTGGCCAGATTGCAGTAGCTGGTAACAGCATTTGTCTTGTCTCTCACTTCCTTATTACCACCCCTCTCCTCTCCTATTTCTTCATTCATCTTTCCTTCTCACTATTTAGATTGATCTTGTGTATCTTCCATTTCTGACATACCTTCCTTCCTTGTATTTCCTGTTTTTCCTGCTTCTCACATAATCGATATGCAGTTTGCCAAAAAAAAAAAAATGCTGTACATTCAGCATCTTCCCCATAGTTGCTCATTGTTAACATAACAATCTGGTGTCCATGGTTTTCTTTTGGTTTCTTTTTTCTTTTCTTCTTCCCCTGCCTGTTTCAGAAGAGCTATTATGCCAGTTCCTAGAAGCTTTGAGGTGATAACAGGCATAGACAAGCACAATCTGTTCATTGTCAATATGAATGTTTGATGCTGCAGCTGAAGCACACATGGGTGCAAACTCCTGATATATGCAGAAAAACATGTCCAACCTTTTTTGTACCCTTCCTTTTTCTAAGAGCAAATACAAAGTCTCAACACCTTTTCACTAAGCCTTAACATGTTTTGCCCTCTAATAAACCCTCCAAGACTGCGAGATGATGACATGGCACACTAAATCAGAGGGTCTGGATAAAACTCTGTGTTTAAAAAAATAAAAAAAAAGATCTATAAGTTACTGATCTCACACCTGACTCTTATTGGAGAGTCACCCTGACATCTGTTTGCTAAGTACTGATGAATCACTGTCTGCTCTCTCTCCTTCATCCCTCTGAAAACATTTCACACGTTTCCTTTGGTGATTACTTCAAACACTTTTGCTATTCAATGAACAGGGCTTATCCTGAGTGCTTGCTTAGCTTAAGGTATGTGAGACCACATTTACTGCATGTAACCTGTGTACCTCCTGCAAAGCCAGAAGGCTTCAGAGCTGCAATTCTTCAAGCACTCTGTGACATTTGCTCGTTGCAAAGCCTCTGATATAAAAAATATCGGGTAGCCCAAGATCTCAGGTGTCAGAAGTTCTTATTCATGTTTTGGATTTTTTTGTCCAGTGGTGCCAAAGTGGGATGGAAATGAATAATGTTCATGAGCATGTTCTCTTTCTTGTCTTCTTCATCCTCAAACTTAGCAGGGGAAGTAATTTTATGTGAATAGTAAAGAATATCTCTTCAGTTATTTGACATGACTTGTTCATCACTAATCTTGTTCCAGGAGAAGATTGCTGACACTGTTGGGTGAGATTGAGTGACTATAAACAACACTCTTACAAACATCCCTTTGTCTTGCTCATCTGCTGAGCTGCCATGGCATTGCTGTTAAATAAGCCTAAGTAGAGCCCTAACTCTCTGTCTCTACCTTCCTGTATGGTCCTTAGAATGTCTGATAATTCATTTATTATTCCTCATGATTATGATAATGATTGGTACTTAACAGCCAGCTTGGAATCCTGGTGTTGAGTGGTGTCTCAGGCCACTAGACAATGAGCTCTTACTTTGTCTATTTGAAGAATCACTGGAAAGATCCTCAGTCCTCTCAAAACATCACTGTCTGTGTTCAGCTGTAGAGGTTATAGAAAGGGCAGTTCCACAACCTCTTTCTACCATATACTGTGCAGGGTAGGTTTCCTGAGGAGTATAAATTGTGCTGGATATATATCAGGTACAAGTTGTTTGGGATTCATATGGAGACTTAGACATCTCTAAAATTATCTGAGTGGGGTCTGGGCTTTCTTTCTTTAGTCAGTGAAAAGAAATGGCATTTCTTGAACACAATTTGGCCTGTTTGTGACAGCTAAATCAGGATGAAATGATTCATCACATAGAAACATTTCTTTTCTCATAACAGAAAGCGAGTCTGGATGATGGGAAGAGATGCAGATATCCGCATTGTCTCTGCATGAGTACAGACAAATAAAACCCATCCGTTATACGTGTTCTGATATAGAAATAATTTAAAAATAAAATACTAAAAAGACTGGAGTTTGGGGTGTGCCAGCTTGAATTATAATTGAGCTAGCACCAGTAAAATTACAAGTTAAAAAGTGATAAAATAATTGTGATGATGGGCAAACAACAGGAGTGAGTCTCCTATGTCCAGAACTGCTGTTTTCTTTACTGGTATCAGAAGTGTAAAATGTCTGTGTGTGCTCCACTTGTACTTTAAGTGAAATTGTTGGCATTTTGTCTCTTCCATGATCATCTCCAAGTCAGATTGTCTCCCCACATCACTGGTGGAACACCACACAGCACTGGTCTTAGACTAGGACAGATTAACTTACTGTCCAGCTCTCAGCTGTCCTTCCATGTCCCTGCTGTTCATGTTTTAGAGAAGCTGGGTGGACAAAGTCCCATCAGCTTCTCTCTTCCATGACCCTGCAAGCACAGGAATGTTTGTTATAATACTGGGGGGGTTTAGTGATTTGCCTGGTTTAAATCTTAAACTCCCTGAACAGTAGAGAGGTTTTTCTTATGAGAGGTTGTAGCATATCACAGTGCATCTCATGAAGACAGGTTTTGTGATAGTGAGCCACTGGAATATCCCATTGTTTCATGCCTGAGTCAGGCTGTGGTGCTGTGGCTGTATCAACCCTATGGCTAGGTTGGCAGTCAGAAGGAAATATCCTTCCTGATATTTTCCTGTCTTGAAAAGCACATTAATCTGACTTTGAATTGTCTGACATAAAATGGGTGGAATACTGGCATAGAAACTTTCTTCTCTTGTTTTCTCCTTTGCAGATGACCATTCCAGGATATGTTTGAAAGGTGAAAGTAGCCACGACAATTCAGACTACATCAACGCCAGCCCCATTGTAAGTATGGTAACCTATGAGAAGTATTCCAAACAGCTGATCCTTGCCATTCCTTGTTGTCAAAATAGGGTCACTCCAGGCACCTCACTGCTACTCTCAGGTTGTGAGCACCTCACAACACTGGTGCTTCAGCCTGTTCTTTCAAATTGAAGAGAAATATGTATTCATGCAATACTCTTGAAGTTTATTTACCAAGAAAAAGTCACTAGATAGCCCTTGTTCTACCTTGTAATACTGTCAGTTTTTCTGTTCTTGATATTAGATTTTATTAACTTGCAGGTTATAAAATCAATGCTTTACTTTACTTGGAGCTTTTCCTTCTCCTGAGAGATAAAAATAGCTTGTTCTTTTTTGCATTGTCCTGCTAGCCACAGTAGGAGGAATGGTTTCTGTAGGCATGGAGAGCTGAGCTCCTCAGAATTCTGAGCTTCTTCTGCATTAGGAAGTGACATTTCCTCCTACCTTTCTTATTCTGTTGACCTAGTGAAGCACAGTGGGGTGGTTCTGTATCTCTCCTGGTTCTTCTCTGAGGCTGCTGTTTTGAAAGCAAGAACAGGATCCCCTAGCCCCTGTGCATTCATTCCAACTGCAAAGTAGGTCAGTCCAGTTTTTGTGTCCAGATACTCCAGGGTTGCCCAGCTGCCATTTCCCATGACTGTGTGAGCTGAATTTGAACCCTTTTCTTGTCCATGAAAGGTGATAGGGAGAAAAGGTCTCCATTTGCAGACACTTAAACAGGTACAGTCATTCCAGTGGCATTGGCCTGTCATAGCATCTCAAGGAAGTGTCAGGATATCCAAGTGAAGGGGGAAAAAGGCACTGTGTCCTTGACCTTGTGGGACTGCTGGTATTGCAGTTGCTTTTTCTCACAGTTCTTATTCACATTAATTAGGCACCAAAAAGTTATTATAGGGCAACTGTGAGAAAGAGCTTAGGATGGAGAATAAGATCTCACTGCAGTGGGCTGTATTTGCCATTACTGGCTCATTTTCCTGGGGAGTATCACTCCCCCAGTTAAATGACTTTGTGTGGGCAAGGCAGCTGACAATTTGCAACAGCATGAAATTACAGGCTGCTTCCTTCCAATGTTGTTGACAATACTTTTTTTCTTTAAAAAAACCCCAACAGCTACATAAAAAGTGTTCCCTGATCTTTGTTTCAGCAGAGTTCAAAGCTTCATTTCCTTCAACACATAAAAGCACTTTATTCAAAGAGTCAAAAAACACACAGAAGCCAAAAAAACACCTTTGGGACATTTTTGTCTTTGGCTTAGGGTGGAGGGGAAACCAAAGCACCTGCATATTGAGGGATTGCCAGTTTCCATTTCAGAGGACAAGAGTAGATAGGCACAGATTAGAGCTTTTAGACTGTTTTTAGGTGTGTCTCTGACCAGAGCAAGCTCTGTCTGGCAGCAGGATCAGGAGATCACAGTAGGTCGTGTTCCAAGGAATATCCATCCTGCTTGTAAAATCACACACAGAGGTCCAGCTCCAGGGCTTCAGTGCTCTGCCTGTGTCTTCAGGACCCAGCTGGTGAGTTATGTTTGGTCAAGCCTTCATCTGATAGTAGAAACGGAGAGGTTTTGTGGGAAGGACAGGAGTGGGAGGTGGTAACTGGAAGTGAGATATTGTATTCTTGTAGGAGCTTGGTTGTAACTCACATGGCAACAACGTGGTAGCAAAGTGGAATTACAGCATCTGTAGACAGTGCTAAGGCGGGTTCAGTGTTGACAGCAGTACAACTGCTGGGTTTTTACTGAAACACTGGACATCTGCAACCTGCCCAGAAGTCTGTGTAGACACAGCTTAGCTAGTTTTAGTACACAATTTTGGCTGGAGAAGGGGGTAAATTCTTGCATGTGTGTATGTGTCTGTTGCAATTGTAGTTTTGGATTATAGTGTAACTGTTTCTTTGATTACACTGAGTAAAGTATTAGATTAAGTAGACTGTTGTAAGTGGAGAAACAGGACTAAGATATCCCACTGACAAAACTGGGAAGAGGTTTGCTTTATCAGGATTCCCAAAACTCATGCAAGCACAGGGTCCCTGCTCCCACAGCTTTAGCTCTTGTGTTTTTACAAAGGGTTGTAATCTTGCCTTTCCATCCAGCTCTTAATAAGGGTCCATCTCCAGAGTTAGAACCATATTTATTTTTTTGTTGTTTTCCCTGATTCAAGAGTTCTGTTCAATACAAGTCACACTGATGAATCAAAGATTCTTATGGCTGTCTTTGTATCTCTTACAGAAATACTTCTATGCCCAGAAATAAACGGGTTCACAAGTGTTTCATTAGATTGGGATTAGTGCCCAGTAACTTGCATAGCCAAGAAAAACTGCCAAGAAAAAATTTCAAGTTCTTCTTCTTCCTGGTAGGATAGAGAGCCTACTGTGAGGAGAGGGTGCCACAGGTGACATTTGTGTAGACCTACTATTCCAAAGAAAGAGATGCTCCAGTTAGTTACATGAGTTTGCTCCACTAAGCCAGTAGTCATTTTGCTGTTTTGAAAGCAATAGATCAAAATGTGTTTCCTGGAGGTGATACAATGGGGGGCTGATAGGAGGAAATCCCTGCTTTGCAAGCCCATGGTCTGGAAGGATTCCCTGCAAACTGCTGAATTTTGAGCCAAATTAAATATCTTCAGATTAGTGTAAACATATTTGTTCATCTGGTGTAGTTTTTGTATAATGAGGTTGAATATAGAAGTGGCAGAGATATTCAGTTTCTGTTCTCCCCATTTCAAATGCCCACTGCAATACTGAATTGGGCACTCTATAAAGACAGTAAATATTCTGCAATATTTACTGTGTTTATGGAGCTAGTGAAGCCTAAGTTGGACATATGTGCTGTTTCTACTGCTGTTTACTCGAGATCTTTCCTGGTAGCAGGCACACACTTAGTGAGTGTCTGTGAGAGCACACAGTGGATGTGGAGTATCAGTACAACTGCTTTCACTCACTCTTGCAAAAATCCTACCATTTCTTTCCTTCAGACTCCTTCAACTTAAATAACCTCAGTAATTATCCTGTCAATACAGTGATGCTCCTGGTGCACTTGCTCCTTGCAGAGCCTGGGTGAGGAGTGAGCACTGTTGTGAGATGGGCATTGATAGCACAGGATCAGTACAGGATGAAGTGACTGCAAGAGGCTTTTTCCTCCCTGTGTGTGGGAGCTGTCTGGTGCAGGAAGAGTGTAAAATAAAGTAATTCTATTTGAGCTCCCATACATATTGCTGGGTATCTGCAGCTTCTGGGTCAGTGGTCCAGTCTCCAGCTGGGGCTCACTCAACCTTCACTGAAGTCTAAATGAGTGCCGCAGCACACGGTAAAAAAATCCCCGTGCTAGACAATGAGCTGGCCACCTGCCCACATGTTTCTGCCTTTGAAAAAATGCTGCCCCCCCTCAATACCTCAATACTTCACAGTAGGATGTGAAACTGGGGTTATATTGGTGGCCCCACTGCAGCTGGGTGAAGAGAATCAGGAAAGATTTAGTCCAAATTCTTCCCATATGTCTTTTATTTAGCTGTAGCATGAGGCCAGGCAAAATGAGTCCTTGGGATACATTTGCAGGGTAAAAGTGAGGTAGAAATCTGTTTCCCTCCTCTCTGAAATAACATAAAGTACTATGATAATAACTCTGGTATCGGCAGCTGAATGAAAGGCTTGCAATTACAGCACAAGGAGACCCTGACTGTGCAGAATAAAACTGTGATAATTACTTCTGTCATATTTGTACTTAGTCCTCATTAAATTTCAGGAAAATCATCCAGTAGTAAATAATGTGCAATCTTTGCTTTTAAATCAGAGGTCATGAAAGTAAATGGGAAATTCTGTTTTTCCTCATAGGGTGTCTGAGAGAGAAAAAAATCCCATCAACTACATTTAAAAACTCAGTTTGCTTATTATTGAAGACACCAGACTGAGGAATGTCATTAGCATGACAGTTTGTTCAAATACAGCATACAAATTTCATCAGCAAGAATAGACTCTGAAATTCATAATGGCATAGGCAACCAGATTTGCTTCTTTCATTCCATTAGGGGCTTAAAAGGAAGGATTTAAAAATTGTTTTAAATTTTAATTCAAACATGAAGATGAGGACTAGTATACCTTTTTAATTTTAATGCTGAGGTGAATGATTACAAAGTTCATCTGCATTTGCTGGATATGCTTTCTTTTGCAAAAACAAATACACTTCTTCTTTAAAGACTGTCTATACTTTGTGTAATAAATATATGCATGGAAGTAGATTTTCTCGATGTTGTAAACACATTATGTCTGGAAACCACAGAGAAGCTTGAATCCATACAAATTTTTAAGGTTTTAATCAGATTTTAACTTCCTTTCTGTTATATTTGGTCTACACTGGATTTTATTCTGATCTCATGATTCAGGAGTATTTCAGATGGACTCAGAGGCTTTAAATGAAGGTAAATATGGTGTTACTGAGACCACATCTCACCCAGCATCCTTCTCTGTGGAAAGTAAAGATCTGACAAGCTGAAAGGGAAGGTAAAGGGAAGGAATTCATCAGTATTTTCATTTACATGAAATTTCAAAATGGCCATTGATGTCTATTGGCACTTTTACTTCAGTTTGCAGTTTTACAAGACTGCTTAACAAGAATCTACATGCACCACTCTCAAGGATTTACTTCCACAATGTATTGATTTTTCTGTATTTCATCAGCATTATCAGTGAAATTGTGCAGGAGCACAATCTCTATCAAAAACTCAACAAAATTCAGCATTCCTCAGGGAATTCTTGCAAAGTCTTAGAATAAGACAGATGGATAATAGAACTCTTGAGGGAAAAAACAGCTTTTATTCTGAAGTAGAGCAAAGGTGGAATCCTGGTCTGATGTTAACAAGATGCAACCAGTTGTGATAATGTTCTTCATGTATTTTCCTACTTTAGGGCACTGTAAGTCAGCTTATATGACAAAGCCCTGTAGGAAAACACAAGTTGTGCCACTAAAGTTTTCTCTAGTTTTTTCCTTTCCAAGAAGAAATCTCAATGTTCCTCATTTTTCTTTTCTTTTGCTTTTGATACTGGTAGTGATGGAAATGAGTACAATCAATTGCATGGCCCGTTATAGTAATCCTTGACCCCTAATATAAAATCATGGAAAAATAGATTGAAACATTATCACCAGACTTGCATTTGCTGTACTGCAGCAGAAAATGAGAATTCCACCATAGTAGAACAGCTGCAATAATTGTAGGTTTTTCTTTCCAACAATGGCCGTTCGATCCCATTCTGATGTAAGCCTTGTGAACTTGGTGCTTTGATGGGGAAATAGAGGGAAAAATCATGTTCTTTTTGAACAATTACTAATAGGGTGATTTCTGAAGGTTGTTCTGATGTAAAATGTTAGCAAACAATCAATTTTTGTTTTAATACTTGATTGTATGGAGTCTGGAGTTCTCCATTCTTCTCTGGAGAATACGCTTTCTATTTTATTTTCATGAAGTGAGAAATCTGAGGGATCCTTGAAAGAAGATAATGACTACTGACATTAAAAAAAAGCCTTTTACTGGATCCTTGATTAGTTAGTTTAAAACCCATTACTGACTTTATTTCTTTATTCAAACTTCTGTTAACTTTGATAGATTAAGATGCCCTTGGTGTTCTTGCTGACCTTGGGAGAATAAAAAAGAACAAAGCAAAAACATTCAAGAACTGTCCCTTGCCATCACCTACTCATATTAAATTGAATGTGACCAGACTAGGGATTTTTCACAGTTTTCTTGAAATACATTGTCTTTTAAACAGTGCATGTAAATACAAAATTGATGAAACCAGGAATTTCATTTAATTAGTTTAAACTTTGCTCTTATTTTTGTTCAGTTAAAGATCATTTAATAGTGTGATAGCATTTTCTGTCATTTTCTATTTGCTCCAAGCAAGAAGAGTTTCTGCTCATAATTGTTTTTGTGCAACACAATGTGCTTGGAATGTAATAATTGTAATTGTCCTTTGAATTATTGTTAAACTGCTGATATACTTCACCACTCTGTGCTTATTGTAATGTTTGCCACGTTCCAACAGCACCTTTGTGACAGAGGTTGATTAATGCTGAAATGCCAAGATTGGCCTATTCCTGATTTATCAGCTGAATGTTGAGATGTATTTCCTCCATGACAGCACTATTTGCGTCGTCCTTGATTTCTTCTGCCTTTGTTTTCTGGCATGTCTACATTAAAAAAAAATAATTTAGGAAGAATTCAAAATAAGTTATATTTTGTTCTAAAGTTTGGTGTATTTACTGTTGGTTACATTTGCAAGCCAAGCTCTAGCCTGTGGAGAAGTGACATCATTTTTGAGTGGATGCAGCCCACAACAATTTCCACTGGGAGTAGCACATCCTCCTTGGTGTAGGTCAGTTTTTCTAAGTTAAGAATTTTCATTCCAGCATAGGAAATCATTTCACCACAAATTTAAATCTTGTAGATCTTTGGGATTCAAAAGAAAAAAACAACAAGAAATCATTTCAACTGTAATGGAGAATAAAAAAAACCCCTGCTTTTGAGCTTGACTTTGCTTGATCACATTTGCTGTTGTTTTCAGCTGTGTTTAGTTCTTACAAAACAAAACAAAGCAAAACAAAAAAAAAAAAAGTTGCCCCTTTTGAAATGTTTCCTAAAGGCTTTTTTGTTAATACTGATTTCTGAAGAAAGCTAGTTTTCCTTGGTCTCAAAATACCCAGAACAATAAATGTCCTACTATCAGAATTGCTTTTGTCAAAAGGCAAAGAAAGCAAGGTTGAAATTTCTTGTGAGCAATTGCTTGTTGGGAAGACTTATTTGCTGATAAGAGAAGCATCCCAATGAAACTTGGAATAAAATGATGCTACTATAGACATCCTGGTCAAGTTTTTTTTGCAACTATGGGTGGTGAATCAGAAGTAAGCTTTTAGTCTAAATCGATTCAGTGACTTTTACCTGTGTTGTGTTGTCATGGAGAATTTTAATATTAAGTCCAGCTTAATTATACATCAGAAAATTAGAAACATAAAAGTGTTCTCTTCCTTTTTGCAACATTCATCATATTGTTGTTCTGTTAGAATAACTTACATCTGTTCTTTTATGGTTCTTCCCTCTTTTATGTTGCACATAATTATGAGGTGCCTTTTTTACGCTGACATGTACCATCACTGAAGATTTTGATAGGCTATGAATAAATTCAGGAGATGCCTGTTAATGCAAATGTGACTCACATTCATTCTTATTCAGATCTTTACTTATAGGACAGAGCTGTGCATTGTGACAAATTCTGCCTTCAGGTACATGGGTATAAGTTAACTCTCACTGACTTCAGTGTCACTGAGTCACACCCACACATCTCAGAGCTGAAATGGGTCTCTTTTCTTTATGTTCAAAGTTTTGTCCTGCCCAGTTCAGGGTTAGAATGAGTTTGTTTGTTTTTTAATCCTATCAGCAGATCTTCTTTTTCAGCAGAATGGGTCCTAAGATTTAGAACCAAGAAAACCACCCATCAGTTCGAAAACATTCATTGTAACACGCTAATCCTATTTACTCCTGATGGCTTTGTTTCTTAGATTCTTTATTTTTTCTGCTCAGTGAATTTTCTGCTCCTTGAATTAAACGTAATAATTAAGGTCTTTAAGCAGAACTTCCTCCATTGAGGCCAAATCCATGCATTTAGATAAATCAGCTAACCAGAAAAAGCCAGAAACTGAATTTGTTCCCCATTTTTGCTGGTTTTTAGTTACATGTGCCCTTGACTGGCATGGTGGAAATGGAGAACATATTTAGATGTGTGGAGCATTCTTAACATTCAGTGTAGAAAAATGTTTCAAAAGGCTCCTAGGTTGCTATGAAACCACGAGTACTGATCTCAAATAAATGCCTTTGTCAGCCGCCGTAAATGATCTTCCTCTGCATATTGAGGACATGGGACATTGCTCATCACATGTGTCTGGTGTCATCAGTCTTTTGGGGGAAAATTCTCTGAGCTTACAAATAGAAATAAAACACTTTGCTTGCCAATAAGGGGTGGAGGGACATGACAGACCTTCAGGAAGTCCCTTGTTCTGCCCTCACATACTCTCTGCCTCTAACACTACAAGGGATTTCCTTTAAATAAATCCAGTCTGTGTTCTTCTTCCTTATTCCAGATGGACCATGACCCCCGAAACCCTGCATATATTGCCACCCAGGGCCCTCTCCCTGCTACTGTTGCTGACTTCTGGCAGGTAAGTTAAACATCTTTTTGAAAACTGAATTTATGTCACAAGTTTTCCTGTGCTTCTTGAAGCGTAATTTGTGTAAAAGTATGTTGTGCTTGAGTCACTGTAGGTGGAATAACCTTAATTCAAATGCCTTTTTTAAAATCTAGTACATGGATATTCAAGCCATTTATGTGTAATACAAGACCTGCTAAGGAATGGTTTATCTGAAAATTATACTGAGAACCTCTGGGCAAAGCATTCATATTTTAGTGCCTGGTCTCTGTAACTAAATTACTGCCAGGGATTCAGTGATATTCAGAAGGCCTGAAAAGTGTAGCCAGAATTCATTGTCATTCTCCAGATCAGAAAGGACCTAACACCAAGTGCCATGAATTTTCCATTGAAATCTATTCCACACATGTCCCAGTTCTCCAATATGCTTCAATCCTTATGCATTTCCCCTGCCACAGGCAGTTAGGACCCAGCTGCATAAATTTAAGTAGAGGCAGAATTCTTTGCAGAATTGGGCCTAAATGGAGTAGTTATTGATGCACAGTTAGGAGCTTTGCATGCAGGTGTTTTAGTGCTGGTGCAGCTCTCAGGTTTGGACCAACACACATTGCCAGGGTAGATGAGTGTGATGGTGTGATGGATACAAGTGTTAGATATTCCTTTGGAAGTACAGAACTGTGTCTGAAAGTATACAGAAGCTGCCTGGGGAGGAGGCCAGCTGGGGCTTATTATCAACATGAACATATGCTTTTATTTTTTGTTTTGCATTATGAATTTAGAAGTTTTTGTTCTGAGGATAAGAGACTGTCTGTGTGACAATTTCAGAAGTGTCATTGTATTTTAGGAGCTTGCATCTGTTGAAATCATCTCTTCATCTGCATCACTTGACCTATCCTTAGAAATTATTAACTGATCCCTATTGAAGACTCTTTTCATGTCACAATTTTTCTGATGAGTAATCAGGACATTTTCAGAAAAGTTGTTGAATTGTGGGTGCGTGGATATCAAAGTGCTCAGTCCAAGATATTTTGGGACTGTTTTCTAGAAGGGCAGAGCAAATGCCTTCTGCTTGAAGTCAGGTGGACTTTTGGTCTGGCTTGAATTTTCAAGTAGCTTGTGATTTTTGTCTTCACTGTTTGGTAATTAGCTAGAATTGAGAAGACTGATCTTTTTTGCTTGGCACATGGGTTCATTCTAACAGGCATGATACTTGAAAATGTATTTGTTAAGTTACACATGTGAAATCAAATAGTATGTTAGCTATTCTTTAATTACATTTTATTATTTCTATGGCCTAGGTTTTTAATTGTTTATTTTTTCATATTTGTACATCTATATTGTGTGTACTTTGACCTGTAAATGCCCCTTTACACGTTGAAGAATAAATGTTCTCATTTTTAAATATGGCATTTAAGAAGCCCACTTTGAGTAAGCGTTGCAGAAATCAAAATTAATCATACAAGCATAGTATAAAGAATATCTTTTTTTCTTCTCCCACTTTGGTTTGAAAAGTTAGGAACCTTGTTTGCCTGGTCACAGAGACTTCAACTTTTTTTCCTTGTTCTGTGGTGCAATCTTCTTCATTCTACTTCATACTTAAAAGATCTCTTTCTTTACTTTCTTTCCTCATGCTATGTTGTGTGGAAGAGTCTTCACTTTCCTTCTGCTCCTTTTGCTGTTTCTCTTCCAGTAATCCATCAGTGAAAGTTCACTCCAGCTCCCCACCAGATTTGCTATAAATGTCTCCTCATTTCCACAGCTGTTTGGGAGCCGTGGTTCAGCTTTGGTTTGAGTGTGGTTGTGTGCATTTCTGATGTGATGCTCTTTTACTATTTCTTCTGTTAGGTTCTATAGAAAAGGTGGGTTTTGACATTTATTTTGATGATGTCTATTGCTTCAACATAACAATCTATCTATGCCAGTGTCCTGGTTTGGTCCATGACCCACTTTTCTTAAACTTCCTGCAGATCACAATTCAATGTGCCAGTTCTTGTCCCAAACCTTTTACACAGCCCAGGGTGTCAACCAGACATAATAAACAGGCTAAGAGAGATGAGCTCCTTGCAGAACACTGCATCCACAACCACTGAAATGAAGATCCAGTGTACAAGTCAAAAGCTATGGCTTGAACATGTTGCAGTTTATGCCCAGTTGCAGGAGAAAAGTTAATTTCTATTTTCACCTAATTGTGCCTATTTTAATGTAAAGCATAGGAAACCTGAGCTTGCTATGGAAAATAGTCTTAACTGCTGTCAGGGCACAATCAGTTGATATTTACTTGAATACAGTTTTCTGTAGTTTATGGTGCTTCCATGATGCTGCCACCAGGGATTGTTTAATGATTCAATTATTCATTCCTGATACATCTTCTCAGTGGTTCTCCTCCCTCTCCCTCCTCCACTTAATGCCAGCTGTTGCAGAGTTGCATTGCTGTTTTCCCCTTTGTGTGCTCAGTGAAGCAGTTTTCTGACTGATGGTGAGAAGAGCGACTGACTCCAGAGAGATCTGGGACTGTTCTGCTGTTCCTTGTCTAAATGCACAATGTCATGCTTTAGCAAGTCCATCAGAAACTCTTGGAGCTTGACATCACCTTCCATGGCAATATTTGCTGGATGTATTACTTCCTATTTTTGCAGAGATTTGGCTGCTGAGATTCCCAACAGTCAGGGTGCACAGTGGGCATCAGCCACTTCATTGTGTCTTGGCTGAAAGGTTGCCCCAGCAAGAACCTGCTGTAATTGTTTCTACTCCTGAAGGCTTTTCAAGCTGACTTCTAGAAAACTCTTGTCTACAGAGCATTTGTTTTACTTGAAAGTGTAAGGCAACTTTCTTGGCATTCACAGCACAGCTGATATCCACAATGAGAGCCAAACTGCTTCTGATCTGTGCTGATTGTCTGCATTTCATGCTCTTACTCCAGATATAGTTTCTAAACCAGCTTTCTCTTAAGCTTTCATTATATTCTCTCACCAGTCAGTGACTACCTCTACAGCAGCAAGCAGTCTGGCCTGCTATGAATGGATTTGTGGAATGTCACAATACTTTGTAGGTTTTACCAAACAGATAATTTAGTTTTGGGCAATCTTTTTTTCTAGTTTCACTGGCAGGCCCCTCTAAAACCTGTTATGTTGATCCAGTGCCCAGTATTTTACTGCAAGTGCTGTTAGACACTTTACAAACAAATTCCCATTTACTGTATTCAAGTTGCCCAGATCCAAGCAAAGATCATAGTTAGCTCAGTGCCTTTGCTTTCTCAAACTAGGCAGAGCTTTTCCATCCAGCATTGATGATGCTTGGTCAATGCTCATGTGGTTTAGCATTCTTAGTACAGGCGAGGTCTTAAGCTGCACCAAGAAAAATATAGCTTGGATATTAGGAAAAAGTTTTTTACAGAAAGGGTGATAAAGTACTGGAATGGTTTCCAGGGAGGTGGTGGAGTCACCATCCATGGATGTGTTTAAAAAAAGACTGGATATGGCACTCGGTGCCATGGTTTAGTTGAAGTGTTAGGGTGTGAGTTGGACTTTCTTAAAGGTCTCTTCCAACCTGGTGATTCTGTGGATTCTGTGTGATCCAAGCCTAGTACCACTATGGAATTGAGAGGCACCAGTTCCATTGATCTCACTAGTGACCACTTCTTGGAAGATTGTCTTTTTGGTAGGGTGGAGAAGAGCAGGTATCATTCTTCAGTACCATTTAACTTCAGCCACTAGACTTGGCCATCAGTCTCAGAATTTTCTGTAGAACTTTCTATTCATTTGGGTTTCCAAGCTGACCTGAGAGATCAGCTTGACAGAAGTTTTTCTTTCAAAGGCACAATATTTGAACTGGAGATGGTCCAAATGCCTGGATATTGGTTATTTTCACATGGTCTTTGAATTTGTATGTGTTGTAAGAAAAATAATGATGAGAAGGCAATAGTCTTACACTGACTCTTCTAATGGCAAAAAACCTCCACGGTTATCTGCGTCCCTCCGGTTTACTTCTCCAGCTCCTTAGATTTTTGGCATAGCTTCTGTAAGTCAGCAAGTGCCAAGTTAGTCCCAACTTTACCTGTTTCTTTGAAAACTTTCTAGCCTGCAGGAGTTGTGTTGTCAGTCATCTCATTGATCTGTTTTGCCACAGGGCTTCTTAATCTGTCTGGATGCTCTGTGTTTGCGGCTCAAGCAGAGATTTCATCTCTACCTGCTTGTCATCTCTTGGACCACTCTGGAAATTTTCCAGCCACTACTTTAATTAATTTTGAAAAGCCTCCAGCTGATTTAAGTCTTCTTTTAATTTTATCTGGTCTTGTTTTCTTCTTTTACCAATTACTATTTCTGACAAATACATCCTTCATTGATTCTATTCTTGTTCAGTGGGAATTCCACCTCACAATTCCCTTTCTCAAAAACTGGAATACTGTCCTCACATGGTATTAATCCATTTTTACCTGAGTGGTTAAACAATTTGTCAGGTCTGTGGGTTGTTTTCTTCTCAGCTGGAAAGAAAATTCATCCTCAGGACAGGGTTTTGCTTTGATAGAGTTCCATTTTATTTACAAAGAAAGAACAGAGTTTTATTTCCTTGAACAAAGACAGAATCAAATAACAGTCAATAACTTCTATTTTCCAAACCTCATTCACCCAGTGTTTTACCCCCAACCTCTCTTTCGGCTTATCTTCTACCAGGATCACAATGCTAGTTTGTCGAGCTGTGCTGGTGGTTTCTTTATTCCTTTTACACATTTATGCTGCTTATCAGGATTAATCATCTTGCCTTGATTAATGCTCTCTCTCTGCATTAAGCATATCAGTTTCTAGAGAAACTTGTGGGTCCATATGCTTCATGTTTCTCTTGTTTTTGATGATAACTTCTGTAATTTCAGTTATCAGGCTTCATAAAAGGGTTTGCTTGTTTCTTACATTTATCTTGAATGAAAGGTGATGATTTTGTCCAGCAGCTTCAGTGAGATTTCACTCAGCTCTTTCACATAGCGCTATTAAAATTCAACATCTCTTTGAACATAATTCAAAAGAAAGAGGATGTGGAACATTTCTGATCTATAACAAGTTTTCGCAGCAGGAGTTCCATGTTGTGAATAATTCTGGAGGCATAAAATTTTATTATTTTCAGTATGTGCTGGGTTATAATTCCACAAAATATTTGACATGAAGTACATGTCTTAACTTGCAAAGTATTCTAAGAAGCAAGGGATGATAATATGCAAGAAACTATTTCCAAGAGTCAGGATACTTCGAACCAACTGTCCTTTCACTGAAAAATTGTTCATAATTATTCTGGTTTTATAAATTGCATGTCTGCTAAGGTTCATCATCTCCAAATGAACATTTCTGTAGGAGGCCATAAATTTTCCCTCTGAAAAATACCCCATACCATGTCTTTTTTTCATAAATCTACCCACGTTTGCCCTTCTTTCCCCTTCTTCTTTTTTGGAGGGAAGTACATTTTCATGTTTTTTTATTTTACCGCATTAAGCAAAATAGGGGGAGGGAACAAGCACTTCCTGCCATGCTTTATTTGCCTTGGAAAATGAAGTAATATGTGATATATATACTTCTGTAAGCATTTGTTGTGCTCTTGTGATGTCCTTCCTCCATAAATAACATAATTAATCATTATCTGAACATTATAGAAGTTCTGCAGAAGGGATAGAGAAATATGAGTTTTGTCATTTTGCAAATGCTGGGGGAGGTACAGTGCCCCTAAGTCACCTAGTGACCTAAGTCATGAGAGCAAGTTAAATACAGTCCACATTTGTAGTGGACACACTCGTAGTTTAGACCAGAAAACTCCATGGGTTTTGCCTAAACAGATCTGCAGCTCAGGCTAAATAGATCCCCCAATGCCTCAGTGTGGCAAGGGTGACAGGGCAGACACCACTCATGAGCAGCACCCATCAGACAGGAGGTGGAAGGCAGACTTCAAGTGCTGCCCCTTTGTGGTGGGGGTGCTCCTCTAGGAAGCAAGGAAAAGCTTCATCATCCTCCACATTCTGAGTCAAACCCATGCTTTTCCTTACCCCATCTTGCCTCCACTACTTGTCAGTACATGAAATAGTCTTGAAACTGGAAATCCTCTTCAGCCTTGTTGTTAATGCTGCCTGTCTCTTGTTGACAAACAGAGAGACGCCTCACTGGAGGGGAGGTTTGCACTGTTGTGGCTGTAGTGACTGGGGAAGCCTCATCTCTGTTCCCTTGATTATTTTTTACTTTTATTGCCAGACTGTTAAATGTAAAGTGCAGAAGGGGTCCCAAGAGTAAAGTCCACAGCTCTAACAGGAGCCCGGCAGTTCAACTGCCATTTGCTTTTTGTTGCCCCAGTCCTGCATTTCTTAATCTGAAATTACTTTTACTTTTACCCCTGTTCAGGAGTAAGTTATCAGCATCAGTCAGAAAAAACTGACCATTGGTTTCCTCCCAGATCCCAATGGCATATTAAGAATTGAGTCCTGAATCACGGTCTTGAGGACATGATAAATCTTTGCATGTCTAATCAGCAACGTTTGCTTCTTTCTTCCAGTTTTGGAATTCAGCAAAAGAAACACAGAATACTGTCAGTTGACTGTTTCCTCTGTAAAAAGGATTAGTAATCAGTAGTCTCCAAGGGCAAATCCCAGTAGCAGGAGACCATGTCCCCATAGCTGAATGAGTCTTCCAGCAAAATCAGTGTTCCAAGCCCATGGGCTGAGTAGGAACAACTGTACCAAACCTTTGTCTGCTCTAAATGCTGGTTTCTGTGCTCCCAGTTCAGCACGTTTTGTGAGTGCTGAAATTAATTTACAGATTAAATTATTCTTCTGCATTTTGTTCTGTGCAGACACAGTGCTTTCAAGCAGTTGTGATTCCCAAGTTTTATTTTCTTTGCCTGGAATGGGACTTCCTGCATGTCTAATCAGTTCTCACCTACAGAAAGAAGAGCAGATGAAAACCAACAGAAAGCAATTCAATGTGTAAAATATGCATATTTTAATTTAATAAAGGAAAAACAGCAAGGGAGACATAGGCACAGAACAGTAGCCCCTAGAGCTCTAGTAACTTGTCAAGCCATGAGAAATAAATATAGCATTAGAAATTCCATAAGCGTTTAGTGAAGGAGTCTGCTTTTACCACACTCCCTCTAATTATGGCTCTGGTTGGAGAAGGTACTTAGAAATGGTCCCTTAAAATTTGTATCCCTTTATTGTTTAGTTTCCACATTTTCAATACTAAAGGAAAAGGTAATTTCTGATGATTTTGGTGCACCTTTGCTCCTTAATGTGGTTTTGTCAGCAGTGCAGCTCTAAACAGAGCTCATATTTAAATTATTTAATAATAAGTCTTGTTAGGAGTCTACTGAGAAGAATAAGAGCAGTTTATGTCTCTATGAGAAAGCAGGAAGAGAAATTACTGCAGCACATACAGACATCTTGAATTTGCCTTTTCCTATGACTTCCAAACAAGTGTTGCTAAAACAGCAGGGGACACAATACAACTGTGTATTTAACTGTGTATTTATATATGATCCTCTCTGAAGAGAACCATTTTTCCAGCTGCAGTCAGATACTTTTTTAATGAAATACAGAATTTTGACCATTAATCTTCCAACCTACAGATTTGCTTAACAGTCAGGCACAGTTATGATTTTGCAAATGGCAATTCTCACCTTGCCAGATTTGACCCATTTCATATTAAAATTATCTCATTTGCAAACAAAATATTTCACAAAAAAAGTTTGTATGACTTTCTGACTGGAATGCATTGTGACGCTCTAGTTGGTAATAAAAATCTAAATTCAACCCAATTTTTTCCTTTAGTTAAAAGATCACCCTTTTTTTTAAAGCTTGAAAGACACCACAGTTAATTATTTTCACAATATCTAATGGGATGGATATTATCTGATGCAGCAAGGGTTAGCACCTCGCTTTGTTGTTTTTTTAGGAGTCCTGTTTATACATATTGAGTTTTGATTATCCTTAGAAATTATTTGGGTTCTCTTTGCTGGTTCATCTGCTTTTCCAAGTCTTTGCATTTACCAGTTATACCAATTGTATGGGGAGCCAAAAAGACTGAAAAGGGAAATTCTGTAGTTTGCTGGAGGTCTCTCTCAGAGAGCAGCTGGTGTGATTTGCAGGTTCTATTTAGTGAACTGGCTGAATTTAACTGATCATCCCATCATTTTCTACTTTTAAATCATTGCATTTTAGAAACTTCTCCACTAGTCTCCATTAAATGAAGAGTATCTGGGCAGAGCTCCTATCTTGTCATTTCCCCATCACAAAAATGACAGAAATGACTGAAAAAGGAGTTTGGGGAGAATCATTTATTATAAAAAGAAGCTTCAAAGTGATGAAGTGTCTGAAAAAGAAAAGGAGGTTCATATTAACCATTTTATTTACAAGCTAGTAAACAAGGACATTTTAAAGTATAAGCTATCAAAAACTGATGTTTTATCAGATTTATGGCATTGTTGTAACACTGGTTCTGCTATTTGTGACTTTGTTTTTCTCATTACATGAAAAACCAATTCTGTGCTCCTTTTCAAGTAATTCTTACTAAATATAATTCATCCCAATGTGGAAGCCCTTTATATGGGGCTGGCAATGCTTGATAACCACAGCATGAGGTCTCTACACTTGGTGGATTTCATCAACAGGGAATTCTGAGGATCACAATGCTCTGCTCATTTTGGGTTGTAGGATTCAGCCTTTAATTTGCAGCAAATGGAATAGGATGGTGTTATTCTTGTCCAAGAAGTGTTCTGAGAATGATGCATACAGCAGAACCTCATTAAAGATCATTAACATGTTACTCTCTAGGCCTCTGGGCTGAAGGTGGACATGTCACACAAAATCGTGCAGTGTCCTCCCTTTTCAGCAAAGAATACACTGCAGGCTCTGCAGTGAGCTCCTGTACAGAACTCAGGCTTTATTGCTCCCATTCAACATTTCTTCTTCTGCTGAAAGTATTACCATGAATTACGAACATGAGCCTGCCTGTGCTAAGTGATCGAAATAAAATTAGATTTATATATTGCAAATATATACATGTGTATATTATGTGTTGTATGTATATAAATATATTTAGTTTTTGTAGAAACTTGAAGTCTAGGGCTTAATTTTGCTTAAATTTGCTCTACCCAAAAAGAAAAACCTCTGCCCTGAGGACCTGACGTTCTCTTTATTCTTTTATCACATTGTGCAAGCATACAAAGTTCAGAAATATGTGAATTAGTGCACATTTGCAGTTGAACTTCTTTCTCCATTCTCCAAGGCCAGCTGAAATGTCTCTTTGGCACTTCTTCAGAGGCTGTGCTGGGATTGTGCAGACCAGGTCTGGGCTACCTGTTCTTTCTTTACCAAGACACATTCTTGGGGCCACTTTGTACTTCATGGATGTGTCTGGACACTGAGCACAGCCAAGTGTGAAGTGCTGGTGGATGCAGCTTCTGAAAACCCCAGCAATTGCTTAAAGATGGGGAGTGTAAAACTCTGTGAACTGCCTTTGACTCATCCTGCTTCCAAGTTATTTGGAAATATATGGTAATAAATATCAGGCTGATGGTCTTATATTTAAATTAGCAAGGAAACAATGAAAATGCTGTAGTCCTTCAGTCACAGGTGGTGAGCCTTAGTGAAAATCCCATCTCAATGGTAAGCACAGGAGATGCAGGGCAAGTTTCTTGTAACAGGAATGAAGGCACTACACTGTATTGCCTTCTTGATTTAGTAGATTTGACTTCTACTTTTCACACAATGACCTAAAAGAAATATTACACCCCAGAGTAACTTTGAAATTGTTTGTTTAAATTAACTTTCATTTGGATTTATGCTTAATGAAATCTTCAGAGATGCAGACAGCCCCTCTCTAATGAAATGCTCTGTCTTTGAACCAATGAACAGGGTTGCCAAACTGTAAGGATTCCTCTCTAAATGAGTGGGCTTTTATAATGTTACACTTGGGTGGCACAAGCAGAGTGCTCGATGATTAGTTTATGGTCTAGATCATTGTATTTTTATTACACTCATAAAAACTGTGTTTCTCCTCATTTTCGTAATGGCTTCAATGAGCTTCTATACCTTCTAGAGGCACATTAAATCGTTATGTGATGAAAGTACTGATTTAGTGGGGCTAGTTTTAAAGTAAGATGCATGTTTTGAATTCTTATCTTAGTCTGATTGCTGGCTGAAAAAGGTGGAACTATTTTAGAATGAAAGAAATCTGTATCATCTTCCTTACATATAAAGAAGGTTTCCAGCTGTGGACTGAAACAAATGCAGTACAAAAAAGATACAAATGATAAATATACATCTGTCTGTAAAGTGTCTATAATTTTAAAGTATGTTTAAATGGTTTCGTGGCATTGTGAGATTTTAAAGTGAGGAGGAGGAAATTACAGACATTTTTATTTAAAAACCCTTTTTGAAGGGGTTAAAAAAAAAAGATTATTCTTAAATTCCACTGTAATTTTTTTACTCCACTTCTTTTCAAAATGATAAATAACCCTATTCTCTGTAAACCCTAGATTCATTTCTCTAAATAATTCTCAGCCGGTTTTAAAAGTAGTTTTAATTATGTTGCAAAATGAAAAAAGGGAAGAAAAACGTTATTTGTTTCTCTATATGCAAGCTATTCTTAAAAGAGAAGACAACATCATTATCCATGAATGGGAAACCTTTTTATTTGATATGTAATTTAAAAAATAATCCTTGAATTGAATGTATCATCTCATCTTTGCACAGTTTAGACAAAGGCCTTTTTTGTTGACAAAATTTACATGTCAATACAGTTGCTTATAAATATTTCTGTGAAATAAACATAACCCTTCACAAAAAGAGCAGTTTACTCTTCATTTAGTAATTTTATATGCTAGCAAAAGACAATGAAAGTTGTATGCAAATATAACATCAATGTACAGCTTAATAATAACAGTTTTTAGTGATTATACTGCTTGGTATTAATTCATAGGAGCCTTTTTGTTCAGTCATGGGCTGTGTTTGGAACAGAGATATGCCAGACCAGAGCATCTCTGCTTGTTTGCTGTTTGTGAGAGACATCCACAAATCCTTTAGTTGAGGATGTGCTTGATGCTTGAATCCTACTCTGTGGCTTGTCTAAATTATTAAGTGATCATGCTGACAGCAAAGATACTCTGTTTTCCTCTGGTTTTGTACCTGTGCTCTGTGGTACTGTCTGCAGCACAAGTTGGACTTTCATTCTACCTCCAGGAAAAAAAAAAAAGGAGAAAACAGAACTAGAAAAGAGAAAGGAGAAGGGGAGGGGAAAAATGAAAGAAAAATGAAATAGAAAAGAGGGAAGGAGAAAGGAAAATAAAAAGAAAATTTTTAAAAAAGGAAAAGGGAAGAAAGAAGACAAAGGAAAGCTGGAAGGAAAGAAAGAAGGAAAAAGAAAATAATGCACATTTGCAACGAATCTTTTATAAATGTGCATTTGGAGGGACGACTTCTCCATCCAAAATGTTCCTGGAAAAACAGATTTGCTTTGAATTTTCCCTGCCTTTTCTTCATTACTGTTGTTCAGGTGCAACTTTTATGATTGTTTCAGCAATGCAGTGCTTTATTGGCTTTAGCTACTTGGCAAAGTGAAAAAAGACATGGGGTTGAGAACACAAACAGGTTTCAGTACATGTGACTTTAGTAGATCTGTGCTGCTTCAGTGTTAAATATCAAATCTTAAATAGATGGGTGTTCTGCAAGCACCACTCAGTGTTCCTTCAGTGGATCTAAAAGTTTGCCAGAAAAGCAATTGAACATGGTACTGGGAGCAAGGAGAGATTTTGGGGATGACCTGAATTGAAATCGCAGGAAATTCTTTAATATTTCATGGACGCCTGCAAAATATGGTGCCAGTTTATTCAGGGATTTGAAAGCAGCTGCAGAGTAAAAGTGTCTAATGAAAATGAAATAAATTTCCTGTGAATGGAATAAATTTTGATTGTGTGTCTGAGTGCAGTAATTATACATGTCACGCAGTAATTAGGCAGTCACAATGTGGCCACGGTGTCTTTCTTTGTCTGCAGATGGTCTGGGAGAACGGCTGTGTCGTTATTGTCATGCTGACACCCCTCGTGGAAAACGGAGTCAAGCAGTGCTACCACTATTGGCCGGACGAAGGCTCAAACCTCTACCACATCTACGAGGTACCTGCACAAAAATTCTGGTTGCAAAGGTGACAGTAAGTGCTGGTTCCATCCAGGGCAGAAGGATGCTGGAGATGTTTTAACCCAGAGGTCGAGCTGCGGACTCTGAAATTCTCCTGGTGCGCCTTCGGGTGGTTCTGCGTTTGCAAAAAAAATTGGAGTGCAGCTTTAACAGCAAGGTGGTTTCCACCGAGTGAAGTATAGTAAATAATGAGTGAAATATTGCAGTATTAAAAAGGACAATAATGTTTGCATTTTGAATGGTTTTGCAAGTGGTTGATATATGAAAGCGTGTATTTATGTTTTATAGGAAAATAGTATTTTTAGAACTAGTGGATTTTGCCTTAGGATAGCCATATGTAAATCTTTGTAGAAAAAAACTCTATATTGCTGTAGTAATTAATCCTATCTATTTTTATCTCTTGCCTCAGTCACAACAACAAATATATATTTTTATTTTCTGCTTTGCATTTCTAGCCCAAAATATCATATCTCGAGTTATGTTGCAATGCAACATTGACAACGACTGTCAGATTTTTTCCAGTGGTCCAGCTGTGTAGAGGAAGAAAATAATACCACAATGCCAAATACAAAGAAATGTGGAGAAACTGTGAAGAAATGCTGTTATTTAAACTAAAATGGGAATAAAGTCATTTTCTGAAAAGATGAGCTCTGCAAATAAGCTGCATTTTTTAATCTTATTTTTCTTCATAGCAAAAGAAACTGAATTTTTACTTCTCATGTGAATTCAACTCAGATTTTTAAGACCTCTCAGAGTGGGCTGGGCAATGCATTTGTGGACATTTCTGAAAAGAAAGGAACTGCCAGTCTAACACATTTTCAATACAAAATATCTTTTGTATTCACGTAATGTTATAAAGATTTAATTCAGCGAATTTTTCTTTTGCATGAAAATTGTCAAGATTGTCAATGGAAGAGCAATGGCAGCTAACCCCTTTCTGACAGCTACATTGATTGCCAAATAATTTTTTTTTTCCCCTCCATACTGGCCAATTTGCTAATAAAAATAAAATTTTCATGCAATTCCTTCATCCCAGAAATCTTACTCGTGCAATCCCGGAGGCGTGACTTGCAACCAGAATTGCTGATCCCCGTTTGTTCCTTCCTGTGGGTGTGTAGGTAAATCTTGTCTCTGAGCACATCTGGTGCGAGGATTTCCTCGTGAGGAGCTTCTACCTGAAGAACCTGCAGACCAACGAGACCCGCACAGTGACCCAGTTCCACTTCCTCAGCTGGAACGACCAGAGGGCTCCTGCTTCCACCAGATCCCTTCTGGATTTCCGCAGGTAAAGCACAAAGTATGGCGCTTCTTCTAAGACCATACGGGTCTGAGGAACTAGGGCTTTTTTTTGCCTTTAAAGATTTTTGGGTTGAAAGGGGGCTCCTCAGCCTGTGATGCCACAATGCTAAACTAAGAGAAATATCTTCACTAGGTTGATGTTTTTAGTGTTGCCTCACACAGAGATGTTGCCTGGGTTTAAGACATATTCATTTCGCATTTAGAGATCAATACCTTACCTCCCTTTGTATAATCTCAGTGCTTCTGTATTTCTTTGTTTTTCAAATATTTATTCATTTCTGCAACTTCCAGGCTTTTTGTGTGGCTCCCCCAAGATCCTTATATCAGGACTCTCACAAGTAAATTAGGAAGTGTGAGCTTTAAAAAAAGAATCACAATGGAATCATATGGCAATAGCATCATTCCCATGGTACCATTTGCTCATAAGGATCCAACAGCGAGGTCTGCAGACCTTTGGCTGCAGGAAGGTGGAAGCTTGAGGAAGCAGATGAAAATGTTGACAAAGCATACCCTTTGGAACTTTAAAGAAAGTCAGTGTGGCTTTAAAATACAAATATACAAAGGCAAAAGCTGTGAAAGTCCTCGCCACCTTCTCTAATGTTTGCTGTGCCTATCTAAATTTTAATTTGAAAATTAAAGCCATGCATGATAAATACTGGAGCGAAATAATCTTCATTTGATTGCAAACCGTGCCCAGTGCATCACGTGTAGGTGTTAGTGTGTACCAGCTAATCCACAGCGACGCGCTTATGACTAATGAAAAGAATCTCCAGGAGGTTTGGGGAGTTGGTGCTCCATCCGCCAGCGGCCTGTGGGATCACATGTTGTTCTCTCTGCTCTACAATATTATCTACAACCCCCCAAAGTGATTATACGGGGCTCAGCGCTCAAAAGATCCAAACTTGTTTCTTTCAAGGAGTGCTGGGAGCTCTGACTGATGCCAGTCGAAGTCGTGCATCTGCACCCGAGGGGAGGAGCTGGCATACAGCCATCAGGAGCTGGTTGCACAGTTGTCTGTTGGCAAAATCCTACCCTTAAAATTTAGGGCTAAATGCCACCCTTCATCTACTCAGTATTCTTGTACATATTGCAAGGCTTTTCAAAGCAGAGAGACATCTCACATGGTGCAGGTCAGGTAATGGAGTGCAGCTGCTCTGAGTCACTTGGAGGTATGGCTAGGTGAGGATGTAAGGATATACTACAGAGTCACAACACAAAAGCAGTAGTGGAGCAAGGAAGCACAGCCATGCGATGGAGTTGAAATTGTAATTGAATTTTCAAGGTTTTCTTCTCTGGGTTCAACTTTAATATGATTTTTATAGGTTGATTTCCCTTTGCTTGTGGTACCGAGGAAGTTGCCTGTAGTGAATTTTTGTAGTGAGAATTGTGACTTGGTTCCATTAAGCTGTGTGAGGCTGCAGCACAGAGCCAGTGCAGCATCCAGCTTTGCTCTTTTCAAAGTTAGTGGGAAATCTGCTAGCAATTCTAACTAGAGCATAAATGAGCCTGTACAGCCAGGACATCTGAAGCTCAGAGCACCTCGCCTCTGACTTGTTTCAGTAAGGATTGAGGTCCCTGCGTGAGCTGCAGGATTAGATCTACAGTAAGTCACAGTTCACACTGCCAGGAAAGAGCCTCTTAGAGTGACATTGTGTAAGGGTTAAATAGCTGTGTGGAAGAAGTGTTGTGCAATACTTTGAAAAAGAAAAATGATAACTAGATGAGAAAAGTAGCAGAGCTGCCATTCTTTGTATTTTAAGCCAGTATGGGAATGAACCTGTTAAGATTTAATTGAATTCTGAGTGTTCATTTCACATGTATTCACAGTCCAGTGTAGGGTACTGTAATCATTTGCTACGTGCAGATTTTGTACAATGAACTCATAGTACTGAATGCATAGTAAAATTCCGCCTGAAAAGGAATTTTGGCATGCACAATAGCCTGGTCTATGAATCTCAGTTTTCTTGGTCATCTGATCTTTGGGTTGTTTTTTCTTTTTCGTTCTTTTTTAATGACAAAAAAACTAATGCACTATCGCTAAAATAATGTATTTGGAATTCATTTATATAATACATGTTTTGCACCTGAAGCTTTCTATTGAAAGTACAGACTCTGCTGGATTACAACAGCTGAGTCATAAAGCCCCCAGAAAAATGTCTGACAGTGCTACCATACTCTTAGTAGGGTAGTGCTAGGAAGGGGCTGCTCTCATTTCTTTTAATCTTATCTATGTTTTTATGTGCATTCAGTGTGTTTGTATATATATGGATATGTGTGTATATTTATATATTCACATACATATATGAAATTAAGCATATACATAACCAACCCTCTATTTTTTTTATAATTCATCACCAAGAAAAATTGGATTCCCAAAATTACCTTGCCCAGAGTCTGTGGAAATATGGACCTAAACATTTTTATTGAAGTAAATTTTGCAAGTCTCTTCGAAAACTGAAAGCTTACCTTTCTCTTACTCCGTATCAGACAGTGATTTAGATGATTTTGCATTTAGCAGATATATTAAACCTTGCTGAATAATCTATCATACTTCCATAATGTAGGAATAAATTGCCAAAAAGAGATTATTCTATATACTTTACAAATCTGTACAAAAGACAGTCCCTGAGAGGTGAGGCTACTACGGAAACCACTGGTCAGTTTTAAATGCTTCTGGAGTCCTAATTTCATTTTGAACAATAGACCAATCATTATTGCTCTGGACTAGCTTGTTAGTCATGCACTGATATGTGTCATTAAATATTTCTTAAGCCCAGAGGGAGCACATTTACACTTTAAAGAGGGACTGCTAAGCTAAAAGATAATTAGCATCACATGTGAGGGCTTTGCTTAAAATATATATCTATTATGCTATCACTTCTCGCTGTGTGCAATGGCATTTACTAACACTGCTCACTTTAAAAATGGACAAATTCTTATTTTGCCAGCTAATTAGCGGTTGCCAGTGTCATTTTTGTGATGTTGCAGCTAGTAATATGAGCCCAGTTGCATAGTCACAAAAGTGATCATTGGAAACTGTGACTCTGCTGCAGGGACAATGTGGGAAACCCCTTTTCTGAGCCTCTAACGACCTCTGACCTTTGCTTGCTGATGGTTTGCATGATGATTTCTTTTTCACTCAATGAGCCAAGGGTTGGTTTGTATTACTAATCATTCTTTCTAAGTTAATTCTTCCTGTATATGTATATATATATATATATAATATATATTTCTTCAACATTCAAGAACTTTGCTTACTGATGAATTTTCAGCTCACTCTCATTAGCCAGAACTAAGAATGAAATGAGATGTTGCTGCACTTCTAAATATTTTCATAAGCTATATATAGACAAAGCTATGAACCAGCTGGATTAAAACCCTTTGTTTTAATGTGTTTTCTGAAATGTGTGATAATGAAAATGTTTGAAACGCCTTCAATAAAACTGACAAACATAAGGTGTCTTTCCCTAACATGTGTCTCTGGCTGTCTGATTTACGGAGAGGTCTGATAGATTTAGATCAAGTTTGCCATTGAAATTATATTAGGACTTTGGTAGAGGGCTAGTCATAACATGCAAATATCATGTTAGTGGTGCCACGCAAGGAACAAAGGAACCACACAAGCAGAAACGGTAAATACCCCTCTGTAGTGATTAGCTTTTATTTAATACTTGAAATGGAAAAACAACTCTTTACTAATGCTCTTGATGGGGGTGGGGGGAGAGTGACCAGCTGCAAGTGGGGGAATGCAGGCTGACTGTATCAGATGTTGGTACAGGCATTTCAAATATACAATTAAAAAAAAAAACAAAAAAAAAAAACCAAAAAAAGCCCCACCAAACCAGGCTTTATATCATGTAGAAGGAGCTGATCCTCAGGATATGACCATCAGGAATTGAATGGTTCATTCATGTGAAAACTCTGCTGTAGCAAGTTGTTGAAGTTTTGTTTGGTACTGCCTGCATTGAGATATATTTATGGACATATAAATGGTCCATTTAACTTCTGAGGTCATGTGCTTCTCAATGACTTACCACTCATTTAATGAGAACATTGTTCTACTGCATTAATTACTTATATCCAGGGAATATAAATAGAGACAGAATGTCTCTGCAAGTGTGATTTACATAAATAAGCAAGAGAGTAAGAATTGTGAAAAGTCCCTGAATGCAAATGTTTAAAGGGAATCCCAGCAAGAACTTCATATTGTTCTCAAGTTTGGTTAGAATCTTAAGTAACAAAAATAAGAATGTGAAAACATGGTTTCATGGGACATCACCAGTACCTCCATAGCCCATTTGGGTTGAGTTCCAGGTATCCCAACACCCTGTCAGAAGTTTAGGCATCTTCAGGCTATACTGTAAGCAGTGTTTAAAGATATGTGCATGTTTTCACAGCACAGATGTTAGTGAATAGATGAACAGCCAAGAACTAAATGATTCAGTAGGTTAGTTATGCTTTAAAATTCATAATAACATCACACCACTGCTAAATTTTAGCAGCTCCCTTTAGTTTAGTGATCAGGATCCTGTGTAACACTTACACTGAGCTGGGGACTATTAGAGCACCCTTTGGAAGCTGCCCTATGAAATTATTTTATAGGAGACCTTCTAGCTCCAGTAAACTCAAACTCATCAAATAATTTGAATGAAAGGTTTTGATTTCTTGCAGCAATGCTTTCCCATTTTAGCCTTTATTCATCTTGCCTTGTTAACATATGTGTGCATATTTTATGGATTTTTGGCCTGTAACATTCTTGACATGCAGAATATATCCTAGAGCAAAAGAGAGAGCTTGGGATTTTGGTGTTCGTAAGGCAATTTAAATAGATTTAAACCAATTTTGTGGGCTCTATTCTTAGACTGAGTGTCTTGGTTTGCTTCAGCACTAGTTAATTCCATCATTGAATTTACACATCAGCTAACCTGTTCTGTGGTTATATTCTATTGATTGATTTCACATATATTCTCATGCCACTGAAAATGTTTAACCAGGAAGCTGTCGAAGACAACAATGTGTAAATATTAAATATTTAACACTTTTGCAATAGAACTAAAGCAGTAGAACCAAAGCTTACTGATGGGTTTAGTTATTTTTACTATGATAAGATTACATTTTAAAATTTTTAAGAAGCGTTTCAGGAGATTTGGCATTTGGCTTTCTGGGAAGAAGTGGTGTTACAGATCAGCACACATTGTACAAAGTGTAGTGTAATGGCCTTTTTAAATTTTTTATTCAGTTTGATGACCCTTGATATTTCCTTGAGCAAGCTCATGAACTCAAAGTTTGCCTCAAAATCAAGGCATCTCAAGATAATCTTAGTTTTGGAGCTAAGAAATGAACCATTTGAGAAAATAGTTCATTTGTTTTGCCCAGACAACAGTAATAATGGAATGTTTTCTGGGGTTTCTTAGGCAGCAAACCAGAAACAAACTTTAAAGAAGATTATCTACCTAATTGCTTGTTATATTAGGAAATTATCAACCTGAGTATTCCTTCAAAGACAGTAATATTTGCATTTTCTTATTGCTTATTTTTGACAGTTGGCAAAAGAAACAGTAAATAATATGCTTAATTAATTTCTTGTGTCTGTTTTATTTCAGAAAAGTAAACAAGTGCTACAGGGGTCGCTCTTGTCCAGTAGTTGTTCATTGCAGGCAAGTACAATTTCTAAAATAGCTTTAGAGAGATCTGTATGTGTAAGAATTTAATATAGATATAAACAAAGTGGGCAAATTAAAGCTTTACATGAATAACCAAACAGTGTGGTAGACTAAAAGTTTTAAGTGTAATTCAATTGAGTTTTAATGCTATTTAATACTTAGGATGTGTTCTCATCACAAAATTATCCTTCCATATGATGTTTTAGATGTTGAGCCATGACTTAACAACGTGTGGCCACGCTTTCTAGTATAAGCAGCACTTCAGTTTCATACATCTCCTTCAAAATTACAGGTGTTCTTTGCATGCCCTCCCAATTTAGTCTGCTTTATTTTATTAACACTCAATTATGTTTTCTTTCTTCTTTACTTGTTTTTAGCAATCAGGGTAAGAAGAGGGCAATGTCAGGGAGTGGAAACCTGCCCAGAGATGGAGTAATTCTTTAAGCACAGACTATTTTTAGGCCTGACAATGTGATAGATGCACACGAAAGCTGTCAGGCAGTTCAGTGGAAAAGTTTACCATAATAACATTAATGTTGGGTTTTGCCATTGGGGGTTCTGACTTATTTATCAAAAATATCCTCGTAGATAATGAAGACAGAAAAAGAGCCCTGCTAAGAGGCAGGATGTTTGCCATGTGACACTTCACTGTGGCTGGGAGTGAGGAGGGAGGGGATGTGTTTCTCACGTGTGGCTCAGCCGAGTGAGGATGCAAGGAGCTGGATGCTCCAGAGGGGGCTGCTCTGCATTGCCTTCAGGAAATGTGAGAAAGGAGCAATTTAATGCACAATGAAGAGCCTTCAAATTTCTTGCTATTTCCTTACTGTGATGGATGGAAATATCTACCATGAGCTCAGGAGTTTTTGTTTTTTATTGGGCCTGATTGCTGTCTTGTCTCTCATTATTCAGCTTAACTAATAAGATTGTGTCTTTGTTCCCTTCGTAGACAGAGAAAAAAAATTATTACCACTAGCTCCTTTTCTCTAAACAGTGATCTAGTAACTGAAAGAAAAAAAATCTCTGTCTACAGAAATTAAGTTTCATAGCCTCACTGTAAACAGAATGCAATAACGTGCTTCATGCTGTTCTATTATTTTTTTTCTTTCATTAATTCTTTTACACAAATTGAGCTATCAATAAAAATAATGGCTTAATTAATAAAACTACATACCATCCTAATGGGTCACACATGCACCTTTGTAAAAATTTTGGGGAGGGAAAAGAAAAAAAGCTTTTACTTAAAGTCTTAATTATGTTTGCTAACAGCAGCTCTAAAAGAGCATCACGCTGGCAATTACACGTTGCTCTCTGAAAGGGACACAAGCTGCATTCAGATTAGGGAGCTTTGCCCCTCCCGAGGCTTGGTCTCACATCTCTGAGGAAGGGCTGTGGATACACAAAAGTTAAAGCTATTTCTTAAAATTACAAGATAATATTTCTTTCTGGTCATTGTTTCTAGGGAAGAATTAAAGAGAAAGGGACAGAGAAAAAACAAACCACTCATATATAATAAAGAAAGATTGCAGTCCTCAGTAATTAAATATTTGTTCTTGAGCAGATCTCTGCATTCCCTCTGACCACTGCGCTCAAATGCATTCTATAGCATTTTTGACTGTTCTGGAAAATGTTCTAGTCAAACTTACTCTGAGTTCTTCATCTCATATATAAGTGACTGTAAGGTCACTATATGTACACTTTTTTAATTGAAATGGTATCCTGGTCTAGGGTTTTCCACTGTTGTTCAAAATGTTTCTCTTGCATAAACACAACTTGGCTTAAAAAAATCAAAACAAAGCCCTGTTATCCATGCAGGGTAGTAGTTAATCTTCCACAACCAGCTTGTGTTTATTCAGTGCAAGCTTTCTCTCCTCTCTCAGTACCCTCCTTTAACCCCTCATTCTCTCCTCTCCCACCATGTGTAACGCTGTAACATTAAGGGCAGGTACCTTCATGTTGAGTCTAGATGCACACTGATAGGCTTTATCTTTTCTTTTACCTTTTCTGTTGGCAGCGATGGTGCGGGAAGAAGTGGAACCTACATTCTAATTGACATGGTTCTCAATAAAATGGCCAAAGGTGAGAATCGAAAGGCTTGTTACTTCCTCAGTACTGAAATATGTGCTTGTGTTGCCATGACAACAGTGGGGGAGCAATATTCACAGAAAATCTGAGAATAAATTAGAGGCAAATTGTGTACTCTTTCCTGAATGTTCTGTAGTTTTATTTTCATACTAAACACAAATGCTTTGTGAATGAGAGGTGTGTTTGTGCTGTTGAGAAGTATTTGAATTTTTAAATTTATCATTTAAAATAGTTATTACAGTTTTACAAGAGATGCCTTGGGGCTGTACAACTCTAATTTAGTGGTTACAGGATCTGGGTCCTGGGCTGTGTCGTGGCTGTTGCTCACGTGGGTGTTACCTGCCCCACCATGACAGTCAGATGTGATTATTTTCCTTTTTGGAGCTGCCCATTGCCTCCAACACATGTAGAACTGGTGGTGCCAGACAGGACCTCGTGTCTGGCACAGATTTGTTTCTTACAAGGAAAAAGACTGTAGTGAACAGGACAGAGGACTGAAAATAAATCTCCACTGCCAGTTCCGACACTCTCTATTCGATATTGAACAATGTATTTAACTCCTCTGTTTCTGAGAAGTCTCATCTGTGAGACGTAATTTTATGACGTGGGAAATAATCTGTCAACTAAACATAAACTTGTTTGTTAAAATGAACAATCTATAGATTCTGTAGAGATTGGGATCATTCCTTTTCTTTTTCTTGATTGGCAAATTGTTCATGGTGGGAAGTACTTGAGATACTCGGAAATAATCTTTGTTAGAACTGAACAAATTTTTAATGCTGCTACTGTCTTCAGAAGGAAGGAGGGTGAGAGTGAGCGTGTAAACCTGACCAAATAAACGAAAAGAAATTTGCCTTTATTGATTCTTAACCTGAGTTCTTAAGCCGCATCTGGCATTATGCACACACGTGTATTTAATGAAAAAGGATTAGGTGTAAAAACATACTAATTTATAGAGAGAAACAATATTTAGTTCTTTGAATTCTAATCACTTTACAGCATTTGTTTAATATCTTCTAACACAGACATATTTTTATATGTAGTTTAAAAATACTCTCCATGCTTTCCAGTCATCTGCTGCTGCATCCTGAATATTCCAGTCCTCTGGGACATGGTGGTATCCGGTCCCTTTAGAAAGAAGATTTTAGCTTTTCTTTTTTTTCTCCCCAGATTTTGTTAACATGTCTCATCAAACATGGGCTGAATTTTCTGCCCGCAAGCATCATGTGGAACTTGCCACTGATGCTAAAAGAAGTTGTATGTTTGCCTTCTCCTTTCCGCTGAAAATAAATTTTTCAGTGGGATGAGATTAGTTTTTCATGCTCGTTGGAAAATAGGTTTTTGCTCTGTGAGGGAATATGGAGATATTTCCAATGCTTGTTACTTGCCACGTGACAATCTAGACTTTAAAAATAGAAGCAATGGTGCATCGTAAAATTAATGTGGACCTTTGTTAAGTGTTTGTTCATTCATTTCGGCTATCAGCAGTGAGAAGCTATAATGAAAACTAGATTTAAAGTATATGCAATTTATTGGCATATAGAAGTAAATGAGGAGTATTTTCTAGCTCGAGGCTTTCTGCCACTTAAGGGAGGGTTGACTTTGTTGTAAAAGCACTGAAGAATGCCATTTATTGACTCCATTGTACCATGTAATGTCAAATTCCATTTTAAGTGTGGGCTTAGCGCTGCACAATGCCAGACAAGTCATGTGAAACTGGCCAGAGAAAGGCGTCACAGGGCTTTTTGGAGATCGGTCACCCCCATTTTGTTCTTGACCTGCTCCCCTCTGCCCGTGGGGGTGTGCGACGCGAAATCCCCTGACCTGGTGCTTTGGCTGGAGTTTAAATGAAAGATCAAAGGGCAGAGCGGGCATCTCAGCCCTGCTGAGGTGGGCCTTTCCCAGGCTGTCACACTGTGCGGCCGCCAAAGGTTTTGTTCGGGCGGGAGCCGCGGCCCAGCCTGTGCGGCCGGGGCCCTCTTTGTCTGGCCTGAGAAGCTGGAGGCCCAGGTTGAGGATCCAATGTTCATCAAATGATCAAAGGCTTGAAGCCCTGGACATGAAATCTTTCTTTCCATTTCCTTTTCTTAGAGAATGAATTGCACGAGTGGCAAAGAATGCCCTTTCCAAAGCTTTTATGTGCAGTGCGAGGGCTAACTTCAGAGTCCTTCAGCGCTGAACATAAAAATGTAAGTGCACTTTCAATCTGGGCCCAGCTGCAGGGCCAGCATCGAGGAACCCTTCTTTCAAAAAGGCTTTTAAGGATTAAGGCCTTCAGTCTTTCAAAAAAAAAAAAAGCAAAAAAAAAAAAAACCCAACCAAAAAAAAAAACCACCACGGACTTTTAAGAATAAACTTAGAATAATTTGAGTTTCTTGTTCCATGGACTGGTTTATTAGAAAGTAGACAATAATGCATTTTTAAATCAGAGTAAATAGAGGAGTACTTAGTTTCAGCAGTGGGAAAGTAGAAAGCAATCAATAAATACCTTGGCTCTTTAGTGGGGTCTTTAATAGGTTGGGCAAAGGAGCTCCTTTTTCATGTAATGATTTACTTCCCTGCATTCTCTTAGACAGTTAACTGTAAATGCCTTTGTCATTTACAATTTCTTCTACTGCTCATTGAATTAGTGCTAACACTTAGTCTATTAAACGCGTTATAAATTCATATCTTCTACTACCCTGCTGTTGCCAACCCTCATATTATTTTAGATGCTGAAAGCCACCAACAAGGGACCTGTTCCTAAAACCTAGAGCAGGGGAAAAGAAATCAAGCTGGGGAGGATTTTGTGTTTGATATGTGCCACATCAATTTGACGGCCCCAGCCCCTTTGAGGAAGGGAATTTTGAGGAATGAAAATTTAAAGAAGCAAAGCATCTCAGCTCAGGGCACTTGCAGGACAGTAAAAGTTGGTAATGAGGGCAGAAATGCTCCCATGGTGTACTTGGGGAGTGAATTGAGCTGGTGGAAGGATGTGCAGGAGCTCACAGGGGCACTGGGACAGATTTGCCGTTGGGGGAGGTTCTTAATGAATTTCACTGTCCTCGGTGCAGTAAATGCAATGACTGTGTCTGTACCCTTATTCCCAACATCCACATGAAATAATCTGAGATACTGGCATAGACAGAGAGTAGCAGTGTCTATCCTGTGCTATCATTCCTGTGTCATGTCAGCTGGAAGTTACAATGCAAAGTAGGTCCTTTTGTTTCATTGTTCCAATTATTAATGTAGCTATTTATCATGTTGTTTATTACTATAATTCTTTTTTCTTCCTAGCTTCATATGCTGTTGCCTTGAATGTTGCCTTGAATGATCCTTGAGGTCCCATTCCAACCAGGTGTTCTGTGATTCTGTGATATGCATAGACCATGATCCTATATCCATCAAAGCAATAAGAAAAATGAAACAGTGTTGAATCTGGCTTTACAGTAACATATTTTAATACTGTTGTACATGTTTTAAGACAGTTACCAAATCACCTCTCATTTCAGTGACAGCCATCTTAGGACAAGCTTTAGTTTTGAGTTAAAAGCTGAGAAGTGATTTTGTTCAGCCCATGTGCATTTTCATGATTTAAATAAATACAGAAAATGATAATGGATTGTTTTTGTAGATAACAGTACTTGCTGGATTTTTCATAGAGACTGTTTCTCTGAGGCTGATTTCTGCTGAGAATTTCAACGTTCTTGATGTATTTACAAGTTTTATCCTTTGTTAGTAGGGATGATAAGATGATTTAGATTTAGTCTACTTGATATTTCTTCCTCATCTCAAACTCACAGTAATGCTGAGCTGATCAGATTTCTTTTATTTTTTGTGTGATCTAGAGAAAAGTTGAGAATTTTCTCATTTCATGTCTTTCCCGCAGGCTTATTGTAGTGACTAAAAGTGTGATATATTGCAAGACATTTTTATTGAGTGTTTTTGGCACACAAATACACACACACAAAAAAAAAAAAAAAAAAAAAAAAGAGAGAGAGATTATGAGTCTTCCCACTTTCATTTTTCTGAACTGTGAGGCTTGGATAGTGTGGATAATAGTTTGATTTTTAGATAATTCATCCAGCCAGCAGCTGCTTAGGGTTTGCTGACCATCCATTTTCTTGTGTTTGAACTAGCTGAAATGAGATGAGTCAAAGGGAAGGCAAATATGAATTTTAAAATCCTTTTCAAGTATTGATTTCCAAATTCTAAAACCCAGCAAAAAAGATTCGATTTAGCAAAGCCGAACCAACGGTTTATTCTCCTGCATTCAAAAGCTTGGATTATAATTGATGAGCACACACACTCTGGCCAGGGCTGGCTCTGGAGGTTATCTCCCCAAGTCCTTTCCTTGCCCCTGCTACCCTATTGTCTGAGGGTCTTGTGAGTCAGCTCCTGAGCAGATGCAGTTTATACCGTGACATTTTAAGGCAAAACAAAAGATTCCTTAATTCGCCTTCTGACTCATCGTGATCAAATGATTTGGGCTAATCTGAACCCTTGCTGAGGTTTTGCTTATCTGCTGTTTGGATTTAACAATCATAATGAAGTTGTGGGGTTAGCTCCTCTCTGAAAGGATTTTATGAAAGGAAATGCTTGCCCATACTCGTGTTAAAATGGATTCAATCTGCTTATTTTTGAGTCCTTATGCAAAGTCTGAGAAAATTCTATTGTTCTGTTGTTCTGATACAAGTCTAGAGCTGACTGTTTCTGACATGCTTTTGGTGAATGAGGGAATATTTCCTCAGCCCAGCATCAAGCTTCTCCCATGAAAACAAAATTTAACATGCTGCTTTCCTTCAGAGTTTGAGAGAATATATAGTGTAAATGGAAGATTTCTTTTTTTTTCCTTTTTTTTTTTTAAGGTAATAATAGTTAGAGAGTCAAAAAGTGGGATTAGAAATAGGTGGTATTCTGGAAAAAAAATTACAGCAGAAAAATTCAGGACATAAAAATATAATTGTTTTCAGGGTCTAAGTTTGAATTAATTACATGGCTGGTCTTTGAGATTTGGGTGAGACAGATTATTATCTCTAGGAACACAGAAGAAAAAAGCACAGAGCCAAAAGATTGGGGTTTGTTTTGTTTACTGTTGTGCTGTCCACAAGACTGCCTCAGTTCTCAGCAGCAGTGATGCCAGCCATGTAAATCTGAAATGCTGCTGTTTCAATTTCCAAAGGAAGTTGCTCGTGTCCATGTAAACATATCGTATGTTATAGGGCTGGTTTTTCCAATGAGCTGCATTTATGTATTGTAACTTTTATGTAATGAGTTACCCTGGAAACACAATTAGGCAAATAGTGCTCGTTCTTGCAGCCTTTCCCAGCAGATAATTAATCACTGTGAGAGCTGGGCCCCCAGCTACATGCACAAGTGTATAGGGAATGTATAGGATAGTTTTTCACGGTCCAGCCTGAGGTGCTCAGCAAACTCTTACTATTTAGAAAAAGCTGTTTAAAATAGTGTTTATTTCCTGTGAAAAACACATTTGGACATCTGATGCTTTAAAGCTTTTTGCATGTTATTGCCTGTATGTAGTCATCGATTAATACTTCATAAAAAGAAGATTAAAATGTAGCATGTTCTACAAGCTTCTGTTCTGAAATGAATTAGTGCCCATGGGGAAGGTGTTCTTGGTTGATGTTTCCCACTGTATGTTGTATGGTCTGCATTTTTAGGTGGTTTCCTTTACAGAATATAAAGATTTCAAGCAAAAAGCAAACATGATATTGATACAATTTCTTGAGCTTATATATATATATATATATATATATATATATATATATATATATATATATATATATATAATTAATTGGTCAGGGATTACCCTAAAAGAGCCATATTTCTTGATTTACTTGCTGTTCTGAGGATTTTATTGGAAACTACTTGGGAGTAGGGAAAGTTATGGTAGAAAGCAATCCTAATTATCCAGGGTTAGGGGCAAATGAATTGTGAAGAAAGACTGATCAGGCATGGGCTATTCCCTGGGAGAGGGAGCACGAAGGGGGGTCCCCATAGAGTGCTGGAAGACCCTGAAAGAAATGTATTGATGTCAGTAAGCAGCTTGAGATAGTGACTAATTTGAAAACAAGAGGTCATTGACTGAAACTAAGGAGGAGACAAGCAGATAAGGAATTTGTGTGGCGTTTTTCCCACCATGGGTAGGTTAGGATATGGAAAAGTGAAAAAGCTGGGTCATAGAAGTACTGTGCTGCTGCTTTGAAAGCAGCTGGGCACATGTTTGGAAAAGGAAGTTTATATACAGAGAGTAAAACCATTTCTTTTTCAGTAGCTAATCTCATGCAGCAGAGGAGTGTTCAATTGACCAGTGGTGGTCTTCTGGCTGTAAAGGGTACAATTTGGTGGCTAAAGTGTGGTTATTCCTCAGTTTCTAGAGCTGGACCAGTTTAGTCACTTTTAAGGATAAACTCTGTTTAAAGAGTGAATCCATAACAGTTGCATCTTTTATTCAGGTCACTCCATGTACTGTCTTGTGAGAGCTTTACCACCTACGTGCAACGTAAAATGAATCTAATGTAAAATGCAGTTCTTACAATTTAATAGATTTATGTAGGCGAGCTGCTTCTGTGTCTCCTGGAAAGAAAATGCATATTTTCCAAAGGGGGCTTCAAGATTTTTTTTAAGGCCAAGTGAGACATTCTCATAAATGTCATTTTTGCAATAAGCATCTTAACTTTGTTCGTGTTTGATTCATCACATGGAGATCAACTGCCTTTCAGGTAATGTACCAAGAGCTTCTGGAAGAGATACTAAAAGCAGCAAATTGTGTAAAACTCCATGGGAGCTGATCCTAGGCAACATCTATTAGCAGGAAGTAACAGCACATTCACAATACTTGCTCTGTATGTGCTTTATGTATGTGTGTGTGTCTGCACATGCACATGTAAGTTGAATTTAGATGCATGCACTGGTATTTTCTACAGTGACAATAGGTGATTATGGCATATTTTACCCCATATGGAATAAAACACATTAGCATCCATTTCTATAGCAGTTCTTATGTAGTAATTTAGGCATATTCATTTTACTTTTAACTTCTGGAGAGGGTGGAGGAAATCTAATTGTAAAAGAGAAACAATTCCTATTGTGTGTAGAATGTGATGTGACAATTCTCACACACAGTGGAAGTGAGGAAGGATTGGTCCTCAAATTAGCATCCATTTGCATTCAGTTACAGTGAGTGATTTCTGCATGTTTTTTTCTGCATTGACAAAGGATATTAACTTAAAAACTGACATGTCAGCAGTGAATTTCTATCCCTGCAAGGCTGCTAAAATCAGTGTACAACTTAGAACCATTATTTTCCTGTATCATTTTTTAAAATATTAGATTGTGCCTATGTCTTCCATCTGCAGTGTCACCTTCCTTTGGATTGTGTACTGACAAAGCCATATCACATTTGTACATTTATTACATGCAATCTTAAAGTAATAATACAAAATGTGTAAACAGTTGCACATTATGTAATGCATATATGTAATGTATACTCTATGTGCATGACTGTCACAATAATTTTAATTACTTCACTTTTATTACTTTAAGCACTCCCTTCTCCACTTACATGCTTGCTTTGCCCATTGGCTACTTTTGTTGAAGTTGTTTTGGTTTGGTTTTCTTTTTAATAAAGGTAATGAATTTTTAATTTGGGTTGTTAGGTGCATAGAAGCACAAACATATTTTGTCTGAAATTACAGACAGTTCACTGACTCAGGCATAGGCTGGGTCCATCCCTAGCTACACACACATGCACACAGATTTTCTTCATCTCAGAGAGTGAATAAGCTTATAATGAAAATGCCAACCTGAATACATTAATCTTTTTTGTTATCTTTAAAAGTGTACCCCTCGCTAGGATTTCGCTGACGCTTTTCTCTTTCCACGAAAAGTGTCAAATGATCCTCCTGGCCAAGAGCAGAGCTACAGCAGCAGACATCTGGATAGCTACAAATGAAAATTGCTTTTATTTTTGTAGTTTCTGCTGATGGTCAGGCCTCTTTTTTATCTCTAATACTTACAAGCATTTTTTATTTGGTGGGCACTTAGACAATGCAAGTTGAAGGAAGAAAATACTCTCTTTTCTTTGCAGCAGAGCACTTTACAAACAGCAGTTACTCATAGGACACATTTTTCACTTCCATGGCCTTCACTATACTGTACTGCTGGTTTATCTTTTCATTGTGGTTCCATGTTGCCTTTTTTCTGTCATTTCCCACAAAATCACCAGTGTGGAGGTAGGGGAAATTAGGGAAGGCTACAGACACAAAGCACAGATCTTAAACACTGTAAGCTTTAGCAGATTCTAGCATTTGTGAGGCCAGAAGTGAAGAGAAGAAACTCAGCTCTTTTCAGCCCAGGTTCATTCCAGCTAACTTTAGGCACATAAAACATCCAGTGTTAAGCATCTCACCTAACCTAGTTGTCTGGGTCTCCTCTGTCATCAAGGAGAACGATACACACCTCTGGAGGATAATTCTCAGGCAAATTAATTGCCCATCAGAGCTTACCCTCTCTCTCTTAGCTGTTGAGAGAGGAGATGACTAACTCCAATTCCAACTTCAAGGATGGCTGGAGTAGATGAGATGAGGTTGGGCCTTTGAGACTAAGCTAGTTAGTAAATATTACCGGTTTGCTATTAAAACTAATGGTCAGTGAAGAAGTGGTGTTACACTCCCCCTAGTTATGACCCTTTTCTCTTTAATCAGATTGAGTTTGCCCCTCATATGGTGTGATTAAATGTTTTGCTGCAACATTAAGTACTCAATGGGGCAAACACTTGCTGGGGCAGCTACATGAGCCTTCCTTTAGAAGCTCTCAGTGGGAAGCTGGAGGCATGTAGGGCTTTAGGAGATTTGCAAATCTTCAGCATATCTGTGCTATGTCCAGCTACATTAGACATTGGAAACAGCATGGCTGTGACAGTGTGCTAGTCCATGAGTTCTGATTTACCCTCCTAACTCCCCAGAGAGCCCACTTCTACCTCTATACACTATGGCAGACAGAAGTGTAGATGGGTATGTTTGTGTATTAGGCTCCTCACAGACTTGTATCAATTCACTCTCTGTCCCTTGGTCTCCATAGTTCACTATCCCCTTGCTGTGGCAAAGCTGAATGCAGAAAAGGGCCAGAAAATGCAGAATCAAAGAAAGCCTCTTTGTCAGTCTTCAGATGGGGAGGGGAGGAAGGCAGCCTGAGGCCGCTGCGCGCGTTTGCTCTGACCGTGACGTGCCACTTTAGACATGAGTCATGCAGCCATCACCCAAACATGACAAACACTTGTGCTCTTCCTAAACACAGGCACACTGTGCTGAGACAGCTTAGTGTCCTCACTGGCACTGTGTGGCTTCCCCTTATTTTCTTTCTCAAGTGTATTTCTGCTGTTTCACGTTATTACACGTGCATCTTCCGGCTGCCTGGGAATACTGAGCCGTGCAGGATCCGAGGCTAAAGGCTGTGATCAGCAGCATCCTGCAAACACTAATTGGATCTTTTTCAGCTTCTAGCAACAGCAGCATGAAGAAGTGTAGTAGGGACTGTTCCTTCAAGATTTTAACAAGCAAGGTAAAATCTTAGCTAACAAGTCCCTTTGCCCTTCAAGGCCTAATTCAAAATCTATACAATATAATAAATATAAAAAGATGCATTAGGCAGGTAATATCTGACTAGAATGAAGCTGGATACTTTCTGCTACAAAAAGAAGGGTGTTTGACAGGTCATTTCTGTATTCCTCTTAGTACTCCATTTTTTTCTGTTGGGATAAATGCTTATTCCCACACTGATCATCATAATTTCCTGAAGGAGAAATGCTAAAGGTGCTAATAATCCCCCTTTACAGCTGCTCAGCACAACTCCTACCTCATATATTCAGTATTGGGATCACTTTATGGTCAAGGAGAACAGAAAGAGAGCTGAGAAAGGTGCAAAAGGTATTGGGAAAAAAAAAAAAAAAAAAGATTTATCTAGGTCTTCACCTCTCTAGTGTCCAAGTACCTTATAATCATTAATGGATTTGCTTTCATAACAACTCATTAGGTAGGGGAAAAAAGGGTTCATTTTATAAATGATGGTGTGAAACATAGGGTGAATTTAATGATTTAGCCCAAGTGGCTAAATCATTTAGCGGGAAGTCAAAATCTCAGTCTGCAAGAGAACTGAAATCTATCTAAACATAGCCCCTAATGACCAAGCCATCCTTTAGGAATCACAGTAACAAATTTATAGCCATTCTACAGAGTTATATCTTTTTGAGGTATATCTGGAAGTTTTTCCCAACTAGAAAAATCCTTTTTAATTTAATATTTATGAGCAAAATGTATTTGTGAAACATTCACAAAGAACATTCCTCAGTTCGGGCTATTTAAAAGGAAACCCCCCACAAATAAGTGCTTTGATGAAGTATTTAAACATCATTTTATTTTTATAAATACACAGGAAATTCAGAGCATCTAGAATCTAAAATATTCCTTTTAAGACAGAGCTTTAATATAAAATTCTATCAGTCTCACAGAATCTACACTGCACTTTTCATTAGTACTGAATAAAATAGAACATTTGACTTTGCTTTCAGTGTATGTTGAAGCCTACTACATAAAAATCTCAAAGATCACCTTAATTAAGCTAAAATTTCTCATGCATTTATGTAAAAATGGTGATTGTTCTTATAACTGAAAAAAAAACCAACCCAGCACATTTTCAGATACACAAACTCTATAGTTTGCTGAACCTGAAAAAAACTTTTTAATGACATGCTTCATTTTTTCTTCCCAGCTGATCCATTTAAAGATGTTACTCCTCTTGACAAACATTGTCATATTCCTGTGCCATCACAGTGACAGCAGTGCTGCTACAATGTGGAAGGGACCATCCTCCACACAGTGTTTCTCATGTGTCTTGTGCTTAGCAAAATAGGACCCCTGCCATGTCTAGGGGAATGAGAAGAGAGGGAAGCTTCCATTATTATAGTCATAAAACTAACATTAGGTAATTCAGGGTGATTTTAAATACTGTGAGCTGCTGGTCACCTCATGGAGCCTATTGCAGCAGAATTAGGCTGGGTCGTTATTTATTGCAGAGAAAAGAAAGAAAAGGGGAATTTCCCCATGTTTTTATGACATGCTGGATCCTGCACTTACACAACTGTCTAAGGGCAAACACTTTAACCCCTTGAGATCTGCTAATCAGGAGCAGCAGCTGTTCAGTGCCAGCGTGCATCCAGCATTCGTGCTTGCGGGGAGAGAAAGGCTTGCAGAGGATGTGACCCTAAACTTCAGAAACCTCTTCTCTCCTTGGGGGCAAAATATCATTCAGCTTGCATCTTCTCCTGTTTTCTTTTAGTTTATCCAGTTAATGTTCCTGATGTGGGCTGTTGTGCACTCACTGTGAATGCTTCAAGCCTTTAGGAAGATGATAGTTAATTACTGAAGTTAAAATCTGGCTTGCACTGGTGTGCAAGTGCTTTCAGAGGTATTTACTCAGCCAGCTCACTGAGCTGCTAGGGGCAGGGGAAGGCTGGAAGTATCTGGCTCACAGTGAATTACTGCAAATGTATGTTCTGGTAAAAAAAAAAATAGCACAATGCACAGTCATTTTTCCCAATACCGTTGGTACAATATTAGCTCAGTCTCACACTAAGTTACATTTGTATGTTCATTTAAAACAAGCAATGAAATCCATTGTGAAAAAGCCTGTCACAAACACAACCCAAATTTATTTCCTGCAAAGTAAAATACAGTCAAAAGGTGAAAAGGGAGTTCTTAATTGTTTAAATGCTTCTTCTTCTATCCTTCTCTTTATCTTTTGAAACCAGTGGCAGACACATATATGTTGGTGGGAAGAAAAGATAGAAAATATTGTATTTTTGACATATTTTGTTTTCTTTTCCAAATGTCACTTGCTCTCCAGCCTAGTATTTGTAACCCTTCCTGTAGACTATTTGTTGTATGACAATAAATTGGCATGTGCATCTATTACTGGACTTAATAGTTTAGAAGCCTAAGCAAAACACTTCCAATAATTGGATATCATTGGAATCAGTGGATCAAGCTCTTCTAGCTTTTGCTCTAAACCACTGCATCAAATTTAGTTTGTGTGGGTTTTCCAGATAAGCAATGTTTCAAATGCCTTAGCAGTGTGTGGATATTTTGCAGCCATCTCAGTAAGAGCATGATTTGACCCTAATGTCCTTAGATGCAATATTCCTGTTTCCCAATGTCATGTAGCATATGCTGTATTTTTTGTCACCTGAACTGGCTCAAAAGCATAAATAAATTGTTATTGGGTACTGTAGAATCTAATGCCATATTGTCATACTCTCAGATGAAAGAGAAAGCCTCAGCATGGCAAAGAAAGTGTTGAATTTGTGTCAGATTTCAGCAAAATAATTCCAAAGAGAGTTGAAAGTTCATGCTGCACTTAAACACTGAGCTCTTCTCACCTGTGAAGGCAGGTTGAGTTCAGATCTGCCTTTGTGCCTTGAAAATCTCTTCCTTTGTCTGTGTCTGAAAGACAGAAAATTTTTTACAGACTATTGCCCACGCCAGTGGTAGTGAGCTGAATTTACATAATCCAGCAGCAGAGTATCCTAAGCTTGAATAGAAAAAAGCCCTCATCACAAAATGAGATTTAATAGAGGACTAGCAATATATATTTAAACACATTTGTTTTAGCCACAATAAGGGAATAGATGCAGAACATGTAGATGCAGAGGAGGAAGAGAGGCTTACACATGCAGAGAGAGAACAAGTCATGCTGGCTTTTTCCTATGCCATTGATTTCATCTCCTGTACTGTGAATTTTCTTGTTCCAAGGTGTTTTTCTTCTGAAACAGTGTCCTGTCTTTGCAACACTAAGTTTCATTGATCAGTCTCTCCAGGCACTTACATATTTCCCATCACCATAGTATCCAAGGCATTCAGAGGTGGAAAAAAATGGTGTAGCAAACCAATCCCTGTCTCTGCTTGGATTGCCTCTAATCCAATGGCATCTCAACAAGACACTTGATTTGCTCTGCTTTTCCTTAAAATTACCCATGGCTGAGGACATCTGAAATGCTTTTGGGTGAGCTGCTGATCACAACACCTGGGCTAGGGACACCAGTGAGTAAAAACTGATGTTTTAGGGACTTTACTGACAAAACACTTCAGAACAAGCTTGCCATTAAGCACACCAGCCCACTAGGACTGTTCTTATGTTCCAGTGCATGCTGATGCTTTGGTGTTTTGCTAAATCAGGATTTTTTAATCGAATGTTGTTCATACTATTAGTCATGTCATTCCCTTAATGATGATAAAAAAGCAAACATCAGTTCACTAGTAAATGCTGCAGTCTGCATCACAGAAATGGAGGAATTAACTCTTTCAAAGGTAAACTCAGAAGCCTATCTGGCCACTAAAGAGTGTAACAATGTCTTGTCATAAACCTTTTCTCTTTCTGTTCTGAGGGTTGAGTATTTTCAAATAAAGATCATCCCTCAGTGATGGGGGGACAGAGATGTTACAGTCATGGGTATTGAGCCTGCCAGCTGCAGTGGGAGGATCTCTGGGTTCATCCTTGCAGCACACACCTGGGAAGCTCAGAACTGTGGACAGCCTTGTCCGTGGATAGCAGGGTCTTAAATATTTCTCATATCCTAATTTCTGAAAGGAGAATTCCTCTTACTTTGAACCAAGGTGCTACTGGAAGTTTTTGTTTCCTGGAAATAAAATGAGGCTACAAGTGAGGCTGTAAAGCACATGCAGTACTCACATAGCTCTGCTTCCATCCACAGCTGTGATGGAACAGGAAAATCCCATCTAATTGCACGTGTATGTGTGAGATTAAACACTAAAGAGAGCTACTGTGTTTTACCAGTGTTAGGGTTTGTGAAGAGGGTACCTTTAGTGATGCTTTCCAGATCAATTGCCACTGCAAAACTTGCAATAGATTTAAGGTATAATTACTGTCAGTGTTATCAGACTTTACAGTGTATGTAAGTATTGCTTTGCTCTGTTGTAAGGAGATTTGGGAGTTTTTAATTTTCAAATAAAACCTTCTATTTTTTTTCAAAGCTCATCCCTGTAAATCCTGGGGAGGGGTGGTGAGCAAAAGGCATGCAATGCCCCAACCCATGGTAATTAGCAAAACTGTCTGCAAGACACCATTTCTATGTTGTCACTATTATATTTACTGAAAGAATTAATTCATTTTCTAATACAGCTGAAGAACACATTTTCATTTATTTGAAGAACATATTCCAAATAAATTATTCTTGTAGAGTTGTTGCTATTTTTAAATGTAATTTCATAATTTTTATCAAGGAAACCAAATTAAATCATTCACTATTCATTGCTATTCTGAATTTTTTTAAAAGATGGTGCTGAGATGTAAAGTTGAGTTGGGTAAATGAGGAGGTGCATTATGTTTGCATTGATATGAACCCAACTATGGGTAGACAAGCCCTTAAATTACAAGAGTTTTAGGAGGAATAGTAAGTGTTGGGTCCAATTCTCCAAATCCAGTTCTGGGAACTCAACAAGTATGTGTTCTAGATGTGTACAAGTTACATTGCAGCAGCAGTCCTCTAGGTGCATGGCCCACAGGTTGGCCACTGAGACCCCTGTGAATAATTGGGGATATTTAAATGCCTCCAGAAGGAAGTCCCAGATTGGTAGAGGGTGGCTCAGGAAATTTATAGGACCAGGCAACTGGAAGCAGTTGACAAATCTTCTTCAGAGCCCACCACTGAGTATCCCTTAAAACAGAGCAGATTCCAGAATTGTGGCCAATCCCTGCCCTTGATAAACCATCCAATGACAAAAGGGAATGTACAGAAAAGGAGAGAAGACCTGAGGTCAACATGTTTCCAAGCTCCTGTAGCTGTGGGCCCACATCAGGCCTAGGAGAATGAGCAGCCAGCCAGGGCAGTAGGGCACAGGGGAGCAGGGATGGAGTGGTTACACTTGCATTGGGATGCCCCTCTGCCCATCTGCCTGGTGCTTTGGTACCATGAGATGTTCTTGCAAGGTGCAGAAGGGAGCAGATACAAGAAAGCCAAATTCTACATGGGAAGTTTTCACCTCAAAGGATTTCCAGCCAGGCTTCCATTCTTGAAGCTCATACAGGAAGGACCAAAGTCCTGATTCCCCCTCATTCCCTTCCTAAAACATCAGATTAGGCGCTTAAGGAAAATGAGAAGGGTGGGGTCTTGAAATATCAGTCACTGGAGGAAATTGAGGAGGAAATCAGCATCTCCCTGTCCCCTTCAGTCCTCTAATCTTTGTGGATTATAAGAAAGGGAAGAGGCTCAAGGACTTGCTTTGATCTCCATAGTTCCTGTATGGAAATAAAGCCCCCCATGTGTGTGGGGCAGGGAGCCAGTCCCAGCCAGGTTGTCTGTGCCTGGTTCACCTGCCCTGCTGCTGCCCATGGCTACAGGGCAGCTGTGTCCTGACACCCAGAGTGGCACCTAAAGAAAATGCCACAGACTGGCCAAGTGATCACACAGCAAGGTGGTCTGACAGGTCCTGAATTAGGAGGCTACAGACAGGTTTTCTGGATGTCAGCTGCAGGTGACAAAAGGTCACCTAAATCTTGTTTTTACAGCATTGATCTTTGTGTGGTTCAGGCCCTTAATTCAGTGCATACTCTTAGAAGTGACAAAGGAGATGCTCAGTTGCTCTGTCATGCATTGCCATGACAGACCCTCAGGTTCCACAAAATATATTCTGCTCTGGTGCAGAGATATTTTTAAGAATTTGTTTTTCTCTGGCTTCTCTTGAATTAATGTTAGTAAAAGGTGCCCCAACCTCTTATTTTTCTATATGAAGACAAAAATTGCAGCTGCCTGCCAAGTCTGCTGAGAGATGGATGTAATAATTTTCAATTGGACTGTTAGCCCAAAGGGAACCCGATAGCAAGAGATTGACAGATGCAGCATGGATTATCTTGTGCTCTGAACTCAGCCCAATTTGTGGTTTGTTGCAGGTGCTAAAGAGATTGATATTGCTGCTACCCTGGAGCACTTGAGGGACCAGAGACCAGGCATGGTCCAGACAAAGGTACTGTCAATAAATCCACTGGGATTTTAAATACATTAAAGGTCTTTCACAGTAGTTGTTTTCATGACAGAAGAGAAAGGGTATGACCTAATTTAACGCAGGTCGCTTGCTGATTACTCTGTTTGGCTCCCTACCAACTGAGGTTTATTTATGCTGAAGATTTATCTAGGTTACTTTCTTTGGTGTTTACTGTTCTTTCTTGTAACATCTCCAGCATCTATCTTGATTACCATATATGAAGGGCAGTCAAGACAACAATCTATAGCCTGCTAAAGAAAATGTGCATTTGAAAGAACGTTCTTGCTTTCATCCTGAACTATGGATTATTTTCTTAGAGTATCTGTGCTTAACTGTGCTTGTAATATTTTTTTAAAGCTTCTGCTCATTAAAGAGAATGTAACTGCTGCATTTGATATTTTTTCTGAAAAAAAAAAGAAGTTTTGAATTAAAGGAAATAAAGTTTTGCAGGGAATCAAGTAATTTTTAGTATCTTTGAATGAAGGAGCTTGCATCAGCCTTTATGGATGTAACATGGCAACTATATTTTTACACTTTGGTGAGATGAATGCTTTACTCTCAAATTCCTGTCAGTTGTAATAGTTTTGACATTTTTCTACAATGTAAAACTTTTAAACACAGTAGCTGATGGTGCAATTCTAGTCCCTTAAATTAGAAATGAAGCTTTCTGTTATTAACAATTCCAGTGATGTATGGAATGATATTGTGGGATATGTGCTGCAAGTTAAGAGCTGCAAATATGATAATAAAAAAAACTCTTTCATGGTATGAAGGTGAAATAAATCTGTTTATGGCCTTTTAAAATATCAAATGATAGTTATAGCCCCAAACTGAGCAACAGGAGCAATGTGACAGCACTGTGTCTTGGCCAGGCTGGAACTGATAGTGGAAATTCTGCAGTGTTTAGGGAGTTGAAATTGCTGAGGGGCAAAGGTGAAATAAATTTGTGCTGCAGGAATCATTGGTTCATAATTTTTCCTGAATCTCTTCCCAATTATGTTATTTCCCACTAATATTAGGGGGAAATACTGCTGAAGAACAGCTTGTGGAATCTTAATTATTATTTACCAATTAAGTAAATGTGTGAAAAATAAAGATGAGCCAGTCAAAACTAACTAATCTTTATCTGCAAGGAAGACATAAAATTGCACAAGTCTTTCTTCTGCTATGATTATTCCAACTGGAACAAAAGGCAAATAGCACACAGTACCCAGTGTCATATATATTTACTCTGAGGTAAGATGCAAATCCTGGACTACTCTGCAAATGCATTCAAAATATGTAGCAGCTCTGTGGCAACATAGAGCTCAGATTCCAGTTTCCTTTTCAGGGCAGAGAAATTATGGCTTGTTGCCTTCACAGAAGAAAAAACATCGCTCCAGAACCAAAGAATGAGGTTATGTGAACTTCTCCTCCTTAGCTCAGCAATAGTTACCTGAGTTCCATCAAAATCTCCCTCAAGACATGGTTTTTCCCTCCAAACATTTGTCCAGAAGAGCTTCAGAAAACAAATGTACCCTGTGTTTTCATCCAGGATGAAAAATTTTCTCAGGATATTGCTTATCTTTCCTCTTGCTCCTTCTTCCATCATTGTCATTTTCTCAAAACCACCCAAATCACTTATTCAAGCTAATGTCTTACAAATTATAAATATCTGGTTACATGCTAGCAATGCATGATCCCCAGAGAATTTTTCTGATGGATTTAAACAAACCCCTGTGCTTTCCCAACTGAATACAAATGAGGAATATTAGACTCTTGGAGTAATTTAAAACGATGGATTAAAAGTCAGGTTAGAAATGCCAATTACAGAATATCCCTAGGCAAAATAAACACCAACTTCCTTCAGCAATGTTATTTTGTTTCCAGCAGGCAGCGCTCCACCTTTCCAACAGGCATGGGAAAGATTTGTTTGCAGCATTTTGTCTTCTGGAAAGGATCTTTAATTCAGAAGCACTGTATATAATAAATTGTAATGAAATTATCATAACCACATTCTCCATTTCTGAGAAGCATAATGGAGGGTTTGTGGGTTTGTTGGATTTTTTTTTCAGGGGAATTGCAAAATAGAATTTATATGTCACATAAGAGAGGAAAAAGTAATGAAGGAGGAAGTGCATTCTCTGTGATGGGAAAAAGATATATTTCTTATTTTTCCTGTCTCCTCTATCCTCTCACAATCTAGAATAGTAGATAGATTCCTTACTGTGTTTTATATGCTACATGAACTCACTTTGTTTTCCTGGGAATTTTTATCTGTAGACTTAATGAAACATAGCCATAGTTACTTTTTATTAAGTATATTCTATTTTTAGAACAGAATTTTTAGAATATACTTTTTATTAAGTCTATTCTATTTATTAAGTATATTCTTGTCACCTCTGTATTATAGGTAAACTGACACCACAGAATGTCTGCCCAGCTCTGTTTTCTGGGCAAAGCTAGATGTTAAAATTCATCTCCAGGCAGTCTTGTATATGCAAATAGAACGTGTGAATGGCAGTGTAGCTGTACAAAACAACAAACTGATCTCCTTTAAAAATTACTGACATTAATTTGCTCTAACTGCAGTTGTCCTAATGGAAAAGTGTGGAAGGTGTGGGAAGGCTTTTCCTGGGAGGGTGGTGCTGCACACCAGTGGAAGCTGCACTCCTTCCTTTCAGCTGGGTGTGTTCTGCAGCAGGATGGAGGGGAAGAGCTCAGCTGGCCATCCCTGAGAGGCCATGGCCCCACACATCTCATGTCTGCTCTCCTGTCCCTTCCCTGCAGTCAGAGCTCTGGCTGTGCACATTACACTCTGTGAATTGTTTTGCCTCAGTCACTATGGTCACAGTGCCTGTTGCTCAGTCCCTGGGTGAGGCAGACACTCTTCCTCAGGCTTTTTGAGCTGCTACAAGCACCCACTTTGGTTCTGCCCCAAAATGGCCCAAATTTGCCCTCTCTGACCCTGCTGCTCTCCAGCTTCTCTCACACTCATTGTGCTCCAGTTAAAATACAACTGATGCTCCTGGATGGCCCCCAGCATTCCCAGTGTTTCCTTTAATTGCAGAGCCCTTAGACAGTGCAGGGAGCCTTAGGCAATCATGCACACCATTTTCAGTGCCTGCTGAGGATGAGTCCTACTCTTTAGGGTGAATTGATGTCTGATTAAAAGCTGTTGGCTGCAGTCCAACAAGTGTACATGGATGCCACTTTGACAGCACCAAGCAGACAGCAAAATTCTTGAATGGCAGTGTCGCTGAGAAATTATTCTGAGTTTTATTCTGCTTTTTCTGCTCTGGCACTGTGCCCATCATTGCTTCTCTGAAGCATCTCCACATGGGAGCTGACTGCAGTTGGTTAAGACAAGGCAGAGAAGACTGGCACTGGATTGCAGGAATTAAGAGTCAGCTGCCTTTCTGAACTTTGAGTTGTACATCTGTAGTTTGTTCTTTCACCCTTCCTGTACATTTCTGCAGTAAAATGAAACACTGTGGAAAATTAATGTTATTGGTTCAGTGATCACTTTTGGAGGTGGCTGTGTTCTGTAACCATCCCACACAGCCCCTGGCAGCACCAACTGAGATGCCAGAGGTACAGACCTCCAGTTTTCTAATGGGAGACACAGCCAGTATCCCAGCAGTGATCTTGGGGTGCTTTGCAGGGTGCATCTCAAACCTGCATCCTCAGAGTCGATTCCTCAGCAGCTCTTGACCCCAGCTGGCTTAAGCCTCTGGAGGACTTCCAGAAAATCCAGTAATTTCTCCACAGTCCTTATCTGGTGCCTTTGATTTGCCTATATTTTGAGAAAACTTTCCACTGGAAAGTTTCAAACTCCAAATCAGCCAGTCAGTTATTTCAGTAAGCTAAAATACAGAGAAAAAAATCACTTGCTTGGAAAATATAACACCTGTTAACCTTGAGGATTTGAAACTGCTTTGTCCTTCTGCAGGACTACACAGTTCAGGAGTGTGTCAGGGTTGCACTTAGAAGAAGTAGCCGTTCATGGCTGTGTCCTTCACACCTCTGCCAACCCAGCACAGAAGCTGGCAAATCATTTTGGTGTTGAGGTTACAGTAAATTAATAGCAGAGAAAAGCCTTCCCAAGTATGTCTTATGTAGGAGTGGTCTTAACAAAATTGAGTAATTTGGGAGTGTAGAAATGACATTAAAAAGAGAGGTTTAAAAAGACCAATGACAGGTAAGCCAAAAACCAGATATTGTTCTATATAATAGATATCAGGGGAGGATATATTTATTTGAGATTCTTTCAACTAGAAATAGTCCTGAGAAAAGCCAAAGTCTGCTTTACAGCATCTCACTTACTTCATATTTCAATAATGTACTGAGTTCCCATCTCTGTGTCAAAAGGAAATGGCTGGTGATCAGCTGCTCCCAAACCTTTCTGACCATGCAATGGCAATATATCATCATGTCCCAATAGCTTGGCTTCTGCCACTAACATTTTTCTCCATTAAAATGACTCCAGCTTCGAGATGCTGTCAAACATGTTATATGACATCAATAATCCAAGAACATTTTGTTCCTTTCCATTGCAGTGTACAGTTCATCCTGCATATTCATATTTTTAACAATGTCTTGAGGAGGTTCAGCTGCAGAACAGAGCACCAGGCTTTCTGGGAGTGTTTTGTTTTATTATTCAGGGTGTGCGTTTGTTCTCTCCGCAGGAGCAGTTTGAGTTTGCTCTGACAGCGGTGGCAGAGGAAGTGAATGCAATACTCAAGGCCCTTCCCCAGTGAGCAGCTCAGTCTCCTGAAGGTTCCTGCAGAAATCCATCCCTCGTTTTCCTCATCCTCAGTCCCTGTGAATGTTCTTGGAAACCGTGACCTGACCTTAACTGTGTATCTTCTGTTGTAACCACATAGTGATAGGGTCCTTACAAACTGCTTTAGCTGGTTAAAGTTCAACAGTTAAAATGTGCATTCTGTTTTTTTGGGGTTTAAACAAATTTTTAAAAGTACATCAAAGCCTCAGATTAAGTGACAGAACAATCCATCTAATTCCTCCTACATCCTCGAAGCCCTGAATGTCACACTTTGAAAGCACACATTCATGTTCTTAATAGCAAATATACAATATTGTGGGTAATTAGTGCAGTCAATATAGTCTCAGAAAACAGTGTTCTGTTATATTTTGTAACTTCTCAAAGGCTGAATAAGAGTGGGGGCCTAAAGAGGATGGTGATTGTTCCCATACAGTGCCAAGCTGGAGCATGAAACAGTGCTGTGGGTGTGAGCAAACACAGGTCCAGGCTCTGGCAAGGAGAGCTTGCACCTTCTCATGCCAGGCTTTGGCAAGCAAATGTGTTCTTAACTGTTGTTTACTTTTCAGCTTTGTGCCATGAGAGGAAGAAAGCTGAACTATGAGTAAAAGAGGCTTGCATGGTTGTTGCAACTGGGGAGAAAACATGTTGGTCACATTTACGGAAAGCCAGGGGATAATGAGCACAGCTCTGACCATGTACCTGGCACTGACAGCACAGAAAAGGAGAGCATAGGCTCCCCTCAAGTGATGAGAAAGGTCCTGTCAGCAGTCAGGTAATTGTCTGGAGCTGTTATGGAAAGAGATTGTTGGTTTTATGGGATTACTGGGGAAGAAAATGGGATTCTCCTCTTTATACCTTTGCATTTCCCTCTGTAAAGCTCCGCTGTGCCATCCTTTTTAGCCAGGAAAGTGTATTTCTGTAAAAGCCTGGCTGAAGAAGAAATCTCCAATCTGCATTTTATGACTCTCATCGAGTTTGTCTGATCCAGGCATTTGTTGCAGCTCTCTGCAGAGGCTTTGCTCACTCCTTGTTCTGCAGGACACCTATTTGAACTGAGCATGAAGGGGTAAAGCAGCACAAAGATTGAATTTCAGAGATTCATGTGTTCTCAAAAGCCTAATACCTACTCTTGCAAAGTAATGCTAAAATATGTCTGTAAATGGTTTGGATATGCAATCTTGCTTCTGTGATTTCACGGGTTCAGTTGTGGCACTCTTCTAAAAGAATTTACATTATTGATAGAAAGTACTCTGATATGTTTGAATGAAGGGCCTGAGAGTAAAATTATTGAAGGTACCTAAGTGATCTAGGCTATTAATTTCATTTTCAAAAGTGAATATGTGGATGCTTTTTCATCTGCTATCCTACATCTCCATGATGTAAGAATCTGGGGTGCTTTTTTCCCAAAATCTTATGAGTATTGTGTGCTTGAAACCATATTAGGCTAATTGTTTAACTTCAACACTGGAAAATATATCATTGAATTTAATTTGGGAAGGGGAGCTTTCATAAACTTCTAATCAGTGAAATGTTAAAAATAACAGTATCACACAGTTTTGCTGGCACAGAGGTGATGAGCATCAGTCAAAATCAACCATGTTGCAATTTTGTGTTGTAGGTGTGGATATTGGTGATTTCTTCTTTTTAGCAATTAAAGAGGTCCTAAAAAAAAAAAAAAAAAAAAAAAAAAAGCAGAAGGCTTGTTACTTTTTGCCATACATTTTTGTATGCTTTACTTGATATATGCTGTTGCCTAATTTGTGCATCCCATTACTATAGCAGTGCAGAGCAGTTACTGCAGATGCCATCATCCTCTTAAGTACACATACTGTACATTAAGCCACATGTTTATTTTATGGCCTAAGCATTTTAGAGCTTTCCTAGCAATAACTAAAAAAACTAATGGAGTATAAATGAGAAAATTGCCTTTTTCATTTGATAATTTAGGTTTACCGGGATTCTTTTATTACTTTAGCTAACACAAAATTTCAGATCAGGGCAGATGAGATCAGTTTGAGCTGTATCAGCAAGTGTTTGAAGTAGATTTACTGTGAGCCACGTACTGCAGCTTTCTGAAAATACAGGTGTATGCAAACAAACTGTCCAAAGAATCAAAACTGGGGCATCCTAAGCCAAGCCCTCTGTCTGATTACTGGGTGGAATTATTTTCCAGTGTGAGATGCTGTGCCATCACCCACTGCCAATGGGCTAATGGTGTTTTACCACAGATTTCTGCCCTGGGATTCATTAGTGTTTGCCTCCTGACTGTCCCTGTGCGTACCACCAACATGACTGACGAGCCTTTCGTTGCACTTCAGGAATATTTTTTAATTGTTCTTTTGCAAATATTTGCATTTCATAATAACAATTTCAGGGTGATCCCTATTAATTCACAAGCAGCTGTGTGTGTGGGACTTCATGCTTCAGAGTTTATTTAGCGTAGATTAGAGGGCATTAATCTTCCCCAAGGCTAATGGGGCAGGAATGTATTGTTTTACTCATCCTTGTAGAGCAGTTTACACAACAGAAAGATGCAGTTTCACTCAGAGGGTTAGAGTATCTCCCACTGACTGTCATCGACAATCCTGTTATTTCAGCCATGTTTTGTACAGTTCTTCCACAAAGAGGTGCAAGGCTTATTCTGTTGACTGTAAACAACCACACAGAATATTTCATCTGTGCATAGCACACTGTTCACACCTCTCAATAAATGCCCTGCTTCTGGGGGTGATAATCTGCTGCAGGGTCAATTAGTGAAACGCAGGTTTCAGGTGCACCAGGGCAATCTAGAGGGATCTGACTATCCATTTCCCAGGAAGATGCCAAAGCCATGGATGAAGCCACAGAGATGGATTTGCCATGCAGGGCAGGTATTTATTTTCACTGCAGTTAACTTAATCCTTGTGATCTGGTGAAGGATGTTATTCAGGCCAACCCCCAGTCACTTGCACTAGATGTGGGATGCACCCCATGTTCACTGTCAGGTTGAGCTGAGCTTCTGCCTGAAGACCAGGATCACCTGAGAGCTCAAAGTCAAATGAGACCCACCACCCTTCTCTGTTCAATTTTCTGCTGATCTTTAGTAAACTCATTGCCATTGAAGCTGGGGCTGGTGCCTGCCTTGGCCACAAACAGCATGTGTTCAATGTTGGACATGCTCACATTCTAGACAAATGGAGTGTACAGGTTCTGTTTGTGTGCTTGAATCCTTAAATGATATTTTGGGGGGCAACCTGCAGGAGGGCAATTTAACCCCACTGCTCCTTGCTGGAAAGAGAAATCCCCGTTTTCCCACAGCAGCACACAGAGCTGCTGTCCCTGAGCAGGGACCTGACCAGAGCCCTGCTGATGCAGTCAGTGTGTCCAGACAGGAGGGACAGAAAGGTGGATGTCACCAGAGCTGGTATTTCACAGGAGTAAAGCACAGTTGCTCTCTCCAGCCTTTGCCCTTGCCATGGCATGGGCTGGGACTTAGAGGAATGGAGAGGCAGGACAGCCCCATTCCCCAAATCCCAGATCCCTGAGGCTCATCCTGAGGCACAGGGCTGAACAACAGTGTGGGGTTTGCTGTTGGCTTCAGGTGTGACCTGTAACCATTGCTGTTGGCCACTGTCGTGGGACCTGCTGCAGCCCAGGTAACTCCCATCCCAGTGGAAGTCCTTGGCCAGGAATGAATTTCAGCAGAAAATCACAAATCCAAATCTCAATCCAGTAGCAAAACAAGCCAGATTATTTTTATAGAAGCTACTAAATGTTTAACACATTTCAAAATATTTTTAGAATCTACACCCATGACCTTGTCCCTGTCTCCAGCATGCATGCAGAACCAATCCCCATCCATTCCCAGGGGAATGACAGCTATAGTACCTGTAAGGAGTTCATGCTTTATTAGTCAAGTGGAACATTAATAAAACCTGGCCCACTTCATAATTTCCAGAATAGTCATTAATTAAAAAAACTGTTATTGGAACAGAAAACAAGTATTTGATTAGCTTTGTTACAGAACAATAGCTCTCCTCATTTTTATTCTGCATATTTTATTCTTTCTTTAGAAAATTCTCTTAAGAAGCATTTGAGATAATTCGCTTTTTAAAACTGTACAGTTTCTATGGTTTTGCTTTTTAAATGAGAGTACACTTTGTAGATTTGATTATTATATTTTTCTGTTAATATTACATTGGGCATTACAAAAGCATTCCCCACCACAGTGAAAAGAAAGTGATCCTGTTGGTTTATTGTAAAAGAAAAAAAAATAATTAAAACAAAATTGCAGAGCTGTGGCATACTCAATCCAATTAGAGCATGACTCTTTACTACTTTTCATTTACCACATGAGAAAAAAAATAGTTACACCAGCAAGATTTCATTTGAAGCTGTTCATGCATGCTGTTTGTACTGTATTTGATGGCATAATATTGTTTTGTTTACAACCTTTTCTTTCTCGTCATTCTATTATATTCTTTATATGTATATAGTTAAAAAAAAAAAAGATTATACAAAGTATTTTGTTCTACCTCTGTAAAGATCTTACTTGTGAATAAAGTCACGTTGTCTGTGGAGTATGGTATTGTGAATACAGCATTAAAAGCTGGTGCTTTGCTTTTATTTGGGGGTGAGAGCAGTGCTGATGTCTCCTGCTGGAGGGGGGGTCTGACTGTCCAAGGTGGGAGCAGGAGGCTCACAGGGAGGGGCACAAATGCCCTGCTGGTGCCTTGGGTATGCACATTTCATCTGCTCTGAAAAGAGATTGCTGCCAGCTCTGGCTCAGGTGTGTGGCTCTTAATACTGCACCTTACAGGACTTTGATTGAGATGGATTCCTGTGTTCAGACCAAAAATGAAGCAAAAGAATCACAAAGTTACAGGGACCCTCCTTGTACTGCCAGGAAGTGGAAAAAAATCACCTAGACCCTGTGCCACAGAGTGTACAAGTTAACAAAGAAATTAAATGGAACCTGCCTTCAGGAAAATTAAAGGCAGGAAAATGTTTTGGGGAAGGCTGGTGGATCAGACCATCACAAAATGGCCAAGGATTTACAGTTTTAAAATAGTAGAAGTTCATAGGAGTATTTGAACAGATAATGGAAACTTCTCGCTGTTACATTAAATAAGGTTAAGAGAAATAAAGTACAAGGTTACCACACAAACACAGCATTCAATAAACGGTCTTTTTCCTGGGGTATAGGAAGTCATTTTCCCATAAGCACTGTCCATGATATGAAGGTTTTGGATCTTCCCATTGAATACTTACTGTCAGCTGTCAGAGCAGTCTTTGGGTTTGGACAGCCCTGGTGTGTCCTTTCCATGGTCCTGTGTTATGTGCTGAAATTTCCCTTGTGTTTTGAAGAAGACTTAAAATATGTTTTCCACTTATCTGGAAATCACTAGAAAAATGTAAACAGAAACCTAAAGTGGTCCTGGTCCAGCTCGCTTCCTTCCCATCAGAATAATCACATTTTACATTCTTTAACCTTGTTTATGTAGTTGCATGTTTTAATATCTGTGCCTTTCTCGGTGTAAGAAGGTGACTTTCATCTTGGAAGCAAAATATATGCACCATTACAGCTATTTTCCTGTTGGTGTAATTTAGGAGGTCTTTCATCTCCAAGACAGCTTTCTGAAAGTTCTGGTAGCATCAGATGGAGGACAAAAAGAGAAATGTGTTTAACTGTATAAATACTGGAGCATTGTGAGTCTCCTAGATGAAACCAAAGCCACCAGTTGTGCATCATTCATTCATTCATGCAGGCAGTGCTGCTCTGGCCTCACACTGCACAGGTGCACACAGCTGTAAAAACAAGGGGATGGGACTGGTAGTCCTGGTTTTGGATGCTGAGCAAAGAACTGCACAGCCACAGGGAGAGGAAGCAGGTAGGCTGGGTTTATGTGTGCTTGAAACAACTGAGTCCTTGGGGAAATTCTTAAGTCAAAAATTAATTTCTCCCCTTGAGAGTGCACCAGTTAACCCCCACATGCAGGTAAATCAGCAATACAGATAAAAGACTCAGTGTGGCTGACCAATCTGGGAATCCAGACTTTGTAATGTTTGGGCTATTTGCTGATGCACTGCACTGCCCCAGAATTTTCCTGCAGTAGCTTTGGTCACACTTCTCAAAGATACAGGAATGTGCTGCTCCCATCATTTCCAGCATATGGTACAGGTGGGATTCATCTTAACCAGCCTCTGAGCAGCTTTTCATGGGCTTCCACAAACCACCCATTCATCATAAGCTTCCTCTGTGGTCAATAAAGGGAAACATTTTTAGAGTGGGAATTACTGTGTTTGGCTTCCACTTCACCATGAGGTGATTCATCCTATTTACCCCATACCCTGAAACAGGGAACATCAAAATTTTACTATTTGCTGAGTACAAAAGCATTTCCTTTCTATATTGTAAGCCTATTCCCTCAAAACTGCATTGGGTCACTTGTGAGAAAAAGTGAAGTGAATTTTGGTTTTATAGACCTTGAATTTATAAAACATCATTATCCCATTCCTCCTTAGTTTCTCCTGATCCATACAGATGAGTCTTGTCCCCTCCTACAGAAGCTGTCCTGTGCCTGTGATCACCTTTGCTACCCTTCACCTTACCTTGTCCAATTCTACACTCTGAGGTACACAGGGGCCAGGCTGTGGTCCAGTGTAACAGTGATGTTTTTAGATATTTTAATATTTTCTTCTTCTTTGGAATGTCTAACGTTTTGTTGCCCTTCTCCAGTGCTGACCATTGAGGTTCTGCTCACAGACACTCATTCACAGCAATAACAAATGCTTTTCTTCAGGTCACCTTTATATCTGTATTGTTAAGATGCATTTCATTATATGAATTACTTTATCTCCAGTAATTTCATCTGCCATCCTCACAGTTCTGCTGTATCACAAGGTCTCTCCATGACAATTCACAGCTATTTTTGTTTTTATAATGGTAGGTAACAATGTGTCATTCACACTCTGCCACCTCGGTATCACCTCTTCTTTTTCCCTATTGTTTAAAGTGGGGAATCACCATCACTACAAAAATTGTCCCTTTCTTCACAATGTGTTTCTTAACTTTTAATCCTTCATTAACCCACAAAAATCTAACCCTTAATACAATGACAACTCAGTTCCTGTAAGAACCTTTCATGAGACAGCTTTTGCCAAACGTTTTTAGGAAAGCCAAGTACAAAATAATCACATACATCATCAAACTTACTGATTTTTTCAAAGTCTCTTAGGATGCTTTTGCAACACAACTTGACCCTGCAAAAGCCTTGTTGCTTTTTCCTCCTCTTTACACCATCAGTTATGCAGGATCTAGACACAGGAGTATGGATGCTGCTTATAGAATAAGCTCTGGTATTCTTTTGGAGTCAGTGGAGAACTACTGGATGGGCTAAAAACAGAGCTGTGGAGCTCAGATAGTGGAACCCCCACTCAACACAGCACAGCTCAGGGTCATTCCCAGGCATATTTTGAGTATTTCCAGAGATGCAGACTCCAGGCTCCTCTGGGTCCTCTTTGTGAAAAATATCTTTTGAAGATCTCATTGAAATTTCCCTTGATGCTGACTGATTGCCAACCAGCTCCCCAAAAGGAGATGCCTTGTGCAGACAAATCCCTCTCTGGGTTCCACCACCAAGGTTGTCATTGTAGAGCACACTCAGGCAAGTAGCACACATGGAAGGATTTATAAATAAATTCTTAATCTGTGAGCTGAATCCCACCCTCTGGGCAGGATTCAGTGCTTGCTGGTGAGTGGCTGATGTCACTGCAGATGCTGTGGGTCCCCTGCCCAGCCTGCAGCACTCCTGCCAAATGGCTGAATCTGAGGTCTTGTGCTGCGTTTGCCAGCCCTGTGCTGGTGGCTTAAATCTCCTGAAGTGCCTCAAATGATGTTGGATGCTTACATTCAGGGATCTGAGTCCCACATCATGTGTCTAGCAGTTGGATTCTGTATTTTCTACCAAAATTGAAGGTATGGGAGGGAATTTGACAGGAGAGCATCTTCCCAGTTTACCCACCAGTCCAAAAGAGGCAGCAGCTTCTGAAAACACTAATTTTGCTGTCAGAACGGGATTCCAGGCAGGGCTGTGACTCCAGCAGCATTACCTGAGTGTGTGCCAAGCCCAGGCATGAGGTGCTGCAATGACCACAGCAGGGCACAGCTGGAGAGCTGCCCTTGTGCTGGGTAGCACTAAAAGGCTTTGTGTACCTCACAGCCAGTGACAGCAGTGTGTGGGATCACAGGCACTGTTGCTTTCCAACACAAGAGGCCAAAAAAAGGGAAAACTGGCCAAAAGCATGAGTTCACATAAAATAAAACCTAGTGTACAGCAGTGTTCCATTAGCACTTGTTTCTAAATGTGGCATCCATTTCCTTCATGCAGGAAGTCTGCTCTGATTTCCAACAGGTTCCATTTGTATTGTCCAAGTTAGAAATGTTTGTTCCTGAAGGTGGATATTACACTAGAGAGCATCAGCAAGAGCATCTCTTGAGGTGTTCCTGATGCTACACCTGAGCTGTTGAGCAGAGGCCAGAGTGGACCCACAGCTTTGTGATCCTGATAAAAGCATTGCCAAGGCTGGAAGGGAACCAGTGCTCTAGGAAGTGGCTGAAGGGGAAAAGCAAACTTCCACTTTTTCCAGAAAAACCTTTTGATTCTTTAAACAATATTTCCATAAGCAGGAATACACATTGCTTTTTGAAAGGGGAGATTGATTTAACATCTGGTGTGTCTAGCTGTGCCTGGTTGAAGGAGCTGGGTAGGTGACCTCACTCAGTGAGGTGTTCCTTGCAGAACAGAAGGTCTTTAGCATTGATTTTCTCATCTGTTCTACTCTTCATTCTAAGACATGGTATTTTCATTATATTTTATTTAAATATGGTAATATAGAAGCTGGAGTAACAAGCTGGGATCTGTTAGGGTTAATCTGAAATTAATTACCTTTCTGCCCATGCCATATATTTCCATTACAAAGACCCTCAAGACAGGCAACCAAGCCAAACTGTGTTCCTAAGCAGTTAGGTAGGATTTGGCTTTCCTGACAGTTATAGCACTAAAAGCTGAGCTTTTTGAAGAAATACTTTGATTGTGTTTGTAAAGTTAAATTATCTTCTTTTTTTTTTTTCTCTGCAGTTGAGAGAATAAGTACACTATAACAACATGATGAGCTAATGAGCTGACTTGGGAAATAAAACATTTCTTGATGCACTACTGGTTCAAAAAGATCCAGGTATTTTGTTCTGGAAGATTTTGTTATGGCTCTGTTTGCTGAACCAGACCCTTGTTGGATTCTCAATTGCACCAAATTCCTGCCCTGCTCGACTTCCACCTCCTTTATCCTCCATGGCCAAGAGGCCAGATGGAGATGGATGAACTTTGTAGGCTGGTTCCCCTCTGACACGAGGATGTGAGGCACAAGAACAGAATCTTGCAGGAAAGATGTGGGTGCTTGCTCTGCAGCAGAGAGCTTACAGCAGAGGCTCCTGTATCATCACATTCACCAAGGAGTGGAATGGATGGACATTGCAGTGATCTGCCAGAGCTGTCACCTCATTGCTTAGCAAGTTCCAGTCTCTAATTATCTTGTTCTTCTCAGTAAAAAAATTCATGTTTTTTGTCAGTGTTGTAGGTATTTATCTTGGAAGATCTTCACAGATCTTTTTCTGCATCTAACTTTCTTTTCTGTAAGACGCACAACATCTAATGTGCACAGAACCACATAAATGTCCGCAAAAGTTCTTTTTTTAGCAGAATGCTGGCTTGGAAAAGCTTATTCTATTCTCTCTGGTGATTTCCAGTCCTGTAAAAGCAGGATTTATGTAAATGGCAGACACAAGCAGCCCTGCCATACACAACCAATGCTGGTCCCCTCTCCTAGAGCAGAGTCCTGTAGTTATATATACAAGTCTAGCTGCATCTGACCAGTGTGAGTCACTGAGACCATCCCATTTTAAATGTTTCTTCAGAATGGATGGCTGATACTGCACAAGTTACACTATTTCTAATGAATGTCAATTAATTAACAATTTAATGCTGGCTGAAAATGCCATTATAGCTTTTACTTTTGGCTTCCGTGGAAGCTCATTTAATATTGTTAAGTATTTTAAGTCAGGGAAAAGTAATTTAATTACTTGTCTGAGTTTCCCTTTAATGCACAGTGAGATATAGAGGGTTGGGCAAGAAGGAAAGGAAGCATAAGGATAAACTTGATGAACTCCTCCTGCCCATATCCAGGGTCAGGGAATGCACTGGCAGGTTAGACTTTCCAGGAGACAAAAGGTGAGAGCACAGCAGTGCACCAGTAACAGATATTTTTCTAAACCCTCTAATAAGTATTTACTTACACACTTTCCTCTCCCCATACCATCTGCTCCCCTACCCTTCAGTAAGTAATGTAGGTGTAGAAGGTGGGATTTGCTTCCTCTAATCCAAACAGCTAAAAATTAAGTAGTAGTCCCAGATAATCCTTTCAGCTTTCTTCCAAATCAGCAGAGAGAAAGAAACAGTGGTAAATTGCTTAGCCCAGAATTACCTGTGGACTAAGAGCAGAAAAATACTATTCCCAGTGGAAAATACAGTCTGGGTAGGCAGGCAGGGCATTACTGAATAGCCTCCCTTGCAGAGGGAAAGCATCATGAGATGTGGAAGGACTCCCACCTGGCCTTTAGGTCGGGGGCTTTGGGTCTCCCCTGAAATCTGCCTTTCCCCAGTGTGTTCAGGGCTCTGAGCAGGGACACTCATCTCCTATGGGAATGTGGCACTGCCAACAGGCAGCTGCTACACCCAGCTCCCACAAATCCTCACTGTGTGCCAGCAGGACTGCAGCACAAAGCTCAGAGGGAGGATTGCCCTTGCACAGGCCAGATCTGTGCGAGGATTATGAATAGCTGGCACTTTGAAGTTAGGGCAAAAATGACATCTGTTTTTCTTTTTTAGCTGGAGACTATAAAACCAATAGCAAATAGTGCTCCAGGACTTAGGTCTGCCCCTTTTACTGTGACACAGGTTTGCTCCTCAACCATCTTCACCCTGAAATTCATCAGGTACCCACAATGAGGGTGAAGGTGGTAGGCAGCAACTCTGGGTCCTGAACCAGAGCAGAGAAGCTGCCCTGGCATGGTGGGAAGTGGCTCAGGGAAGGATGGGGATGGAAGGCAAACTGTCTTCAGCAAAGTTTGAAGCCATCTGGGGGATTTTGTTGCCATATGGGTAAGCACTCTGTCCATGCCAGAGATGCAGAATCACCTCCTGGCCCACAGTCCAGCCTTCTTTTCACTGTGATTTGGCCAAAATCTCACTCTTCTTCAACCTTTTGCTGAAGGATAGGGGAGTGTGTTCCACTCACTCATGCCCCAGTTGAGCAATGAAGGAGCTGGAGCTTTTGTGCAGTAACAGAATAAGCAGCTCCTGGTGTGAGAAGAGGCAAAGGTGTGAGGTTTTCCATTGCACACTGTGGGCTCTCCTGACTCCAAAGGCTCTGAGACCAGACAGCAGCCCTTGAGCAGAAAAAGGCTGGAGCTGAACAATGCTCTGCCCTCTTACAGCACCAAGCACAGGAGGAAGGAGAGACCAGCACCAAGGAAGCTGAGCAGGGATTTCTTTCCCTGCTTCACCTCAGCATGAGATATGCTGACAATGGCAGCATTTTGTAAATGACAAGATCTTCTTCCCCCAGAGACAGGGGCATAAATTCATTAGCCAAGCAAAGGGCTCAGAGGTAAATCATGACAGGCCTGGTAATCTGATAAAAAGAAATGTTTCCTTATTAAAATACAAATGGAAAACTTTATTGTTGTTATTTAAAAATCCTGTCTGCCCCACTGAAAGGCCAGCAGGTAAAGGACAAGGTACAGATATTTTTGTTGGCTCTGGGAAAAAGTGACCTATGGACAGAGGGGACAGGGCAGGTTTGCACTTTTCACCTGGCTGGTCTGGAGACTTTATTGCTCCTATTCCTTAAGTTCCTCCATGTCTGCCTGGCTACAATAATCCAATCTACTTTCCTTTCATATTTGACTAAACATCAGAAGCTCTGCTGTCTCTGAGCATCTTCTGGCACTTGAAGGGCAACCAAATGAGTTTGTAGTGCCTTGCTAACTTTCTCTCTGATATTTTTTCCCTAAGCTTTGTTTATTTTTGGAAATGCATTCTGTTGACCAGTTGCAGCTAATAGGCCTGTGCCTATTTTGTGTTGGTTTCTCTGCTAACACAGTGTTTTCTCTCTATGGACCATACCTTGCAACAGATATTTAACTGTGCAACTATCTCTGGAGCTGTTTTAGAGAGATATATATCTCTTACAGATCTAGACATAAATAAACAACAGCAGAAGAAAAAAAAAAAGAGAATAAATAAGAGCACAGCTCTGTGGACAGCCAACAGATGGATAAATGTCCCTCCAGACATTTGGATAAAATAGCACAGAAAATAGCTGGATAAAATAGCATCACAGCACTCCTACCAGGCACATGTTCACTTACTCATGGTTGGACATCTGTAATTTTTGGTGTAGGAGACATCCAACCCTTCACTATCACATTGGCTCTGCTGGGACCTGGGAGTTATTCTGGATCTGCTGGCATCCCCACACCTGGTTGGCAGCAGCCCCCTCCAGTGATTCCACCAACATAAGGTGGTTTTAACTGGTAGGAAAATGAAAATCTGATAGGAGGGTAAAAGCTGGCAAAGTCATGGGTTGAGATAAAGACATTTTAACTGGTAAAGCAAAAGCCACACACCATGTGCAAAGCAAATCAAAGAATTCATTTACCACTTCCCATGGGCAGGCAGGTGTTCAGCCATTCCCAGGAAAGCAGGGCTCCATCACACATAGCGGTGACTTGGGAAGAAAAACACCATCACTCCAAATGTTCTCCACTCCCTGCTATTCCCCCCCTTTCTGTACTGAGCATGATGCCATATGGTGTGGGGTACCCCTGGCCCAGCTGGGGTCAGCTGTCCTGGCTGTGTTTCCTTCAGTACCTTGTGCACCTCCAGCCACCTTTGCTGGCAGGATGACACTAGAAGCAGAGAAGGCCTTGGCTCTGTGTTTGGCCCTGCCCAGCAATGACAAAAACAGCTCTACATCATCAAAGCTGTTTTCAGCACAAATCCAAAACACACCTTGTACTAGAAACTGTGAAGAAAATTAACTCTATCCCAGACCAAACCAGCACAGTGATACACCTTACACCATCCTCCCTTTAACTCGTTGCCTGACAGATGCATTTACTGGGCATTTATATTGATTTCCTCCTTTTTCCTAACATTTAAGAGAAGGTTTGGGTCTCACTACAGTACTCACTGCCTTTGGAGCAGGCAGGACTAAGGGCTTAATTATTCCCATCCTGACACTGCCAGGTCCCACAGAAGGGTGGGTTAAGGGTTCTATCCCTACACAGCCATTCCACATAAGAGAGCAGGTTTGGGACCCTGAACTCTTCTGTCCCACCAGCTTCTGCCTGGGCCAACATCCCACATGCTTCAGGCACTAGGGCAGTCCTTTCCATGTTCACTGGGACAGCCTGGGCTTGCACATGCTACTTCCTTTGCAGCCAACCCTTGGAAAGTCACCCCTGCTGGCTCCAGGGAGCAAAGTCCTCCTCCTGCAGCCTTTTAATAAGGCTGACAGGACAGTGCCCTGACAGTGCATTGCCCTATCTCCAAGAGCAAGGTACTCTCTTTCTCTGGCTGTTCTGTGGGAGGTGTTCCCACCAGCTTCTTCCTGGGTCTCAATTAGCAGCCTGAAGTTATTTGCTCATCAGTAGTGAAATGCTGGACCCTGTGACAAAGCCCACCTGCTCCCATGGTGGCAGAGGGAGCCGAGATCTCACCTGCAGCATTTAACACAGACATCAAATTTTGTGGGAACACTGCTCCTCTCTCAGAGGGAGGTGAGCCTGGACATGTCCCTGCCAAACCCCTGACCAGGCCATATTGGCTTGGCCAGCCTCAGTCCATCCCCAGGGAGTGCAGGAGCCAGGCAAGCTACACTGCTGGTTATTAGAGTGGGAGAATGAATAATTTTCACAGGTTCAGTTAGGAGATTTCAGACAAATTGCTGAGACATATCAAGTGTACGTGATGGAAGACTAAAAGGTGAAACTCTGAAAACATGAAATTATTCTTGCTCTTCGCTCCCCTGGGCCTTATCCAGAAAATGCTTAACTTGGCTTTTCCATATAGCACTACTCAGGAACGATGTTCACAGCGTGTTGTATAGAGCTGGGTCTTTATTTTATCCATCTGCATTTTCCCCTCTAATTTATTGACTTCTCCAGTTCTGATGATTAGGTCAGGCAGTGTCACATGCTTCAAGTACTGAGGCCAATTAACACTCTTTCTGGGTGACCAGGATTGCTGATCGATTAAGCTGCTCCATCCCACTGAGATTCCTTGCTGTTGCAAAGGCAGGCACACGGTCACATAAAATACATTGAAATAGAATTAATGAAAAGGCAGGCCTGAATGACAGCCAAGATGGGTTTTTTATTTTATTTCTGGAAGGAACATAAGGAGTGGTTTATTGGACTCCTCTTCCCAGCTGTTGCAAAGAAAAAACTACTGTTATTAAAAGAAAGCTTTCTGGGGAGGGGGGAAGGAAAATGGATAGAACCAGCTAAAATAATCTCTGTGAAAGTGGGAAATCACAGCAATAATAAAATTGAGGCTTTTTCTAAAAGATACACACATTTAGCATACTTCCATCTACCCAGGAAAGATGTATTTTTAAACAATATTCAAAAGCTGTATAGCTCATGTTCCTCAAATTTTTTACATACCCAAATGAAAATGAAATTAACTGGGTACAGCAAGATACACGGCCTTGAAGTACTGTGCTAACAATATATTTTTTTTTACAAGAAACATTCCAGCTTGCATGATGTTAAGAGGGGCAAGAGTCTGCTGGATATCCTTGCACTAAGTCATGAGGGTGGGAAAGAAATGGAGAGGGGGTTTTGCTGCTGGAGGTGACTCTCTGCCCACATGGCACTGTCTGGCAGTGGATCAGACCAGCCTGATCAGCCACCAGAGACACCTCTTGGACATTGATTCCATTCTTTCTTACTCCCAGACAGAATAGCTTAAAAAGCAATCCACATCATTGCATCAAAAGCAAACTCTCATCCTTTACTCTGACTGAATACATCAGAAGAGCACTGAGCATTTGCAGAAGTAACACTTCAATGCAAGTGAAACTTGAATGAATAGCAGCACTAACTATCAGCCTGCATCAGAATCATTGGCTTGTCAAACAGTCTGGTTGGAAAGTGCCTTTAAAAGCCCATCCCCACTGCAGTAAGCAGGGATAACTTCAACTGGATCAGGTAGCTCTGAAAGCCTGTACAACCTGACCTTTAATGTTTCCAGGCATGGGGCATCTACCACATCTCTGAGCAACCTGTGCCAGTGTTTCTCCACACTTACCATAAAAAAATTATTCTTATATCAAATCTAAATCTACCCTTGTTTTTTAAAACCATTACCTCTTGTCCTGTCACTGCAAACCCTGATAAACCTCTCTCCTCACCTTTCTTACACACCCCTTTAGGTACTGAAAGGAGCTCTAAAGTCCTCCTGAAGCTTTCTCTTCTCCAAGCTGAACAACCCCAGCTCCCTCAGCCTGTCTTTGTAGGAGAGCTGCTCCAACCCTCTGATCATTTTTGTGGCCTCCTCTGGACTGACTCCAACAGGTCCATGTCTTTCCAAGGCTGGAGACCCCCAAATTGGACACAGCACTCCAGGGGGAATCTCACAAGAGCAGAGCAGAGGTATTTACCCAGGGGCAGCCATGATGATATCCCAGCTCAGGTGAGCACCCTCTGGACCAAGGACAAACCCACCACAGGCTTTCTCCAAAGAGTAAAGCCTAACTGTCCAACAAGCATGAAAGTTAACAATGGAAGGAGGCAAATTATTGCTTTAGTTAAGGTAATATAGAAAACCTGAAGAGGTTTAATATAGAAAACCTGAAGAGGTTCCTGGGCTGATAGAGTGGTTTTGTGTGGCAGAACACCTTTCTCTGGGACAAGGTCCTGTTTCTAGTCTTGACCCCTCATCCTGGAATTTTCATGCATGGCAAATCCTGTCTCAGCCTGGCTGAAGATCTGACAGGCTGTGCATATGCAGAATATCCTGTTAGCATCACTAAAGGTTTGGATCCAACAGACCCACACAGGACATTGTGAAAATGGGATTGCACTCTCTCCAAACCTTCTCTTGGGTATGTGCATGATTTCCCCTGTGATCTGTACCTTCTGGCTCCTTGGGCTGGATGGTCTCTAATGCCAGTCAATTCATCAGCTTTCTGCAAAAAGAGAGTAATTTTGGAAAGCTGAAACATGGTCTTAATTAACACGCTATTGTGGTTAATCTGTTTTACCAATCCCTTAATGCAGAGAATCAATAGTTACAGACATCAAAGTTGATGAGTTTCCTCACAGGAAAAGAAAAATCTATAAAACATAGATGGCTACACTTCTCAAAGCTGCAAATTAAAAACAATGAGTTTCACTAAACCTTGCACCAAGGTGAAAGTTGCTGATATTTTAAATAAGCCTACAGCTGGCTCCTGGGCCAAAATTATTGCACAGCCCTTTGAGCAGCTGGAAGATTGGGGCAACTGCCTTCATAACCTTCCTACCTGAATGGCACCTCAGTACATGACTGGATGGATTTGCAAAAGTAATATTTTTCTTAGTACATGCCAACCAAATGGCTGTGGTATTGATCTAAATACAACAAATCTTCCAGACTTGTTGTGAAAATTTACCAGGCACAGTATTAAATGGTCTTACAGAAGTACATTTATTGATGAAGGCCAAGTGTGAATAATAAGATACTCAACTGCCAAAAAGATTCTATGTCATGGAGTATAAAATTGTGTAGTTTCAAAGTATGCAAGAAAGTTGTATCTTTGCAACAATTTTTCATCTTCTTTAATCTTCTACAGACCAAAAAAAGCCACGGAGACCTGGCTAAATTCCACCTGCCCTGGAGGAGTGGAAACCCAGCCATTGGGGGCAAGAGCTTTGTCCATCTTTGCAGTTGGTTGTTATGGTTTAGCTAAGACAAATGGCTCTCAAGTTCATCATCTGTATAGGGTTTGCTCCTTTGCCTCTGGCAGATATGGCCACATTACTTGTGAAATGTTTTTAAATGTTTTCTCATAGTAGATTTTATGCAAAAAAAAAAAAAAACTTCTCTCAACCTTCACAAAATAGGCAGGAGTTAAGGTTTACTATCTGTGTCTAATTACATATCATTTTACACTTGCAATTTATTTAAATATTTTACTCTTTAGCTCTTCTACAAAAGGCTAAAACAGTACCCATACTCCTCAGACAATCTGAATATTGGAGCATTTCCTGTAGGGAAGAGTTGTAGTTCTGGATGTGGGGAGGCAAACACCCATTGAAAAGAAACTTGCAGTTTCAATGGCAAAGTTTTGCTGGATTCCTTGTACCCTCCCTATGCTAAAAGGCATTTCCATTAGGTATTTACAGCTTAGAAAAGAAGACTTAATCTGGAAGGGTTTTTTATGGGTATTCAGTGGGACACAAGGAGATTTATGGTGCCTTTCCTTGGACATTTGGCAGTGGCATGAATCCCTTTTGGTGTGAAATCACAAGATCAGAGTACATTTACCATAAATATCTGGGTTGTAGCAAGCAAAGGTTTTTCTTATGTTAGATACTTACGTAGAAATACTGAAATTTTCTAGCCTTTAAAGATTTTATATTTTCCCTGGAGAATAAATTTTACAGAGCTGCCTGAAAGCTAACCAAGAACTGAGTACAGAGCTCTGAGTAAGTGTAGTAGTCAATCCCTGCTCAGAGAGATTTTGCAATTTCAAATACCTTGTTTAAGCCTTTTTTATTTTTCAGCTGTTGCTGTTTGAACATGGCTTTCAGTGAGGGAGCTGAGCAAACAGGTACCTTCTCTGTAAAGGAACAGCAGTTTTGGGGGTCTCAGAACCTCCGGGCAAATAGCAGAGTTCATGGTTGGAATTCTTGCTGCTGCCCCTGGGGCATTCAAGTAACAAAGCTTTTGGTGCCTGACAGATTTTTTCACTGGGAGTAGGACCTTCCCAGTGTAGTCAGTTTTACTGGACTCATGTAAACATTCTGGTTTTGCTGAATCTCCAGCCTGGAGTGCCTTGATCCACAATGATATTTCCTGGGCTCCCACCAAGACTGATGTCATCATGACAGCATCTGAACAGGGAGTCCCAATGGTCTAGCTCAAGGGACTGTGTAGTCACTGGGGGAATTACAGATGTTCAAAGTGAAAAAAAAAAGACCAAAAAAAAGAAGAGTTAAGTACCATTCCTCCTGGCACTAAGCAACCAAATTCCCAAAGGATTTTTGTAAAGCATCCCTCCTAATATCCATCTCTTCATCTGATTAAAACCCCTTCTTTGTTTAAAAATAAGTCTTGAATCCTTTCAGTTTTCTAAAAATATTCACACTTTTAGCTGAGATGCTGCTAATTGGTGACAACTTTGTATTCTGAGTTTTACTCATTTCTCATCAAATGTAAGAGTCAGGCTTCACTGATTCTTTATGCTGGTGTTAAAAGCTTTACACACTGGATGCACCTTCCCTGCTTTATGAAAAACAGAGCGTGTTGGAGGATTTTTCCCCTTAATGTGCATGAAATTTTGAAGGTCATCTCCTCCTAAGGCTTCTGACCTGCCTTACTATTACAGTTTTCATATGTTTCTGTTCTATTTCTCTGGCATCCTGTTTATAACAACTGAGAGAAGACGCTGGGTCTTTTTAAGGTGTGCTGGTGAAACAAAGTCATGTCCATGAATAATTGAGCCCAAATCCAGTGCTATAATCTATGTGGGCAGGATGCAGATCCATTAATTCCATTAGGAGTCTGTGTGTAGGACAATCCTGTGAACAAACCCTGGGAAATCAATGACTTCTGGTGAGTTAAATTCATTGACAGGAAGAGAACTTGCACATGGAATGGAAGTGACAGCACATATAGGATGAGATCCTGGCACTGACCATGGCAGGGATGGGAGTTTTGAGTCAGTAGTTTAGATTCCACACATGGCTTGCTCTTTTCCTCCCTCCAAGTTTTACAGACATGCAATTATTTGCACAAGTAGGACAGGACTGGCAAATTCAATAAGGCAAGTTTTTGATAAAGGTCTTTGGCTAATTTAGTGCCAGACTTGGAAAAAAAATATAGCCTTAGGTTGTTGAGATTAATGAAGTGCATTTTGGAGGTGTCCTGAACTGGATGCATTAGCAAATAAGCCAAGAAAGCAGCAGTAGACAAATCAAGCAAAATGCTTGACTTAGGGACTCCAGCAACTAAAGAGCTCACTGAGGAGCCAGAAGTAAATAAAGCCACAGTAAAATAGGGATGCAATGGGCTTCTAATTGCTCTGGGCTGAGCAGATACAGAGCACCCCACATGGAAAGAGAGAGAAAATGGGAAATCCCTCTAGAAGGAGCCAGGCTGACATTGCCCCTGTACAGCAGAGCAAGCCATCTCTTATTATCACTTCCATCTCTCATGCTGTGTTTTTTAGTGTGATAAAGAATTAGGTTTAGCAAATTAGGTAAGGGAAAGGGAATTTGGAAATGACATCCCCAGTGATTGATGATACTAATAAGTGTTGTGTCAAGGAGATCCCCTTCCCCCCTCACACAGGGCACATCCACACACACAGCCTTGCACACTGCCTGAACACAAACGTCACTGCATTCCACATATATGGAGCTATTTGGAGAGGGGAAATAAAAAATGTACACAACAATATTTATGCATGCAAAGTCTGTGCAATGCTGCTAAGTATACACACACCATTCATCCAAGTAGAAGAACACAAAGAGGAACACAATTTATATGCACAGAAATATGTATATTTTAAAAATCCCCCTGCGTACATATCTCCCTTTACAAAAAGATAATGGAACCAAACCATGACAGATGATTGTTAATCTTGTGCTCCAGGAAACTCCAGCTCAGTTCCCTGGTTTTGCTTCATTTGAGGCAAAATTTGAACCATTCCCCTGAGGGGAAGGTGTTCTGCAGAGGAAATTTTTTTGCTTGAGCATGTTCATTCAAACAGGGAGAGCTGGCAGGAGGGTTATAGTAGAATGTGGGAGAGGACTCATATTTCTGTGCATCAAATGATTCAGAGCAAAATTTGAACCTGCCTGTCACACATCAGTTCTTTAACCAGCAAGCTGGAGGGGGCTGCCAGGGCGGCAAGAGTGGCAGAGGTAACAATGAATATAGGGCCATATTTGTCCCTAGGCTGTCCACTGCGTGAACCACAGCTCATTTAATCATCTTTCCAGGGTTTCAGAGGTACTGGAAAGTGAAGTGAGGAAATTCTGCATTTGGGGATCTTTAAGTCTTGTTTCAGCTTGAGCTGGAACACTTAGCATATTGCCAGCTATGGGCAGCACCTGTATCCAGGAACTTTGAATAAACACAGGAGTGTATGGAAGCTTAATAACCTTTTTGTGACTGCAATAGCACCCAGCTGACAGATTTGGGTGCTGAAGGATACCTAAATTCCATTTGAAGAGCTGGACCTCTGTTGCTATGGTGATGAGAACTGTATAAAAAGCTACACAGAATGGAATAAAATATTGTATTTAAATAGACCCATGGAGATCTACAAGTTTATTTCTTTTTTAGGTTTCATACTCATGCACACTGCTGTGTACCTGCCATAGCTGCAATTTCCTTCCTCAGTTTGACACGTGGGATTAGGTGACATGGAGTGCACTCTGTGCTCCCCGTGCAGCTGCCAGCCCAGACGGGCAAAGGCTTGGAGTACAGCAAAAACTGGAAATGCTGCTTTTGCCCACTCAACAGGAATGTGTTCATCACAAAGGAAGTATGTGGTGAGTGGTGCTAGAGGGTATTTGAAAGATATGTGTGTGTGTGTGTGTGTGTGTGTGTGTGTGTGTGTGTGTGTGTGTTTGTGGACAGAAGACTTCTTTGTTGCAGACTAAATTGGGGGCTATCACCACATCTGCAAGCCTAAGACTTCAGTATTGTTCACTCCAAAACACAGTAACAGTAAAATTAATGCTGACTTCTCTCCTCAAGGTATTTCCTTCTCTCTCCCCAATATTTTATTCCAGAGCACAACTACTGTCAAGAGATAGAAGGGGCCCCACACACACACTCTCTCCTTGGTCTCTGTGAGAATAATTTTAGAGCATAGAAAGACTTTGTTCTGCTGTCAGCTGAGGCAGCTTTTCACCACTCCAGCAAGCAAAGTTTCCTTCCAGCAGGCTCCTTCTGAAGTTCACATCATGATGAGAAACTCACAGTCAGCCCATTCAATGTAATGGCAAGCACACCTCTCCTCAGATTACAATAGCATATGGGTACAATTCCTTCAATTTTCTGCTGCATTGGTTTTTAGAGCAAAACTTGTGCTCTCCTTTTTTTGTGTTCTAGTCTCCTGCTCTGACTTAGTCTCACTTGAGAAGTCTGGAACTGCATTTCAGCTACAAAATGTGCTAAAAATCTTTTAGATCACAAAATCACAGAAATGCTGGTTGCAATGGACATCTGGAGATGTCTAGTCTCCATCATTCTACTCATCACCCACAAGGGACCAGCCTCTGGCTTTTTGTAGCTGAGATGTGCAAACTTCAAAATATGGAGGTTGAACAACCTTTCTGGTGAGCTCTTCCACTGCTGTGCTTCCTGCTGAAATATTTTCTTAATGTTCAGACTGAAACCCCAAATCTCATTTTGTGGTCTCAGTCCTTCTTATAGTGCCTGGAACTACTAAGAAGGGTTTGGGTTTCTGTCTTTGCAGCTGCCCATCAAGTCCTTTTAGTTACAAGTGTGTCCCTTAGCCTTGTCTCCACAAAGGCAGGACAGACTCAACTCTCTTGGCCTCTTCTTGTGAGCCATGAGCTCCCAACCTTGTGCCATTTTGGTAGCCCTCCATTATACCTGCTGCAGTTTCTTCCTACCCTTCTTCAGTGGGAGCCCAAACCAGACACAAAATCATAGATGGGATTTTATGAGAGCCCAGCACTCTCTTCACTGCCAGCTATCAGCCAGACATCAAACCACTGATTTGTCCCCATCTCTTCATGAAATCAAGGGGTACCTAAAAATCTGCAGGCACCACAGCCTGGAACGCCAGTGTTCCTGAGGCAATTAATGTTGTATTTTCAGCTGTGCCCAGAAGTTTCTCAGTTTTAACAAATCTGTGCAGTTCAACATTCATCTTAGACATGACTCCTGTTGGTACCCACAAATGAGGCATCTGCCTTGCATGCAGGGGAGCCTAAGCCTGTGATCAAGGAGCAAAAGACCAGATGATTCACAGAAAGACAGCAAATAACCAGCAAAGTCTACTGCGACAACCCACTGCCAGTCTGCTGTCAGTGACCCTGCAGATCTTCTCTTTTCCAGCATACTGGCTGCCTGTGACATTTTTTCTTCATCCAACATTCAAATTAGAATGATCAGAGGCTGACCCACAGAGTCTAGTTCATCATGAATTTTTTCTTACTGATTGCATAAATAATCACAGGCAGGAGAGTGCCTTTTACATCAGTACACAATTGCATAAGCTTTTGTAAGAACATAAGGAGGAGTATGTTGAGTGGTAAAGGCATGCTTGAATTGTCTTATTTATCTCAAAAGTCTAAAGGCCTGTCATCTGCCAAGTGACAAAGCTGTTTAACCTAGACTCATCTCCATTTTCTAACCTATTAATGCATTTGGAGTGCATGGGTAAACAACAGTATTTAACACTGACGTTCTTTGGGATATTCTTTTCTCTGGGTTCTGAGAGATTTTGTATATTTTACACCTTTTTTTTTTTCTTTGTGGGATTAATGGCAGAATCACGGGCAAATTCAAGGGATTAGGATGGGATTCTTTCTTAAACAAAAGAAATGTGCAAAAGCAAAGGAATAGGCAACCTGCTATGCAAATCAAAACTATGAGGTTAAGTACAAAATAGACATGGAATTGCCTGGAGGAATATGATGAAAAGAGGCACAGATCTGTGAAAACATGACAAGGATAAGGTTATCAGCTTCCTGCATTCAACAAAATATAGAGACTGTACTGTGAGGTCAGCCTGACGGAAAAATCTGCCTTTTGTGTGACCCACCTCATCTTTGGTCTTCAAGCAGAGATGGACAAATGCAGCTCAGAGGTTGCTTCATCTCGGTTAGTGAAATTTCTGAATAAATTCTCTCCATTTCATCCGAGTGACGTGTCTTTCCAGCAGATGATTGAAGGTCATAGGAAGGAAGATTGGAGACTCTGTTTGGTTATGCAGTTGGGGTAGCAAATAGAGAAAATGACTCACAAGCTCTAATATTAAACATAGATGTCTTTCCATTTCCCAGAAAGTGGTCTTTAAAAGCAGGCTCTGCAGCCACTCAGCCAGCTGGCACAGGAGCCCGAGACACCTTCTGAGCATTCTTTCATGTCACTGTGGCAGAATTTTCCTCTGTTCCCTTCTTTTCTGGCACAGCTATGGAGCCTGCTTGTGGCTGGCCAGTCCCTTCAAGCTTCAGATCTGTGCTCAGCATCACAGCTGGGCCCTGCTGCTACCAGAGCTAATTAGAGTCCTGCAGGTCACTGCCTTCATGAAGATGTTTTTGTTGTTTTGTACCAAGTACCCCATTCCCTGGCTACTGGCACTTATCCTGCTTTCAGCACTGAGCCCTAAAGCTCCAAGACACTGGAGAAGCCAGATTCTCAGTACAATAATTAGGCTGAAACACAGAAGAAAAGCAATCCATTTTCTCCTGTCACAGCTAGCATCACGTCTTAGGTCCTGTCTCCCACTCCCCTCCCAGATTGCTGTGTGGTGTGTGTAATGGCAGCATGCTCTAATTAATGCATGCTAGATAGGGAGCTGTGCTGGCAGGCTTGTGAGGTGGATCTTACAGAGGAATTACACTTGTTCACCTCTAAGGGGGAAGTTCCACAGGCAGGGAGGTCAAGTTCACAGCTCCCTTCTCTGGGGTACAGCCCCTACCCCTGTACATCCCCCTGCTCCTGGCTGTGCTGGCCCACCATGTCCCTCACACAGGCTCAGCTAGAACAGTGAACACCCATTTCTGCTTTTCTTCTTGTATGCTAATGGTTTTTTTCTCTGTAGTGATACAGACTGGTTGCACAAGGTCCAAAGATCAGAGAAAGTGCAAGGGAAGCAGTTAGACCACAGGATATGTATGGGAGGAGATAACATTTCTGCAGAGTGTGAACTGAAGGCTGAGCTGCCTCACAAAACTTTATTCTAAGTACCTGGGATATGATTGATTGGGGGAAAACAAATGAAAACCAACTCTGGTCTTAACCTTTTCTTGGGAATATTTAGCCTTAAAAACATGCATGTACTAAGCAAAGATCAGCCCAAGAGAGAGATGCTATACCTCTCCATAAAGTATTTCTGGCATTTGCTTAAGGGTGCTACACTTATATGCCATATCTTATGTCAAGAAAATCATGGACTCATCACAGAATCAAAGGATAGTCTGGATTGGGAAGGACCTTAAAGACATCCAAATCCCTGCTCTAGGCTGGGACACCTTTCACTAGACCTTGTTGCCCAGAGCTTCATCCAACATGGCCTGAAAAACTTCCAGGGATGGGAAATGAACATTGACTTTTGCATCCTGAGCACAGGTAACATCAGTAAAAGACTAGGAAGGAAAGAGTAGCTTTTTAATTTTTGTGTAAACTGTGGAGCCTTCAGATATGCAAGGAATGTCTAAAGAGGAAATGCTATGGCAATGGTAAAACAAGAGACACTTTCTTATGCAGGTGTATGGATCAGTCTGATGACAACTATCTGGTTAGGTGTGGAACAAATCCCATTCTCAAAGAGGCAAAAGTGAAACACTGAAACACTGTTTTACTGATCACCTTCAGTGATAGTTGCCAAGGGTTATATCCATGCAACATCCAGAATTAGGCCCTTTGTGCTTAATTTCCAGGCAAGGTAAAAACCTTTTTGAATAATGAAAATATGTGAATATGGATTGCATACTGTGCTGAAGCCTCTGGGGCTTGATTCACTGGGGTGCTGGAGGTGTCTAACTGCTGGTCTGTGTGCTAACTTCCAAACCAGCCATCTTCCAGACCTCCTTGGCACCTAAATTATATAGATACCATGGCTCTCCTCCTGTACAGAAATCCCTGTGGCACCTGAATTTCAACTACTGCTGCTCCCTATCTCAGGCTCACAAATCAAACATTTCCCTGCTTGCTGTGCTCATGGGACCTGAGCTATTCCATGCTGCAATAAAAACATACATATTCATTAAGGCACAGGAACAAGAAGCTGTAAAGAGTTGATTCTGCAGCCTTGAGGGTTGGATCCTTACCTGCACTGGAGGAGAAGCAGGGCTGGCTGCCTTAGTCTGTACATGCTGAGTTGCAAATGCAAAGGAAAAGGCTTCCATTACATTGAGAATAATTTATGGGATTGACTGAGACAGCCACATCCTATCTGAGTCAGTACCCCACTGACAGAAAGTTTCCATAAAGAGGGGAGATCTGGCTGTGAGTTTCTGTCCCAAAACACACAAAGCAGGGATTTTGTCTCAGGGATACTCAGAAGAGCTGGGGTTTGTGTGTGTAGCAGGGAGGAGTGTTTGGATGTTTTGTGAAAAGATGCAGGGATATGGAGGAAAAGGATGGCTTCAGGACTTGGTACTCTGGGAAAGAGAGAAAGTCAGTGAAACAGATGTCAAGCACCTCAGAGTCATCAAATTGCAGGTGTAGGTCTATCTGTGCAAGCACAGTGCCATAGCACCTGGGAAAACTGTCCAGTGGAAACTTTTGTATTTAGGGAACTAAACATTTCCTGTTTAAATAAATTTAATTAAAGGGAAGAGAAGAGAGTTTAAAAATTTACATTTCTACTTAGAGCATAAAATGGCTGTTAGCATCCTGATCTGTCCTTGCAAATCTGGTCCCAAAGCTTTTACTCGCTTTTTTATTTTAAGTTAGTATTTTTAACAACTTGTTCCTTCTCTACAGAATTTTCTAAAAATATCAAGGATAATAATATGGGTGGAAAAACCACAAAATCCAAAGACCCTAAGGGGCAGAGCCAACAGCACACAAATGATCACCCTCTCCCCTGAGTGCATGGCAGGCAGTTATCAGTGCCAGCCTAATTCCCTGTCTCCACTCTTGTGATATCAGCAAAACAAAAGGGGCCAAGCAAATCCCTGGTGTCACTGCAGCAAGTTGCTGGGCTCCCTCAGGCCTGGGTTTGCCCAGCACGTTTAGCAGAGTGATGTATGCTAATGTGCAGGCATCTCCCCTGGGCATCTGCACCTGGCCTCGGGTCCACACCGAGTGTCTGTCCCTCACCGCATTTCTCTACTTGTGTTTTGGATTCCTGTGAAATATATTCTTGCCTCTTTTGTTTAACCTTTGTCTTCCAGTTTTTGTCTGCCTTGTGAGTTTTGCCTAATTAGGAACCTTTCAAATTCCCTTGTGGCCTTGAGTTTTCTCAGGCAGAATTTGGAATTAGTGTATTATTTTGTGGCTAGTTTTCAGGGCCAGGTTCATGCTTTTAAAGTGCTAAAATAACAATTAACAATACTTTGCACTTCCCTACAATTTTTTCCCCCCTCTGGGAATCTGAAAGCACTTTCTAAGCAGCAATTAATTAAGATTCAACATTATGAGGGGAGGGATGTATAGGGACACATTTCTACTGTAGGAATGCAGTCATTTCTGGGGTAGCTAGTAATAACTAGTTTAAGAGAGTTACTACAACATATTCAATACCAGACAGCAGTTTTTAGACTGTAAAGTAGAATGCAATACCCAGCTGAATTTGCAAAAGAGATTTATGGACTCAGAATGAAACTACAGAAATTAATTTGACTACGATGTCAAAGTCAAGACCCCTCTCACCCATGGCCAGAAGTGCTGCTTCATGTCCTGCACAGAAGCAACCAGCCCTGATAACTGACTCAAACTGGGCCTTAAGGCTCCCACACATGGTGCTGGACTCAGATTTGGTCCTAAATCCAGAGGAAATAGTGCCACCTACTGAGCCTGCACCCCACCAAGGACCAGTGCTCAGGGTGAATTCCTGCAATGAGTGATACCCTCAACCAATATGTAAAATCCAGCATATTTTCTATGTGATGTATATACAATACATACACAGATAGACGGGCAGACAGCAGAACAGTCAATGTGCCAGAAAAGAAGCAAACTTGGGCTTGTGTGATTATATCACTTTTTTATGACAGCAAGGAGAAAAGACCTGAGCATGGACTGAAGCACCAGCTGGGAGCTGTGTATTTTGAGGCCCCACAGTAACTAGCAGTCATGTCTTGCTTTTGCTTCCACAGCCTTCAGCATGTTAATGAAGGAAAGAGTGTTTATTATTTCCAACACTCCTCCTCCCTACAAGGATAGTATTAATGATGTAAGGAAGTAAACAACTCACTGAGCCACAAAGCTCTAACAGTTATTAATTTCCAAGGAACTATCCTCACACCAATCTAGGAACTGGAGCATTGAAGAATGGTGTGAATAAATATGAACACAGACACATGCTGGTTTACAAATATCAGACACTGGTCCAGTTTGTCAAAACTGCTCCTTTTCAACAGTTTCATATTTGGATGATGACAGCTAAATCCACACAGGTTTAGCCTCAGTTTTGCCCACACTCTTTGCTGCAGTGGCTGGTGCAGGCAGCTTGGTTGAGGCTACTGATCCTAAAGCAACCCAAGCACAGACCAACAGGCACCTGCACCCTCTCTCAGCTTCCATATGAGCCAGGACTTCTCATACCTGCACCAGAGTGGTGCAGCCAATTCCCTGTTGCTGCTGTGGCTGCACCATGCTGGGGCAGATCTGCTGGTGGAGTTCAGAGTGACTGCATAAAAACTAGGAGAAAGCCATGGCAAAACTTGTGCATGCCTGATGACTGACCATGGTGTAACCTGGAAAGAAGAGTTGGTGATTGCTCTCATCCAGGATGCAGTAAATCAGGGCTGGAGATCTGGGAAATGGGAGAACATTTTTTCCTGCATCAGGAGAAAGCTGAGAGCTAGATAATCCCCATCTTAAATCAGTGCTCTAACTGCTGCCACATAGTTCATAACAAAACAAATGGCACCATCCAGTACTAGAATCCTGCCTTTATAGAAAGGGGTGATGGAGCAGATTTCAAAGGCATGAAGACAGCTAAAAATTCTAAAAAGATTTAGGTAGCCGCACCCATTCTTTTTCCTTCTGCCCAGGCCTCTAAAATTTCAACCATACATGCAAACTAGAGCAGCTGGATTCAGGCCTCTTTCATAGATTCATAAAATCACAGAATAGTTTGGATTAGAAGGGACCTTTAAAGTTCATCTAATCCAACCCCCTTGGAATGAGAAAGGATATCTCCCACTAAATCAGTCAGAGCCCCGTCAGCATTCCTATTTCCAGGGATGGGGCCTCTACCACCTTTCCAGGCAGTAGTGCTCATTACCCCTTTGTGGTACCTCTTCAGGGCTTTTTGTGCAGTGTCAGGAGGTCTAGACCTCAGAGAACTCTGCAAAATCCAGGCAAAATCTGCAATTCAGGATCAGCTCTCAGCAGAGCTTAAGAGTGCAAAGTCAGCTCAAGGATGATCCTTACTACAGGTAAAATTCAATTCTGCAAAACCAAAAAAAAAAAAAAAAGAAAATATTTAGAGGAAGACTAAAGGAAAAGCTGGGAGACATCAGTTTGGGGAAGATTGCATTTCTAAGTTGTCTCTGAGCTATCTACCTGAAACCTTTGTGAGTGGGAACAGGAGATCAGGTGAGAAGGGGAAGGGACAAGCCTGGGAAGGAGAGTAATCATTGTCTGTGACAGTATCTGCCAGCATCTGTGCAATAGAGACTGGCCAGGCACAGGCTGGGGACCAGGGACTGGGGGGGCTTTGTCACATGCCTTGTCCAAGCAAGGCAGTCTGCCAGCCACTGCTGCCACAGGGAACCACCAACTCTGCCTGTCTGCAAAGGCAGTGCTGGAGGAATGAAGACAGAGCAGGAAGTTTCTATCTTGGAGCACTGTTTCCCCCCAAAGCTCTGTGTTACTGCAGGAACTCATCTTGCTGGAGTCTTTTAGAGATGTAGGATCCTCGTCAGGAAGCTCTGCTGCACACTGTGGCAGATGTCTCCTCTTTTCAACCACCTCTGTCTGAGGTCACTTATTGACCTGTTGGGAAAGGAATTAAATTTTTCTGAAAGCAAGTAGTTTCATTTTCTTATATATGAATCCACATTTGATTGCAAGCTGTTTGTAACATGGTACTGAGCACAGAGACCCTAATCCTCACCAAAGCCCTTGGGTATGTGTTCACTGCAGGAACAAACAAAAATAGTGATTGCATTAGTTACCCACTCAGCAAACCTGGCTGCCTTTTGAGGATGCTGCTTCTTGCTGTCCTTCTGCAGAGCACTACCCTCAAAAATGAAAATAATTTCAAATAATCATTTCAGTTTCAGGTTGCTCAAAGCCAGACACTTGTAAGGGCAGGCTGTCAACTTTCCTGCACCAATTAATGTATTGATAAAGCTTCTGGAGTAGTGACATTAACAGCATTATCCTACAAAGATACCTGCAGGTAATATCAACACAATTACTATTGAATCTGAAGTGGGGAAACTGGTGAGCCTGCCTTAACAAAATTACCAAGATACATTGAATTATTTCTACCAATATGGAAACTTATATAAGAACAAAGCACTGAGTGAGACATATTTGTCTTTGTTGAGCAAAGCTGAAGCACAGATATTCCCCAGGCCATTCTGGCCCATGCTGGTGATATATTCAGAGCTCTGGATGTTTCAAGTAAATACATCTTTAGCCACATTCCCTCCACTGTTCCTACTGCTTTTGCTTAAAGGAACAGACCCTTAAAGCAAAGGATTACCCAGCCACAGAAGGTGATTTATATCTGTAGCACCACAGCCAGGGGAGGAGGTGGGATGTCAGAAGAAGGAGCTCTTAGCAAGGTATGGATGGGCATAAGGTATTCATCCACTTTCACTCCTGCAGCAAAACCCAGTGGCCAGACCAGTGTTTCACAACCTTTGGACTTACTCCAGCCAGTGCAGAGATGTTAGCTTCAGGGTGAGGAGAGTGGGGAATGTGATCAGACAGGAACAGTCACAGGGCATCTCTCTGAAAACAAAGGAAAGGATGCTGGATGAGTGAAAGTTGGGATGTGTCCATCTTAGCCCTATGTAGCAAATGCCTCTACTCTCAAAATTTGAGCATGCCCTTATAAAATCTTAATGTGCCCTAGGCATGGTCTGTCCCTTTTTCACTTAACCCATGTATGTATGCATGTACATATACAAATATATAATTTTAATATATAAGAGGTGACCCATTGAAGAAACAACAGAGCAAACACCACACAGGGTAGGCAATCCTACTCAGAGACATTGCTTTCCCTGTTTCACTTGCTTTGGTAGATTGCTATATTGTGCAGAGATATCTCCTCACTGTTTCCTCTTAATTATCCTTAATTCTATTAAACAGATAAACATCAACTGCAAATAATGCATGCTTAATTATGCAGTGTTGGTGGTTGATACTGTATTATCACCAGCTTTTCTTTTAATATTTTGGCAACACTCAAATGAAACTGCTACAATGTGCTTAAGTAGCCTCTATCAGAGTGATGGTCATGAATCCACTGCATGCACAGTAACCTCACCTCTGCCCACAGAAGAACAGCAGGGATGGTGAAAGGGAGCAGTTTCCATCCCAAACAAGCTTCCAGATGCCCTTGCTCGATATGGAGCTGATGGCAGGAGGCTTGCAAATGGTTGCCAGGCGACCCCAGAGAGAGGCAGGAAGCACCACCATGCAACACAAAACAATCATTTTCAAAATAAAGCAAAAATTCTCTGGGTTTTGTCATCATTATTATTTGTAATTGCTTCTGAGGATGGAGAAGGCTTGTCAGACCAGATGGGACCAGAATATATAATGAAGGACACAGCACATTGCCCAGGAACCAGAGGTAGCTGAGAGCAATAGGGCCCCAGGACTGTCACTATTGCATTAGGGACAAACAAAACCACAGGGACACCAGTAAAAATGCATCTATTTTCACAATGACATTGCAAAGATGCCATATGACAGACAACATTTTTAATCACTAAATAATCATCTCCTATAGACACTCTTTACCTGTCATGGTAGACTTGGTCTGGGCCTCCAAGGGTCTAGATCTTCCTGGATTTGGCTCTGTGCATCATATTTGCCACCGAATCTGTAATTCAAACCAAAATAATTTGTTTTCTATGTTGAATATTTCTAGGAACAAGGTGTAAAAATCTTAGTGAAGTGGGATTTCTTTTGCCAGATGCTTCACTTTGCTTTCTTGTCTCTTCCACCTATGTACTGCCCAAGCAGAAGTGGTACATTTTCCTGCTGTTACACAACAGCTTAAATAGATCCATGAGCCACCTCCCCATTTCAGGTGACACAAAACACCTGAGGCATGGCCCTGTGCCAGCATCCAGGTAATGAGAAGAGCTGAACCAGCTCCTAGTGGGCCCAAAGGAGGGTTTGGAAGTATTTAGATAGAACAGTCATTTTACAGTGATTGGTGAAACTGTTTCAAGTACATTTATCCTCATGTTAATTTATAGGAGTCCTGCTCAAAGACACTGCATTTGCCCAGAATGAGGCAATAAAGAGGATCTGGCCCTTGATAAGTATTCACCATTACAAACATAACAGGCCAGGTGCAGCTCTCCTTCCAGACCCCTCCTAAATATTTGAAATGGGTTGGGTGAAATAGGTCTCAAGGCAGTGCTGGCCCTGCTTGAAATGGGAGCTTGGACTGGGTGATGTCCCAAGGCCCTTTTGGTGTGAACTATGCTGGAGTGGTGCAGTGATGAGGAGGAAAACCTGGGCACTGGGAAGCCCCTTCAGAGCCCTTGAAGCATCCTAAATTCATACTGGCAGAAGTGCAAGGAGTAGAGATTCCTTTCTTTGCTGACCAAATCAGTCAAGTGCCTGAAACACCTTCAGGGTGCAGAACAGCTCCTGCATTCACATGGCTGAGTCACACAGGCCAGAGCCAGCCTTGTGCCAACGTGGGATTGGCACAAAAGCTGAATAATGAAGAGATGTTTATGCTGCTGCTGCTGCTGCTGCTGCTGCTGCTGCCTTTACTCAGGGACTGGTTTTATTCTTGCAGGCTCTCAGGCAGTCACCATTCATGCACAGGTGCAACCATAAAGGGGCCAAATGTGGAAGGCAGGGTGTGACTAAGCCCAAAAATGAGCGACACAAATGCATTATTCATGCAGAAAGCTTACAATGCTCCACAATTCCTTTCTTCAGAGCAGATCACTCCACTATCAACGTCAGCTACAGATTCTTCATTTCTGACACCTGCCTTTGTTCCTTTTCTACCTCAGAAGTGAGGTGACCTGGGGGTTTGCCTGAAATGGTTGCTCAGAACAAATTTTCCAGCAATGCTGGGTAACAGCCTGGGACATTTAGGGGGTAGAAGATACACAAGGGACAACAGAGTCCTGCCCTCTTATGCTGTCTGCCCCTCTGAGCACAGGAGTCTGTGTGATGTCAGGAACTTTGCTAGAGAAATGCATTAGAGGAAAAGAAGGGTTTAAAAAAGAGAGAGGAAGAGGAGACCAGAGAAAGCAAAAGGGAAGGTGAGGATGGAAAGAGAGAGAAACTTCCAATCAACATTAAAAAAAAAAGATGGAAACTTGACTATGTTGTTGAAAATAATAGGGGTTTTAACAGTTAAAAGGTTTTAAAAGGTCATTATGCATTTAGCAGCAAAAGAGCAATATGAATTTCTAAGCAGCAACATCTGGAAGATCAAAAGAAATCATACTTCAATCAACATGAAAATCTCTGCTCATTACACACAATCATATTTAGTTATTAATAGACACAGGCTAGACACTGACATTTTACACATTTCATCCTATGATGCGCCAGGGACACTTCTGGCATTTAGTTTATCATTTTCATCAGTGTCATGGAAAGAGTGACCGATATGACCCCAAAAAATCTCACACTGTCAGTCATCCTAAGTGAATTTATCAACACATACGAAATCAGAATCCACATGAGAGTTTTAACTGTTTGCATACTAAATTACTTCATTCTTCACGCTTCAAAAAAAAAAAAATCAGTTTTGCATAATAAATAATGATAAGGGCCAGTGGACAATTATATAGGTGGAAACAGTATGCAAAATACTTGGAATTCAAATTTGACGTGTGAATATACCCAGAAGTTGCTTAAGTAATCAGCTCAGCAGCTGTATTAGCCATTGTTAGAGCTTAATACAAAAGCTCTTCAGCTTATATTAAAAGCAACCCAACTTAAACTGCAGTTGGCACATGTCCTATTAGTATTTTTGTTTTGTTAGACAGCTTCCAATGGATTCAGATGTGCAATTAGGTCAATATTAAAATTAAATGGTCTGTTGTTTTAAGTCAGAATACAAAGAGGTCTTTGGGAGGAAGGAGTCAGTCCAAAAATAATGTTGACTCCAACATGAGCACAAAAACAAAGTGCTGTAAGCCAGCAATGCCAGCCTAAATCTGTACCTTGTGGTGTGAGAGGGAAGGCTCTTAGCTGAGAATCGTTTGCTAAACTGGCACATTCGATTTCATGACTGATTTTTGTGTGTAATAATTGCATTAAAAAAATAATGAGAGTGGGTTTCTTTCTAGTTTTAGCAATCACTATGGCAAACATGCTGAGACGCTTCAGACAGAAATGTGATTTTACTTCTAATGACAATTATTTTTGGACTGAATTGTAATTTAGTTCGTTAATTAGATCTGTCACTGCATTTTCTAACTCGGTTATTGCATCCTTTGATGATTTTACTAGAATTATACTTCTATTTCTGCCACTTTGCATTCTATGCTTTAATAATTCTTCAGACAAGTATGCTAGGCAGTTGATTACATTTTGTGGCAGCAGTAATGCAAACCCTCTCCTGTGTTACATTGATTCAAAAATCACGCTGGTCACTGAACAAACGCGCTAAGCCAAAGCTGCTCTGGACAAGTGAACTATTCAGAGGAATTCAGCCAGGGACAGATTGTGGACATGCTTTTTTAGTCATTAAATAGACATAAACAGATACTAGGAATTGTAAATGTAAACAAGATTTAAAAAAAAACCCCTCTGAATGTTGTAAAACTCATTTAGTTATCAGCAAAATGAGATCTTATCTACCAAATTATTTCAGGGCAAGCTGGTGTAGGTTTATTATATATTAATGAACTGACAGATTTTTAAAGATCTTGCCTTTTCAACAACTTTAGAAAATTGATTGTTTTTATGCAAGGTCTGGCTTTTTATTCATCTAGAACTGTGGTTTTAGTTCAATTTTGGAATAAAGATAATATGATCAAAACAGTCACATCCAAAAAAACTCCAGCACTCCCCAGCTACTGATTCCCCCCAGCCTCCCTGTGTACCCAGACATCTGCCAGTCAGGTGCTGTGTGACGTGGATTACAAGACAAAATCCTGCTGCTGAAAATACCCTCCACTAAACATAGCTGGCAGGGCAGTGAGTAGCCCACTGGACTATGCTGGCTGTAATTCCACTGTCTGCCCTGCACAGGAGACAGCTTGGAGCTGCCCTGCAGCCCAGGCAGAGCAGAAAATGACCACAGCTTCCCTCTTCTCTTTGCTTGCTCAAAGGAGAAACGTTTGCTCTGCTTCCTTTCCAGAATTAAACTGCTTCTGTTGTCTTTTAAGAGAGGGATCACAGAGCTGGTATTCCAGAAATTACCTAGTTCTGCCTGACATGTCCTTACTCAGTCCTGTCCCACTCCTAAAGGAATGAATTTGATAGAAGATTTTCATTTAACACATTCAGGGATATTTTTAATGCCAGTTTAAGAGCATTTTCATGCTTACTGTACAGCTGGATTGTTTTCAAAGTAGCTGTGCAGGCTCTAGGAAGACATCCTGTGAATCTAGTATTTGGTTACTTGGCTTTAGGGGTGCTATGAATTTCCTAGCAGTGACTAAGCAGACTTCCAGGACACAGGGACCAGCTAATCACTTCCCAACAGTCTTCTTCCCACATTTCATTGAATTCGTCCGAGTGGGCTCAATTTTCAATCCACTAAGCAACAGCACAGGGTAAAAATATTTGTAATTCTAATAGTTAATTTGTAATTATTTCTTAACCTCCATGGGTTTCTTTTCACTTCTTGAAATGTTGGGCTGCAGAACAGAAATGGATATTGCTTTAAAAGGTTCTGTAAGCCTGGAAAATGGAGCAATGCTCACATAACAGGCTGGTGGTCAGAAAGGCCTTGCTGGGGTATGAAGGAAACACTGAATCAAGAGTGTTCAGCCCCATGAAGAGGCTGTCCATTATTCCATAGACCAGCCCACAAACTGAGCACTAATTTTCTTTCTTTAAATGCTCTCTCATATGGTTTTTGATCATAAAAGTGTACCTTAAAATAACTAGGCATAATAATAAACCATTTGAAACTCAATTATTAAAATTTCCAATGATACTAATTCCAATCTACTAAAAATAACCAATAATTCCTCATGAAGGTGCTTTCCAGTCTCAGAATTATATCCCAAGCTGGTGGGAATGAGTTCATGGCTTGGAAGTGGAGTTGTAAGAGAGGATGTCTAGGAATTTCTGCCTTATCATCTCCACAGGCTTTTGTCATGTTATCATGGTTTAATTTTGGCAATTTACCTCCTCTACTATATAAATACAGCTTAAAAACCCAAGAGGCAGTTCACTCATAGCTTTTCTGAACCAGTTTTTTGTTGTTTTTTCTTTTTTAATCTGCTAAGCAAAAATACTTGAATGTCTACAATCCTTTCTGAAGAGGCAAGACAGAGAAAGATAAAGCACATGGGCATGAGGGAGAGGTGGGATATTTGGACAATTGCTGCAAAATTAGACACTTTGTACAAAACAAAGCTGTTTAAAGTATAAAGCTGTAGGAGCACCATATGAGCAGGGCAGGAGGAGGGTGGGTTTGAAGGGCAACAGCAAAAAAAAAATAATCACTTATCTTTTAACAACCACTACTTATAACTATTTAAAACTTGGAAAAATCATGTGCACAACTTTAGGTGGAGGGAGCAGCAAGAGAGCATCTTTGTATCACAGTAAAGCCACACGTGTTCCTTGGATGCAGTGGGGTGCTGGCCCTTGTCCCCACAAGTGTTTTCCTCCTGCATATTCTGTCCTAGACACTGGGAGGTCACAGCAAAGAATGGATCCAGTGAGGACTGGACATGCTCCTCTCCTGGGAGAGAAAAAAGCCCTAAGAAATCCTGAGGCATGACATCCACGCTGGGTCAGTAATTGAATGGAAGAGGGGAGGAGGGGGAAAAGGAGCAAGAGGGTTGTCAGGCAAGCAGAAAAGCAAAGGAGAAAAAGCAAAAAAGGTTTTCTCTTGGCATGAAAAGTGCCCTGTGACATCTGGCCAGGATGCTTGTGGAGCAGGAGGATTCATGCAGGTAAAAAAACCTATCCTGATGCAGGCCTGAAGCAAGGCAAGGTGGGCTAGCTGTGGGAGGACTGTCAGAAGGGATGTAGTCACTCTAAAACAAAGATGCCTCTGCACAAAACTTGTACCAGTGCAAGTCATTGCAAAACAGTTGTGCTGCTTCCAAAGTGGTTTAATTAAGGCAGAATCAAAATGTCAGCTTAAAATAAAGGGAAAAAGAAAAAGAAAAGAACTTTTGTATGAAGACACAAGGCATCTGATGCCAAAAAAGGCACAAAATTACAGAGGAGGAGAAAAAACATCTCAACATTTCCATCTTGCCAAAGACCCTTCTCACTGGAGGGAATTTCAGTTGAATTGTTGCCACTGCCAGCAGCTGGAGTTGCAAACCGAGCAGGGGAGCAGCAGGGTTCTCATTCTCTTGCCTTACTGACCAAGGACTCTGACAATCCAACTCATTATTTTCAAAAGCTCAGCTCAAAGCAGCAGTCCCAGCATTTGCTGGGCCCATATTAGTCCACTTACAGCATTTGTACCATCCAGTGACAGGGATTCTGGCAAGAACCAAGATAAAAACCATCTTGGAAAGGAGGTTTGGTGAATGGCAACACTAAAAAGCACTTCTGGTTTTTCCATGCAAGAGGAAATTCAGTGAGAAATCCAGCACAATGCTGCAGCCAGATGCAGTTTTGGGGAAGCAGTGTAAAGGATGAAGCAAGAGCTTCATTCCAAGTGGAGAAGCCCTGGGTGCCCTTCTTCCACTGAATGTTTGCTGGAGGTTTATGAACCTCCACATGTGCTTTGGAAGGGGAACTGAAGAAACTGAAGCTGTGATTGCTGCTTTTACTCCAGACTGGCTTGGGCACCTGGGAAGCTCCTCAGCTGCAAAGCAGCACCTGCCTTGCCCTCATGCAAACACAGGCAAAGGTCCAGGCAGCAGCTCCAGAGATGGTTTTGGAAATTTTATCCCAATGCCAGACTGGACCAAATCAGTTTGCAACAAAGAGAGACTCAGAACACCTGCAACAAAGGTGGTTATTGTTGTTGGATGTTGTTTCAGCTTTCCTAATCTAAAAACAACAGTTAATAAAACTTAGCAAAATCTTCTCTGAGAAATTTCACCATTGTGCAAATTTTTATGCCTGAGTTATAAACCCAAGTAATTAACAGCACTCCAATGGAAATGATAGAAAAACCACTACAGTAGTGCTATGGGGAATGCTTTTCCTCTGTCTTGTTACAGTTCTTTTATCACAAGTTGGAAATAAATGTATAAGTTAAACAAAATAAAAATGCCCACCTAATTGTGCAGATGCATAGTTAATTAGTCACTTAATTTAACCCACTTAGCTTCAACAGGAAAGAAATGCAATCTGACAGTCAAGGCAATATTTTTTCCATTCATTCTAGTGTTTGAAAACATCTGCTTTATTTTAATAGCACCTGAATTCAATGGATTGATGCTAATGTTTTTGCTTAATTTGGTTTTAGAAAGGTTGTATAACATTAAATAGGTAAAGAACATACCATGGGTAAAAATAACTGTCATTATGTTTCTGGGAAATATTAAAAAATGTTATTAAAAATAAATAGATATACATTTGTGAATAGATTGATTAAAGAGGTACTTAGCTGGGAAAATTTGCTTTGGGATGAAAGTTGATTAAAAAAAAATCATGTGCTTATGTCTCCAAAGAAGACACTGCTAGAAAACATTGAATTGTGTGGTTTGTTATATTTGCAATCCGAGATTCCTGTGTTAATGGCTCCCCGGTATTCATTACCATAATGCAGCATTAAACAAGCTATGCTACACTGCCTCCACAACACTCTGCTGTCCATCAGCAGGGAGCAGGGCACTGGGGACCTGATCTGCAGCTCTGTGCAGCCAAAGGCTGCTCTGCTTGTTTTCCCTGCCTTTCCTTTCACCTACAGCTCGAGGTGGCACCTGCGCCCCAGGAGCGCTCACGCTGGGCATCGCTGAGCAGGCTGTGCTGCTCCTGCTGCACCTCTCACTCAATGCACTCTGCCCATGGATAAAGACAAAGGCAGCCCAACCTGACCCAGGAGGCAGGCAAAACTGAGATACAGCCCCAGGGTGAAGGATCACAGCCAGGTTGCTGGATCCATGCCCATCACAGAAGGCTTAGAACTGAATTTATCTATCCTGATATTGCCAAGGATGGCAGCAAGGACACCTTCTCCAAGAGCTGTGTAACCACTGCCCTCAGCATCCTATGTACCACTGCCAGCACACACAAGTATTACATCACCATGGCTGCCAAAGCAAAAGACAATTTGGGGATTGGGAAACTATTAAAAGGGTAAGTAACAAAATCCACACTCTGTATTCATGGGAGATTTTTGGGAAAGACTTAAGGAAAACTTTCACACAAAGCTCAGTGCAAGTACTGATATACTAAAAAATAACTGTGTGCTTAAGTCTTGGCCTGGGTCCAAAGCTGTAAAGAAATAATATCCACAATAATGCTGACTGCATGCCTCTCCATGAGCTATATGGAGCCACTACAGCTGAGGGCAAAACCCTGTGGCACAATGCCCTTGTTTATAAATATACACTCATGCTTTCGTATGGGTGCATGTATAAACACACATATATATACTAAATATATGTGCCAGCATCTACCATCTCAAGATCACAAGATGCTTTCAACATAAATCTCATGACTTAAATTCTCTCGTCTGAGCTTTGCAGATAATGGATATTTTATCTCACTAGTGGCTCTGAAAAAATGACGTTGAAATGACTGTCTCATTTCAAACTACTTTGTTACTTATCTGCAAACAGAAAAATATTTTAAAATCAGTATATCAGGTAAAATAAAATGCTTCATGTATGAAAATATTTTATTTTCATCTGATGTTAAGAATTTAGAACATTTTGGAATAAATTTCATGTCATTTTTAGCTAAAATGTACTTTCCAATTTAAAATATCAAATATACCATCCTGACAGTATTACAAAGAAGCATACTTCCTATGAAATTAGAAAGCAAAATTCACAGTGAGATAACATTTTTTTTACAAGTAAATATTTAGTATCATGGAAACCTCTTGGCTCATGAGAAGTTTTTGCATAAAATAGTTCATCCAGTTATGTATTTGGGCCTTGCATACGGTTCTTGGTTTTGAAGTTGTAGACAGACTGGAAGCAGTTTGAGGTATGTCCTTAGTTTCCCAGCCTTTTTTGTGAAATTATATATTATATGCTATTAGGGAAGGGAATACACGTGTTCTTGGTTCTTGAGCTGCATTAGTACTGGGAAATGAAATATTTACTTTGGCAATGAAGATATTTAGAGTAAAAAGGGAAAGGAGAATCCTTACTTGTCTACAGTGTAGCAAACTCTTTTGCTGAACCTGCTTCTGGTATGCACCATGGACAACAAGTTCCTGCGCTTTGTCTCCCTCCAGCTTTGCCTTTGTCCAGAAGGAAACAATGCAGGAAACCCAGGGAGTGAGTGCATCCTCCTGCCTCTGTCCAAGGGCATGGCAAAGAGGCTGCTACCTGCACACTGCCACATGAGTGCAGGCAAGGGGAGGATAAACAGATGTGGCCCAGCTCTCCCTGGGATGCTGCCCCTGCATCCAGCTCTTCTCCTCTCATTTTCACTGAACAGCCAGGGAAAAGGGAAGGGAAGAAAAGGAAGAGGCTCAAAACCAAAACTCACTGCTGTGACTACAGCAACATATAAAAAGCTGTTTATGCCCTGCCTCACACACACATTGTCACATTTTTCAGGCATCCTTCTAGGACAAAACATGGGACTATGGTTAGTCCTGGCACTCTTGGGGTCTCCAGCAGCCTACAGCCAATGGAGTCTGACAGTCCCATGTCCAGGAAGCTGAGAAGGAAACCAATCTTGAGGAGCTGGAGACAGGTAAAGGAAATCAAAGAACACCTAAAAATTGTTACTGCCATAATGCATAGCAATAGATTTTAATGACTATTCAGTTGAAAAGATAAGTATCAGCACATGGAAGAAACCCTGAGGAAGAAATAACAAAACAAGAAAGGCCAGGTTACGCTATCATTTGTTTAATCATGAATGTAATGGATGATGGTGAAGGAAAAGGTCTTGCCAGCAATGCAGTTTAGTTGGATCCTTAGTGAGGCATAAGCTTTGCTCTCAGAAAGTCTTTCTTGAAAAATAAATTCATATTGGCTTGAATACAGGCACTGTCACACAGAGTGACAATTGGCTGAGTGGCTGTAAACAAAAGGTAAAGATAAATGACACTACATCAGGTTGGTGTGCCTGCATGGAAATGATGGCCAGCAAGATACCATCGAGGAGAGGCTGGAGCTGTCAGAGAGCTACCTTGGCTTTATTTCACATCTTTGCTAATTATCTGCAAAAGGAAGGAGAAATGCATCGCAATTACTTCATTTGATTTTCTGGAAAAGAGGCAAGACTCTCACCTGCTCCTGGGAGACCCCTAATACCAAAGCAGTGTCGGCAGGGAGATGGATTGCTCCGAGGCTGCTCAGGCAATTGTTTGGGAAAACGCCCGATGGTGGAGGTGGTGGCAGCAGTACAAAAGAATATGTAGCAATTATCTGCCTGGCGAGGGGGCTGTACAGGAGCAATCCAGCTCTTGACGTAAGCAAAATGCAGTAAAGCAGATAAATAAATCTCTGTGTGTCGAGGGGGGTGTTTTCAATAAACCTGCAGGGATTTTTGCTCCAAATTATTTTAAGTATCTGTGCTATTTCCATGGGGAATTTCTTATCTCCTCCTTCCATTGTGAGGGCGTTCATTCACCTTGCAGGCAGATGAGTGAGGAGAAAGAGGTGAGACAGCATTCATTACTTGGATGTTGAGGTTTTACATCACAAGGAAGGGGAAGAGTAGCAAGAGGAGTGTTTGAGTGGGCAGCCCAAAGGAGGAGCAGGAGCAGAGAAAGAGAATGGTGAGGATTAGGCAGAGATCTCACAAAGTATGTTAAAGCCAGAAGGAAAAGGACTCTTTTCTTTCTGCCTTTTAGATGAAGGCAGGCCTGGCTCTGTTGTGTGCTGCACTCCTTACTGCCAAAAACAGAGCAACACTGTTTAAATAAGAGAGGGAAAAACTTCAAGACAAGGAAAATAGAGTAAATAGTAGATGAAAAGAAGACACAAATAACCCTTCATGCTGGAGGAAGGGATAATCCTTCCATAGGACAACAGGCTCAGGGGATAGAGATTGCTTTAGTCTCCTGTGGCTAGAGGAAAGAGGAGGAAAAAAGCAAGCAAGCTCTGATGGATTTCTCCTACACTGCATCTGAATTTTCTCATTCAGAAGATGTTTGTTAGCAGGCTGCTCAAGAGGCAGATCACCTAACCACTCCCCTGATTTCTTGATCATTTCTGCTGTATTGCAGAGGTGGTTCTATTGTCAGATGCTGAAAAGAAGAGAGACAGAGCAAGGCTAGGAAAACAAAAACAAATTATTAGTAATCTCTTCAAAAATTCAGCAAGTGACTCTAGAAAATAGGTCTGCGCTTATGTCCTAATTTTAGCAAATTAAGTGTACTATTGCCTTTTTTCAATTTTGTCTTATTTTCCTATAGGTGTTTTTAACAGTTATTTCTCCTATAAACCAGGGAAAAATATGCCTCTATAGAGAGGAGCTCTGCCATTTCATTACAATGTGCAGAGGGAAGTCTGTTGTTGCTCAAGGTCAATCTGCTTGCAAAACCTTGAATGCTGAAGCTGAGAGGCAGGGGATGTTCCCAATAGCCTGAGTCTCATCCTCAGGTTGCAAAGGTAGAGCAACAGCTGAAGTGAGCTGATGCTGCTTCATGGAAGTCAGTCTGGTTGTTCCCACACCTGCCCTGAAAGCTGGAAATGATGGGCTTTCAAGCAATGTCACTCTGGATGTTTGCACCAGACATATGCATTAGTAGGTGCCATTGCAGAAGAAATTATTAATAAATATGACCATGAGTGTGTCCAGTAACTGCTTCACCAAAGAACCTCAAGCATCAGTATCCAAGAGCCTTTCAAACAAATCTTTCTACATTGCCATTATAAAGTGAAAGTGGCCCTTGACTCTTTAAAAGGATTTTTCCCCTCAGCTCTGAGTGGTATAAATGCAATATGATTTCATATGACTTTAGATATTTGATACTGTCCAGATCAGGCTGCTCTGTATCACTGAGATGCCAACATTTGGCTAACAGAAGTGGAAACACAGCAGGTAACAATCCAGCAGAGGCAGGCTGATGGAACTATTTTATTCTGTGCTGTGACCCATGTTACAACAGGAAAATATATTGGATTGCTGGTCTCTCCTTGTGATCCAAAAGAAGGGAAGGTTGTCAAGACACAGTCACAACCCCAGGTCAAGAATTACTGACATGATGGTCTAATAAAACTTTTCTCTTTCCCTATGGCAATGAGGTCATGCTGGGAAACTTCCACCTCTCTTGTCATAGGAGATTCAACAGTCAGAATTCAATCCTATCCCTATTCAAGGGCAGAGATGCCACTGGCATCAATAGGAGCAGCACTGGTATGAAACTGTTGAAATGTCAAGTGTGTATTTGCAGAAACTGATTCTGCTGAAGACTATGCAGATATAATTATGCTGCTCTTTTCCCCATTGCTCTCCTTTTATATTATCTAAGGCAAAGTGCCCACAGAGGACACAGATGCACTCTATTAGATGTAGAGTGAGTATTGTTAAAAATATCCTCTCTCAAACCAACTAGATATTTACTCCTTTGTAACCTCATCAACTGTGACACAATGTAATTACAGATTGTTCAAGAGTCTTGTCTGCCCACTCAGTGCCAGACTGAAAAACAACTAAAGAAAACATAAAAAGCAAACCAGGCAAGTGAGCATGTGCCCTCCACCATGTTCCCAGGAGGCTCAGTAACTGAGTATACACTACACATCTCAGGGAGGAGACTGCCCATCTACAGCATTCTTCTCCTCCACGAGGCACTTTTACAACACTAAAGTTGCTAACAGAAGAAACAGCAACATGTGGGAAAGTAAAGTTTAGACACAATCAGTATGGATGAGTCACTTTTGGTTTTTTATTTCTGCTGCACTAGCTTTCAGAAAAAGTCTGTGTTTTTTTTCTGGGTAACGATTTCCTCTCTCATGCTGGGCTGGTATACCCAGTGCTGTGCCAAGGCTCTGCCTAAAGGCCCCAAGGTCTGTCCCTCAGAGGGTAGCACAAACCTCAGTCCTTGTCCTGTAATCAGCCCTGCCTAGGCAGAGCATCAGTACATGCAGAGCTCTGCTGAGTTTTGGGAGCTCTGCATGGATGAGACAATCTTCCCACGCAGATCAAGAATTGAGAGTGGGGCTTAAGAGAGAAAATAATAAACAAGAGGATAAAACCCACTGTGAAATACTGGGTAATTTTTTAAAATGTAATTTAGCAGGTGTTTAGTGATTACCCTGAAAATAAGGCACAAACACTTTCATGACTCATATTTGTGCTTCAGTTGAATTCTCTCTTCCATGCTACAGCTGTAATTTAAAACATTTGCTTCATCCTGAGAGGAAAAATGAAGATGTTTGAAACAAAGCACCGCTGCAGAACTTACACCCGTAGGGTACACACAAAAACTACACCACCAGCAAAGGTTGAATTCTAATCATGGCTCCTCCTTGGGGGAGAGTTGCATTCACCTTCTTATTTGGAATTCCTTTCTCCTTTTACACTAAATGCTTAGACCCGGTCAGCTACAAATAGTGAATATTACAGTATAAATAGCTAATATTACAGATCAGCATTTTGATGTTATGGGGACTGCATCACATTTTTGTCCTAATCTAGAGATGTTCTACAATGGCAAGTGTGTCCTAATGTTTTCATCATGTGAAAAGTAAATGCTGATTATATAAATTAATAACTGGACAGGTAGGGTGACAAACGACTTCTTGACAGCAAATGGAAGTGAAATTTGGTAGTGAAATTGTAACTGTTCCTTTGTGTTTAACATGACTTGCTAAATTAAGTGGTTGGGGTTTTCTGTGATTTCACCTTGACTCTGCAGAGCACCACACAGGTTATCCCTGCTTTAGCCAGTGTTCCTGAACCTAATGTGCTTCTCTGTAAAGCACTTTCTACATCCTCAAGTGCTATAAAGAGCAACAGCTCCCCAGATAGGAGCTGACCCCACCACTGGAGGTTGGCTGGTTTGTGCCAGCTGTGGTCTAGGACATGACACTGCTTATCAGTATTGCAGAAATGAGTTGAAATCAAGAGAAAATGCCACTTCCAAGAAATTAGTTTTGAACCTCTCCTCTTTCTTTCTTAGATAATTTCTTCATCTTTCCTCATCTCTTCTTAGAAGACAGCATTGGTTTCTCACCATCCAGCATATAGTATGAAGAAATCTCTGGCAGGAAGATGGGGGGAAAGCAAGAGATGGGAAGTGATTTTTAGAGCAGAACGTCAGGTAAGTTATACAATGAGTCTATCAGTTTATATAGGTATTCCCTGGTGGAAGAGATACCTAATAAAGGTCTTTCAATCTTTGTTGACAAAAGCTTGAACAAGATTGAATGTCTGGAAGTTAGACAAATTCAGCCTTGAAACAAGATGTAACTTTCTGGCTGACAGGGTAATTAAACACTAAAAGATTACCAGTAAAGGTGAGGGTCTCACTACTGGCTGGATGTTGCAAGGCAATACCACACACCTTCCTAAAAGATGTGATTTCAAGACAACCTGAGAGCAAGCCTGGGCTCAAAGGATCCCTTCCCCCTCTCGCTCTCATGCTCAACTGGTCAGATGGAGATGACTGGGCATTTGGAGATTGGGATTTTTTATTTATTTGACTGTCTGAGGGTTGGGGCTTGCTTTCAAAATTACAAACTTGATGTAACTGACAAAAAGGCACCGAAGATCTGGCTTCTAACCAGACAGAGACAAATGTTCCCAGATACTATGTATGTATTTCTGGCTTAAATGCACAGAACCATATTGATTAAAAGTTGGAAATAATTTCTCAGGTCTCTCAAAGATGGGAGAAAGCACTACTTTTACTAATTGTGATCAATTAGGCATATCCCATTTAATAAACTTCCATCATCACTGAGGCTTCACACACACTTGGCACTATAGCTTGTTCTTTCTGTGTTATGCCTGTGGCATGCAACTGCTACCCCTGAAGACTTAAATTCTTTAATCTAACTAAAACCTTCATTTAAACCATGAAAATATTTGTGTATCAACTAAAATTGAATAGACCATATTGTACAGGAGATCAAACTAGAGGATCTTATGGTGTTTTCCTAGTTTAGAAGAATTACTCTTAAGAATTCAAGGATTGATGTTGTTTTCCTTTATCACAATATGAGTTTTGATACCAATGCCAACAAAATTCCTGTATGCGCACAGGGATATTCAAACCTGCCACCTTTGCCAGTAGCTATAAGTTCAAGACCTGATTAAAAAGCTCAAATAATGCACAATGTAGCAGCCCACTGCATCACACAGGGATTGCTGAAGGTAAATTGGAGCTTTTGCTTGCAAATAAGCTGAGTAATGTTTTAACTATTACACTCCAGTTATCTATGCTGCTTTTATTCACACAACCTGTTACCATATCAACATCTCTGCAACACAGGCACTTATTCTCTATGAAACATCCATAATTCTGGTACCATAGTTCCTTTCTCCAGGAGGAACCTATCCATCATGGTACCTTTTCTTCCCAGGCCATACATAACAGTAGCTGTTTGAAATCTAGTAGAATTATGGCATGTGGGATCCACATCCAAAGTGCTGTTATTCCTCTTATCTCACTGTTTTATTTCAGTTTTGGATAAATGGCAACATCTTGACTGATTCTATTTGATCACAGAGCATGGACAAAACAGTGGGACGTGTCACTATGGTAATCATGGCAAACACACAGTGATTTCTGGAGATGTATTAGACATCTCACTGCTGGCTGGCTGCAGCTTCACAACTCAGCTGCCAGCTGTCTTGGAAAGCTGAAGCAGCTAACAAGCTGCTGTTGAAGCAGATTCTGTGGCTCCACTTGCCATGATCCTACCAACAGCTGCTGCTCAAATAGTGGGGAGGCCAGTAACCAGTTGCTTTGGAGTAACTGTTCCTGGCTCATTCAGAAAAAGGCTCTTTCCAGTCTCGTAAACAAGTTTTGTGTGAAAGAGGACTGTGTGGCAGACAGCAAAGAGTAGCAGGGATGAGATGTTTCACAGAATCTTTTAGGCTACAAAAGACCTTTAAGATCATTGAGTCCAACCCTTAAACCAGCACTGCCAAGACCAACCACTGAACCAGTCCTTAAGTGCCACATCTACAAATCTTTTAAATACCTCTAGGGATGGTGATTCCACCACATCCTTGGGCAGCCTGTTCCAGTGCTTGACAACCCTTGAAGAGAAAATGTTTCTCTTAATACCTGGTCAAATCCTCCCTGGGTGCAAGTTGAGGCTGTGCCCTCTTGTCCTGTTGCTTATTCCTTAGGAGGACAGACTGACCCCCACCTGGCTGCACCCTTCCTTCAGGCAGTTGTAAAGAGTGATAAGGTCTCCCCGGAGCTTCCATTTATCCAGGCTAAACAACCTCAGTTCCCTCAGCTGTTACTCATAATATTTGTGCTCCAGACCCTTTTCCAGCTTTGTTGCCCTTCTCTGGACAATGTCTATCTTGTAGTGAGGGGTTCAAAACAGAATCCAGGATTAGAAGTGCAGCCTCACCAGTGCCCAGGACAGGGGGACAATCAGTGCCTGGTCCTGCTGGCCACACCATTTCTGATACAGGCCAGGATGCCTTTGCCTTTCTTGGCCACCTGGGCACACCTGGCTCATGTTTAGCTGCTGTCAACCAGCACCCCCAGGTCCTTTCCCCAGGGCCACTTTCCAGCCACTCTGTCCCCAGCCTGTAGCACTGCCTGGGGTTGTTGTGACCCAAATGCAGGACCCAGCACTTGGCCTTGTTGAACCTCATACCACTGGCCTTGGTCCATCAGTCCAGCCTGTCCATATCCCTCTGCAGAGGGACCTTCCCTACCCTCCAGCAGATCAACACTCCCATCTAACTTGGTGTCACCTGCAAATTGACTGAGGGCACACTCAATCCACTCACCTAGATCACCGATAAAGATATTAAGCAGAATTAACCCCAGTACTGAGCCCTGGGAGCACACTTGTGATCTGCCACCAGTTGGATGTAATTCCATTCCCCACCACTCTCTGGGCCTGGTCATCCAGCCAGTTTTTATCCGGTAAACAGAGTACCTGTTCAAGACACGAGCAGCCAGTTTCTGGAGGAGAATGATATGGGAATGGTGTCAAAGGCTTTACTACAGTCCAGGCAAACATCTACAGCCTTTCCCTCACCACTTAGGTCACCTTGTCATAGGAAGAGATGAGCTTGGTCAAGCAAGGTCTGCATTTCTCAAACCCTTACCAGCTGGGCCTGATCCCCTAGCTGCTCTTGTACAGAGATCTTTTGAAGCAGATATAAAGTGAGTTTCCTGAAGAGCCTGGATTACCATAACACACTGACAAAATACTCATTTTGGCTCTGTGATCCCAACACACCTACTTCCAGGACATGGGCTTGTCTCAGTCCAAGGAAGACAGAATTAAATAGATCAAGCAAATTATGTGCCAAATAATGTTTATCTCCAGTGCCTGGGCTCATTAGATCTGCTGTAAATTTCTCCTCTCTAAATATCTAACAGATGATGAAATAAATGCTGTCACTGTGGAGAGAAGGGTTTGGATCCATGGTAGATTGCATCATATTGGCTGTTCTTTCTCACAGGACAATTACTCTGCAAACAGAACCAAATCTGAAAGACTGTCTGGCTCTAATAACCGTAAAGTATTATGGCACCAGCAGCCTCTGAGTCACTCATCTGTTTCTTCCCAATCTATATCTCCCAATATCCACTATTCAAACAATAAAATGTGAGAACATATTTGCATATTATGACAATTTCTAAATGAGGCCTCATCAGATTGACTAATGGCTGGCTGAGCTTATATGCTTTGTACTGAAGAAGTTTTGCACCTAGTGCTGTATCATAAAGATGCACAAGTCATATCCCAACAGAACATTTACAGTTAGCATGTTACAAAATACATTGCAGAGTTTTGTTCTGGGATTTTTCCTCTGGTCCAAAACACAGCCTTCAAGAACTAAAGATGCATTTTAAAGGATCCATGAAAATTTGAAGAGATTAAAGAACATCAGCAAGAAAAGAGTCATACTGTGCTGTTAACCTGCACAACTCTGAACAATCATTGCAAAATCCCTTGTATTTTTGGTGCATATCCATGGGACATCTAGAGCAAAGTGCCTCTTATGGCTCTGAATTCACAGAGCCAAGCTGCTTTGCTGTTCATTCCAGAGTGGCTGTCAACAGTGTTCTCATTTTGCTGGGGACATTTTGTCAAGCAGTATCAGCATATACCATGTTCATTCTCCCACACCAGCTCCTCTGCTTCCCAGTCACATGAAAGAGTGCCCCATTCTTCATGAAAGGGCTACCAGTAGAGAGGTTCATCCAGCTATTACCCTGCCCACACTTTGGTCCTATTTCTTCAGATGTTCCACCTGTCAGCTTAGTGTTGTATCAAGAGGTAAAACTCCCTTAAGTGGTGATAAACAAGGTACACTCACAGGTACATGGCATAAAAAAACAGGGGTGAAGAAAATCCTTGCTGTCAAGACAAGTGAACAAAAAGAGCAGTTGCCCACAATTTTGTTCACTTTCAAGGTCTGGCAGTGAGCCCACAGATCTCCTAGGAGGAGGATTTTCACTGAAATCCTGGCCTTTAGCAAACCTGATGGGGAACATTAGAGAGAGCAAAGAGGGTATGTTTTGAAAAACTCCCAGCAATCCCACAGAGGTGAGCCCAAATGGGATGAATTCATGTCTGGGAAGCAAGAAGGAGGCCCAGGGGTAGATTAAAAAGAACTCACCATATCCTTGTTCATACTAATAACAAGAGCTGCCTGTCTTAGGGTTTGCTAACAGACTGTTCCCAGTGCCCTTGACCTGAAACTCACTTTACTTTTGACATTTCCTGAGCAGCTGGCATTAAACAGAGGGTTTCTTTATCTGGGCTGCAATACTCTACTTTATCCTTTGTTGATTCTCATCAACTTCATCACACTATACAATGTTTGTGGATTAATGTAAACTCTATGAAGATTACTGATAGCATAAACTGGTTGAAATTACTTCAGCAAAAAAAATGTTTTAAATTACAGAAGGATCTTTGTGAAGAATATGTTTGTACTAAAGCACTATTTTAAAGCTATTATTGATAAAAATGCAAAGCTTTTTTGTTTATACAATCCAAATAGAAAAGGAGCATTAGAAAGTTTGCATTTTTTAAAGCAAATTGAAAGAGCCCTTTGTTTCTAAAAGAAAGAAACTTCCACTGGAACAATAACAACAATAACATTTCAAATTTAGGGGGAAATATAACTTTGTTACTTTCCAATGAAATAAAATTGATATTTTTTTCAATCAGATGCCACAGGAATGAAGAAAAAAAAGTTTAATATTTTTCCTTTGTTTCTCCTAGCTGCTCCTGCTTTCTGAAGATTCCCTCTTGCTCCACCCTGGCCACACACCAACCTCCCTCTCATCACGCACCAAAATGTTCCCTTTCCTCATTCAGCTCTTTCTTTAAGAGCTGCTTCTTTTGTGAAAGCTTCCTGCATCATTTTTCTCCCTGTTGGTAACTCCAGACCTTCTCACACTTGAACTATTGTCCAGCATGTATTGTATTCATTTGAGTCAGGTTGTTAGGTCCATACCCCAAAGGCCTCCAGCCCCTCCTTCACCCCTCAGCGCACAAACACAGCAAAGGGAATTATAAAATCTTAATCAGGAGAACTCAGCAAGGTTCCTCCTGAGGAGCTGCCTGCAAAATGTCCTGGGGAAGGTGCAAAACTTGCTGGAGTTGAGGTCTTTCTGCCCTGAAGGTTCAAGCACTGTTTTGGTGAAGTTTGGACCGATGCCGGAAGGCAAAAGCTGTGCTGCAGACATCATTACAAGAGCTTTCCACAACCTGACAGCACACCTACAGAAAGAGCTTGGCTGCTGGTTGAATTTCTTGTGATTCCTCAATAGAAAGCATGGGAGAGATGCTAAGGTCATTTAAAGCACTGGGAATATGGATTTGTTTAAATTGCTTATGTGCTTAAGAAGTCATTTGCAGCCTCTCTGATGACTATTTAAGCTATCCCAAATCTCATGGTATGTGCAGCATGTATTTGTATGGGTGTGGGAATAATCATCTTCCAATGCCTTAAAGTATTGTATACAAAAATGAAGATCAATAAATGAAAAGTGTAAGCCACAATTATTTGGTTCACAAAAACCATGACCTACATTTCCTGCAAGTGCAAACTGTTAACATATCTTTTGTTTTAGTGCATGTTGCAGGGAACCATTGACACAAAAAAAAATTTAAAAATCAACAAAATTAATACATCCATATATACAAATTTTAATACTGTGTTTTCAGCTAAACATATCTCAGACATTTCTCAACTTTAAGCCCCATGGGTTCTCTAATTCTATAGTGTGGATTTTTTTTTTAATAGAATTTGATGAAAGGTCTTTCAAAAGTGGGAGTGGTACAGGTTTGCCTTAATAATTTTCTTCAATAGAAAACATGTTAATAATAGAAAATAATAAAACATAAGGATCCTTACAGCTGAAGCTCTTAGGGACTGCCTGATGGCCAGAGCTCACCATAAGTGTTTTCTTTTTCTGTATGCAATGCTTTACAGACTTTCTTATTTTTTAAGTGCTCATTGGTTTTTACACAACAGAACATTTTGTGTAACAATCCGAGAAACTCTACTCTGAATCACAGGAGGGTTGGATACATTTTGTCTTCATCTCAGAGCTCTTACTGGAGAATTTACTTCGCCCAGAGGAAGAACCATGAACCAATCAGGATCTGAGGTACAAAAGGCATAAAATTCCACAATACGAAATACGTAGAAATTCATCTAATTGCTGAGTAATTTCCTTGCTGAGTAAACTGTTTAGTGTGGAATTCTCTGAAAAACAGGGCTCTGAAGAGGAGCAGGGGTATCTCATCTCTCACATCAGTGATAAACCTTCAAAGTACAAAGAGACCTCTGCTGAGGTCAATATTTGGACAGCTAAGGGTGCCCACTCTCAGCTGAGTCTGGCCAAAATTACACCATCTGATTCAAAACAAGGATTAGGTTCATTATTTTTGCTATAATTAAGAATTTTTCAAGTCACATTTGTCCATGGAGGCTTGACACAGAAAGGATTGAAACAATTTATCACTAGCTTGAAAAAAACCCCAACCAAGACTAAACTCTGCATGAGCACAAGAGGGGTGTCTCTTCTGACATCAGTATTCATTAGGTATAGGAAAATATTATCATTTCTGTAGCATAACATCCACCATACTCCTTATTTGAAGATTAGGAGAAAAAAATGAATTGTAGCAACCTGTGTATTCAGGTACGAAGCACCAGAGGCTTTGTTCAAGCGGGGTCAGGGGGTTCCAGCTGGGGAGGGATCTGTGGGGAACAAGGTCCAGTTTTGCTGGAAGTGAAGCGGGCACGTTACAGCTGTGGCACTTGCTGGGAATCTCCACAGCCAAGGGATTCTGGCAACATTTCCAGAGGCCTGAGCCACTCACCCACAGGTTGGGTCACGTCTGGGCAAAGGTATCCTTCAGGAGGCCAGAAAAGCCAGCCTGGCTGCGGCGTTCCTCACGCACCGAGGGGACAATTTCCTCTCCAACTGTCAGAAAATGCCACTTCTGGTGTTTGTATCCTATTTTGTCTCTGAACCAAAGAGGGGGGAAAAAATAATACCCCAGCAGGTCATGGAGTTCAGTGAAAAATCCTACAAGCTTTTCCTGAACAAATAACAGATAGTGACCTCTGGCCCTGCCTTTGCATGAGAATTGCCATCGGCTTCGGGAGGCACTGCTGCGGCGGGGGACGAGCAAACGGCACATTCTGATTTAAAACTGATTTCCCCCACACACACCCCCCGATTTTTTTTTAACTATTTTTTTTAAGACCCTAGAAGAAAAGGGGGTGGGGGACGGGGTGGGGGGGAGGCCTGGCAGCTCATCTGCATTACAGATCAGGCCCTCTTTGAGCAAACCAAGCATCCATAATTCATTACATGTTTCCTGCAGGGCCTGGAGACGGCAGAGCCTCCCTAGCAACAGAGCCATGGCAACAGCGCGTGCAGCCCGGCCAATCCGCGTGCGCCTTACAGCTGCGGCCGGGCCAATCAGGAGGCGCAACGCAAGGGGAGGGCGGGTGGTGAGGAGATTGAGTGGTTTGGGAAGTTTAATCCTTGACTGTTGTGAGGGAATTGCGTGGTTTGGGAAGTGTGTCCGTACAATCCTGAACTGTTGTGAGGGGATTGTGTGGTTTGGGAAGTGTGTCCGTACAATCCTTGACTGTTGTGAGGGGATTGTGTGGTTTGGGAGTGTGTCCGTACAATCCTGAACTGTTGTGAGGGGATTGTGTGGTTTGGGAAGTGTGTCCGTACAATCCTGAACTGTTGTGAGGGAATTGCGTGGTTTGGGAAGTGTGTCCGTACAATCCTGAACTGTTGTGAGGGGATTGTGTGGTTTGGGAAGTGTGTCCGTACAATCCTTGACTGTTGTGAGGGGATTGTGTGGTTTGGGAGTGTGTCCGTACAATCCTGAACTGTTGTGAGGGGATTGTGTGGTTTGGGAAGTGTGTCCGTGTAATCCTTGACTGTGAGCACTGTGTGACACTGAGGGAAACTTGAGGGGTTCTGGCACTAGGAAGCAGGTTATTTATCTGCTTGTTTGTTTATTTTTAGGAATTTCAGAATTTTTTAATTTGGTTTTCGCAAAGCAGAAATGCTCCTCGAGAGCGTGCTGTACTGCTCTGTGAATGACACATCACTTTTAGAGAATCAGCTTAAAAATCAGATTATTTCTCCCTCCACTGCACCCTCCAGCAATAATCATTGTATTGCAGCTTTGCCCTTCCAAGCCCATGGCTTGTCTTATCACACGACACAGTCATTGCTCTCGGGTGACATACAGGAGAACAAAGCAGAAATGCAAGTGACAGAACAGTGGCGGAAACAACCCAAAAATTTGTTGTAGTAGAAGTTATACCTGGAAACAAAAAGTGCTGAAAGCGTTGAGCCTCACCACATGCAATTCCTTTGTGGAGTTCTGTGAACTCTTGTTGTAGTACTGCCACACACACAAAAATGTGTAATTTCCCTTCTTTGAGGAGGAGGAAAGGGACTGAGCTTTGTTTCGATTAAATAAGAGCAGTGAAGGCAGAAGAGCTCGTTGATCACTGAAGGCACACAATGGTACCTTACTGCAACCATCCTGTTCTGTAAAGTATCATTTTTCTCAGAATGGCATAAGGAAGTCGTTGCCTTTGAATATTTGTATTTAACATACATTTTAAAAGAAACGCTTGATGTCCATGTGGGTAGAGAGGTTTGTAAATCCTAGTATAAAACTGTATCTTTTATCTTCAGGGAAAAGGAAAAGCAATCATTTATCCAAACCTGAGCATTGCACTTGAAGCTGAGATACTGTGGGTTATCTAAGTAAGCGCTTCACCCCTCAACCTAAAAGCTGATCTCAAATTCCACTCTAATGCATATGTTGCTCAGATAGTGAGAGCAGAGATCAGAAGATTTGCTATGGATGCATCAAAGTACATTTTGGGACCCAGTGCTCCGTATTGAACTTCAAGAGATGATGCATAAATTGAATAAAGCCGTGAAGGCTGCCAAGGGAAGATTGAAAAATACATTCCAATCTCCCCTCATATATTTTATAAAATGTTGCAAACTACCTGCCTTTTCAAGGCCATGCCTTCTGAGATGCCAGAGATTAAAAAATACTGTATCACTAACTTTTTTGATCTAATAAATGGCTGAGAACGCTTCTTTATCTTTCCTTTCTTTCAACAAATTAGTATGACTAATTACTATTTTTTCTGTTCAGAAGTGGCAACTTCCCCCTTGTTTGAAGAGAAGCTGTGTTGGAATTTTCACAGCAGCATTTTGCAGCAGACAAACCTGAGATCAAAATATTTATTTTAGCTTAAAAAAACCCCAATAACAAATAGTCTGAAAACATAATTAATGACCATAATTTTTTTCTCATGTCAAGAACAATCAATTTACCAATTTTATATTTTGCTCGTAATTAGACACAAATGAAGATTTGAACATCAGGCCTGTGACTCTTCATTAAAATCATTTAACGAACCTTGTGGTCTGCATAGTTAAAAATCAGAAATTGCCTTCCAAGATGGTGAAGTTGTCCCATACCTTTATCCTTAACTTTGACAGGTTCTGTGTGGGACTGAAGGCATGCTCACTGTGAAAGGCACAGTGCTCTCTAATGAGCTGTTACAATCACACAACTTAAGCTAATGAATTTCTTATCCTCTTATGTGGATAAAAGTTCCTGTTAGAAGTCAAAAGATCTCTGCATTTTAAGTGGATTTGTATTTGCATTTGAGGAGGGAGAGGAGGAAAGGATACTGCAATGAGTGAAATTCATTGTATTCTTCTTAACAAACAGCACTGTGTGGCAATAACGAAAACATCACAATTAATAAAGAATTTTCACATGCTCCATTTGAAGTGTGGAATGCTCCAGGGCAAAGACACGGATCCACAGGCACAGGTGGAAATAGGAGCTCACGCTTGAATGAGTCAAGTGAGTCTGTACAGGAGAGAGGACCCTGTTCCCCCTCACATCCTTGGATGACTCTGTGTGTGGGGAGGAAGGCTCAGTGCTGGCAGAGGACCCCCACCTGTGTCACTGCAACACAGTGTGTGGAATAATCTGTCACTTCATGTGCAAGGGCTAAAATCTTCATTTGTAAGGGAGTTTTCTGATGCACTGATGAACAACATCAGTCCTGAGCTTCACAGTAGTGAGATGCTGTAAAGTAACAATACTGCACACTTAGGGATCTGGAAGCATTTTGTAACCATTTACTGCTCACACCTCACAGCATCACAGAGATACATTTCACCTAGACCATAAAAACTCTGTTGTTCCACATTTAGGTGCTGCTGCTCCTATAGAAACTCTGTAATGTCAAGAGCTGGAAGGGAAAGTCCTGAATTATTTCAGTGCAGACTCTGATATGCAGACTGCAGTCTGAAGGCTGGGGTGCCTTAAAAAAGGAAGGCAGGCAAGGCAGGGAGGGAAGGGAGGGAGGAAAGGAAAGGGAGGGGAAGGGGAAAGGGAAGGGGAAGGGGAAGGGAAAGGGAAAGGGAAAGAGAAAAGGAAAGAGGAAAGGAAAGAGGAAAGGAAAGAAAGCCTTGACTACAATTTTGTAGTCAAGACTGTACATGGTCTTGGAGTGTTTCAAAAGTTTTCAGTCTTGCCAATGAGTTCACATGGAGGTTCTGGGCATGTGTTAACTCATGCTACTGAATTAGTTTCTCTACTCAGCAAGCGGAGAATTATTTTCTCTACTCTTGTCTTAGGAGTACATAGAGAGTGAGCAGTTTGCTGTTTGTGTAATTTAAAATAGTGAAGGCTGAAATTGTAGGGTACCTTAACAAGGTAAAAGTGTTTACTAGTTA